>NW_028262291.1:29302678-29605708 GCF_047370975.1 Nipponia nippon | reverse complement strand
CCGGTGTACAAGCAGCAGAGAGGAGGCACAGGCAAACGTTGTGACTTGGCCAAGCCCAGGCGGGGAGGCAGTGGCCAAGAGAGGCTTGACTCCACGCTGCGTGCCCGGAGCATGCCTCTACCTCGACGGGCATGTTGTGCTTCATCCAAACGTCATATGTGATGCTCTCAAAGGCTTTGGGAAGGGGAAAGGAGCTTTCACTTGCAAAGAGGAGTACAGGATAGGAAGTTGTAGCACAGCACAGGCCAGACTCTGGGCTGGTGTAAGAGAGCAAAGCTGTGCTGGAAGCAGTAGACCAAAAGGAATTTTCCTCAGCAGGGGATCTGGCTTCAGCTCTTCCGAGAAGGGCTTTGTGTCAACGGTGATAGGCAGGAAGAGCCACGTGAAAATTGGACTGAAATCCTGCACGCGTTGCCAGTTGGAGAGCAAACTGCTGTGGGAAAACTTACGGAGGAGTGCAATATTACCGTGCAGAAATCAAAGGAACTGGTGATTCTGAAATGCTTTTAGGAACTGATGACAAATAAACTCTCCCGGCCTCTCGTGCCACTGAATTAAGCAACGTGGCTTTGTTCTACAGGCCGTAACACCAGTGGCAGTGCTCACTGCTCACATGCACAGGACACAGCACAGTGGCTTATAAATAAGCCGGTGCCTTCCTGGCTTATGCCCTTTCCTTACTTTTTCTGTTGCGATAGTGTGTTGTCACATCTCACCAGACTTGCTGGGCAGCATAGGCATGTTCTAGAAAATGCCTGAAGAGCTGCACAATCATCAAGAGGTGAATTCCCAGTGCTGGGAGACTTCTGAAGATGAGGGAGAAGAAAAAAGGAAGAAAGGAAGAGAAGGAGGGAGGGGAGAGAGAAGGCAGGCGGGAGAGAAGCATTTGCTGGACTTCCTCACCTTCCTCTGCTGTTCAGCCTCTTCTAATTATTAAGACCCAACAGGACAAGGATGGGTTATCCCAGTGAGAAAGCACCCCAAAACACCCATTTCCACATGAAAAGACATAGCCCTAAAAGTTCAGCGAAGTTCAAGGGTTGCAGGAGTAGCTCTGCTCTACCGTGTAGGAGACCCAGAATGGCTGTTCAGATGCTTCCTGAGTGGGTGATCTGTTGAAACCAGCATACTCAGCTCCAGGCCAGAACAGGAGCTGCTTTTCAGCCACCACCAGAGGCTACAGCAAGTGACAGGAGGGAGCTCCACATGTGTGGGGGCTTTTGCAGCTTAGGGATGGCTTCTCAAATAAATGCCCCAAAGTTGGGCCAGAACACCAGGAGTGAGGAAGCAGAAACCCTCTGGGCTTTCCAAACCCTGCCAAGGACACAGCTTGAGAGCTGCTGGATATTACAGTGGTTTTTGAGGACACTGAAAAGATTAAACTGGGCATAAACTGTCCCCATTCTCTGCCCAACCCATCATAATCATCTGGGATTGCCAGAGCTTGTTCGTGTCGCATAATAATACTGTTTAACCTGGCCACTTCTGAGGACCCAAATATAGCTCTCCATCTTGAAATACATATGGGGCTAAACTGGCCATGCCAAGACCTTGGACATGGTATTTAAAGCCACAGGTGGCTGCAGCAGCTACACAAGAAGACTGAAACTCATCCTGCCTGTGTCTGGGCTAAGCTTGCCATAACTGAGTTATGATGCTCATTTGGGAATTATCTTAGCTGCAGCTGAACTCTGTTCTCTTTTAATTTATATTATTCTACCATCTCTTCCTTTCTCCTTTCTTATCTTCTTCCCTACCACCTCCTTCAGTAAGAAACTGCATTGAAACATTCCAGCCTCTCTGTTTCATGAAGTTTCAGCCACCTCCAGCTCTTACATCTTCCATATGTGCTGGTTTTAACTTTCTGTGTGAATGAAGACAAGGACAAGGAACGATATTAAAGAAAGACTTGCATTTACTCCATCTTCAGAATACGAATAAATCAGGGATGAGTCTGAGCTTTGAGTTCAGGCCTGATCCTCTCCTAGTTGCCAAACTCTCCCAGCTCTGCCTGGGGGTGGTAGGTGGCACGGTGTAGATGGGGGCTAGGACTGGATCACTGTAGGGTGGATCTAAGTTTGGATTTTTCTCCAAGTTTCAGTGTTATTCAGTTTGGCCTCAGCCCAACCATAATCATTACCCTGAGCCCAGACCTGGTTCCTCCATGTGTCTGGGATGGTTATTTTTTAGAGGTGATAAACTAACACATCATATGTGTCATCTTTGCCGATAAATGTCAAGCTGTCAGAACGAAAATGTCACATAAATCATACATAAACTATTTACATTAAAAAAGATCACCTCATACGAATTTAAACAACCTTTCTGATGGTGCCATCATTTGCAGCAGGTTAGCCAGGTATTGCCAATGTTTCTGTTTCTGGAGTCGAAATAAACACAGGACATCAAAACACAGTCATCAAACCAAAACAAAATGTATTTAACATGGTGCAACAGTCAATGCCATAAGAAATCACCACATAAGTATGCAGTTATATATAATCTACACATACTAATATGACTTTACAAATCTCGTATTACATGTAGATATACACAGAACGGACTTGGGAGGAAGCATTTGTTGCCAGGCCCTCTGGGGGCTTGGTTTCTTACCTACTTGCTGTAGGGAGTGACAACACTTTGTTTTTGAAAGTGACTGTATTGCGATCGTATTGCATTCTCCTGTGAGTCATGGTGGATAATAATCTCTGCCGTCCACACAACAAAATGGTACGGAGCTTGCTCAGCGTATGACCATCCCTTGTGGGACGGAGGTTTGGCAGGTGCGAGGTCCCTGGCGGGGTCCCTCAGTGTGGCCATAAGCTTCTTGGGTCGGTCCCTGGCTCTCGGGGGGTCTCTGGCTGGCCAGGAGGGCAGCCCACAGCTCAGAGTGCAGCAGTTCGCTCCGCCAGGACCTGACACCTTCTGGGTTTGGCATTGCTGGGACTAATCCAACAGTTTCTGGAAGGTGCTGCACCTGCCTGGGGGAAGCCTTGCAGGAAGAGCCTGGAGCCCCGGCAGGAGCGGCCGGTGGGGCTGGCTCCCAGCTGTGCTCCCTGCCTGGGGCTGGGGTGGCACTACATCCCTTCTGGGAAGGTGGGAAGGCGGCAGTGGGCTACGGGCCAAAAGCCCTCCCCAGGGCCCACAAAAAGCTGAAGGATAATGTAGAGCAGTCCTGCAACTGCTCTAATAGACCCTGTGGGTGGAACAGCTTCAAAACAACTCCAGACTACCAGTGGGAGGGTTAATACCACATTTACCTTTCCCTCTGCAGCCCCTCTCCCCTTGTCCAGCCCGTGCTGCTCTGAGCAAGTGGTACAAATGAAACAACTGCAAACCAGACCCACAGTCCTAAAAACAGTGGTACTAACAGGGCACTGAACTACATTACGGCTCTCTATGATTGCTAACAGGGGTGGAGCTGGCCAAGGTTAACTACAGTCGGAAATGCAGCAGTATCTCTGCTGCAGACCAGGCAGGGCAAGGTGAGCAAAGGGTTTTTTGCTTTATTGGTGTATGCCACCGCTCTGGAAAGAAAGTCCTCAGCACTTCTCAGGGGCATAGCCTGTGGTTGTGTCAGCAGTCAGGGACATTTGTGCCGCGAATACCTTATTTTTGCTCAATGGAAGGCAATTACACCCTGAAAGACATCCTCACCGGCAAAACCCCAGAAAGACTGGAAAGCAGAAATGAAAAAAATGAAAAAAAAGGAAGATGAGGGTAAAGCAAGAGGAGGAGAACATGAAAAAAGGAGAGAATAAATGACAGAAGAGGAAAAAAGACTGGTGAAAATAAAATAAATTTAAAAAGCACCTTGTTTGGGGTTTGCAGGAGGTGACTCAGCGCCTGCAGATCTGAATTCTCCTTCTGACTTGACTCTGGCTGGCCGTGTGCCTTTCGCTTTGCTCTATCTGAGTTTCTTACCTTGCAGGCCATCCAAGAGGGCAAATATACTGCAAAGCACAGGCTTCATAAATCCTCCAGCAGCAACAGCGGTCAAATGCTGTGAATGAAACGTAAAAAAAAGACTGAGGGTGGGATGCGAGGAGAGTCAGGGAACGGAGGAGCAAAGACAGGGTGAAGAGTGAAAGAACAAAAGGAATAGGGGAACAAAAGACTAGTGGGACCAGCTGAAGGAGAGAGAGAAGCTCTTGGAAATGAGGTTAGCCATTGGTCAGTGTGACTACGTCCTCTTGCAATGGCAGAGGGAAGAGCTGAAGCTCGTCCTGCCGACCCGCTGTGGAGACCGACGCTTGCAGGCTCCCCGCCGGCGGCACCTCTGCAAGCCCTGTCCCAGGGCAGAGGAGCCGAGAAACCACAGAGGCCTGTCACAGGGAGGTTTCTAGACAGGAGGAGCGCCTGACATAGAAATGCTGCCCGTCGTGCCCCTCCGGTCTGTGCACAATCAGGACGGGGAAGAAGCGGGCGTCGTGGTAGGTTGGGGGGTTTTCGTTGACAGCCAGCTGGCTGGAGTAGGAGCAGCACTGTTCGTCCTGGCAGCCCCGGTCCGCGATGCTGCTGCTGTGGCTCCTCCAGAGGCCTGTCCTGTGGGAGCCGTGGACGCGGCAGAGGGAGAAGCGGCTGGTGTTGAGGGAGAGGCGGGAGTTGCCACTGCAGCTGTGGAAAGCGTGGCGCGAGAAGATGGAGGAGGTGCTGGAGGCACGGTTGCAGCGTTCGCAGCCGTGGGCCGTTTCACCATACCGGCACACCGCGTAGCTGTTGTAGGCCGGGGAGTCGGCCAGGTCCATGAGCATGGCCTCCGAGTAGCTGGGGATCAGCTGCCGGTTGGTGCAGATGTGCCACTCCAGCTCGGTGCTGTCCTGCGTGGCGTCTCGGGGCATGCGGTACCGGTACAAGGGCTCCTCTGCCGCCGTGGGCGCCGTGTACTCCAGGCCCAGCAGCTTCTCCACATGGTAGTGGACGTAAGCAGTCCGATACTCTATGAGTACCCTAAGCGGCCACGAGATCATCAGGATAGCTGCCACCCAGAAAGCATAGTGGGACACGTACCACGGGAGGTGATCCGGGTCCCCGTAGGCCATCATAAGCTCTTTAAAGTCCACATTTTTGAGCTGCATGCCTTCCCTCACCTCCATGTAGTCATCCAGCCCCTCGATCTCTGTGAAGAAGTGAGCCCTCTGAGTCAGGTAAGAGTTCTCAGACTCAATGTTGGCAAAGCTGAAGCACTTGGTGAACCTCAGCTTGGTGGCTGTGTAGCTCTCCAAGCCCAGGAGCTCCTTGGAGATGTCCTTGTATCCACAGTGAGAGTAGTCAAACTCAGCTTCAGCCACGTGGGTGTTGACCCTCTCGTGGTAGACTTGCGTGGTGGTGTAGGCATCACCGTTGCGGTACCGGGTCACCTGCCGGGTTCGCCGCACAAAGTGGTAGCTGATGGCCTTCCACCAGATGCATGGAGTGGCTTGCTGCATGCGGTTGATGCATTCATAGACACTGTCCACATCTGCCTTGTACTGCAGCTCTCTCTTGACGTGGCAGTGCCAGCACTCCACCAGGTACACTACATACAGCATAGAGAGGAAGGCCAGTGGGATGTAGACATAGCCGTCTGAGCACGGGCTGTCATGGTAGATCATGGACTTGCCCTTGAAGGAGCTATCGAAGCTGAGCTTGGTGACCCGGGCCAGCTGACACCAGGCCACCGCACCCAGGCAGCCGTACATGAGGATGGAGAGGAGGAGGCATTTCCAGTGGGACTCTCGGCACATGCAGGCACTCAGGGACTGCTTCACGGGGCGTTGCTTCAATCATACCACAAGGGAGGGGGAGAGAAAGACAAAGAGAGAGCGAGGAACCGGTCAGTCACACTGCTTTGCACAACACACACAGTGACTGTTGCCTTCAAGACTGCGTCTGGCTTTGCTCTCGACTGCCTGAGGACTGGGACACCACCCTACTTAACATAAACGTGAATATAAACAGAAACACTGTGCCAGGGACAGAGGTCTCCAGACAAAACTCCTTCCTTGCTTCCTCCTGGCTCTGGGGAGGGAAGTTGTTCACGTGGCAGTCACTCGCCATGCCTGCACCCCAGTCAGACGGGCCCCTCCGCAGGGGGCAAGACGGGTGCCCATCACCTTCTCCCTGCCTGGAGCCAGCATCATCTATGCACCCCACCATCTTCCGTGGCTGAGAGGGCTTTGCAGCACGTGAACAGCCAAAAACGCGGGGCTGTGGACTTGCCCCTTTGCTTTGCGAGTACCCAGCACCTGGGTTCCCACATGGTGCTGCTGGGGAGGCTCCAGCACCATGTCTGTTGCAGGGCCACGGCCCCACGGGTCGTGCCAGCACAGGGGGACCTGCACTTCATCGAGCTGGAGCTGCTGCCTGACTCAGAGCTGACTCACACCCAACCCTGAAACCTACCAAATGATCGACACCATTTTTCTTGGAGGTGAGCCATTGGGAAAATTACTAGATTCAAGCACATTTACTTGAAAAAATTGTCAGGATTACAGCACGGTGCAGCATAGCTTCAGGCTGGTTAGAAGACTAACTCCAACCTAAAATACCTGAAAGCTTAAGCATTGGAGCTAAGGGTGTATGTGTGAATATTTAAAACGTAGCACATCACTCTCTTTCAAGTCCCAAAAGTCGGGCTGGGAGTACAGCCGGAGTTCATGCTCTTGTACTCCCACTGTGTCCCCTGAGACGGTGTGATAGCAGTCCTTACCCCAGCCATGGTGCAGTGAATCAGCTGCATAGTCATGCCATGTTGGGCTATAATAAAAAATGCCAAATTGAGCCAAGCAGCTAGCGGAAATGGAGTCATCTCCCTGCAAGGAGCAGCAGCAGCATGAGTTACATCACTGGCTGGCAGCCGCCTGGCTGTAGAAAGTGCGTGAGGCAAGACCCCCCACTGCCCTGACAGGTAATGTGGAGGGCTGTCTGCATCCCTCTTGTTACTGCCATCCTTTGCCTCCCCCCTAATTCTGAGGAAATGACAGTGAGAAAGCAGATACACACTAATATTCATGCATCATCATGCCCTCTGCCGGGCCTGATTTAATGCAAAAATAGAAGCACACTGTTACTCCTTCTCCCAAGGGGCGACCTCTAATGCATCAAACTGCTCCGTAGATGCCAACAGATGCTGGGTTTGGGAAATGTCGTCTTCTTCTTTCTCCAGGGGTAAAGTTCTCCCCTAGTATAGCAGTTAGGGTTCACTAAGTAATCTTGAACCAGCAAGGAGTTTAAGGAGCAGCATCTTATGACTCAGGAAATAATAGTGTGGCACCACTAGAAAGAGTTTACTGTCTTCTCAATGAGATGGAAGCACTGGCACCTAACCTTGCAGGGCTATAAGGTCAGATTTAATACTCCTTTTCTTTTTCTAGGACAGAGAACTATTTCTAAGTAACTATAGAGGGTTTTATGGCTTGCTGTGAGCACTGCCAAACTAGACTTCATGGGGTTTGGTTTTGATTTCATAGCTTCTAATCTGAGACAGTGTAAGTGCAGAGTAATTTTACTGATTTTAGGGAGCTACACCAGTATTCATCTGCAGGGCAGAATCTGGCCCCTGATTCTTCCTGATGCATCCAGAAGGAATCTGTAAAGAATTTCTATTCTATACAAGCCTTTTGTATGTGTGCATGTGTCAGAATAAAGAATAATTATTCTGGGCTGTATTCTCTTTACAGTGACCAAAATGGGTGTAGAGAAGCTACGTGGGTTATAAAGGTCACAGTACATAACTTTTCTGTAGATAGGGCAGTGAAAAGACCTTAGTACAGGTAAGAATAAGGCTGTTTTCCTTAGCCTTTTGCAGGAAACCTTGAGGAAAGCCACAGAGTGGCTTCAGGCAGTCCCCAAATCAGCTGAAAAATAGCTATGGGAATTTTGGGGGTGAATCCCTAAGTCTATGTGCAGTCATGGAGAGTTTCATCTCTTGAAACTTGTCAAATACCCACTGCTTTGTCCCAGTGTGGTTACTGCCCTAACGTAGCCTTCTGCTCCAGCCGTACACTGCACCCTGGGTCAGAGCCCCAGGGTCTCTCGAGTCGTGGAAACTCCACCAGGAATCACTGTCTTCTATTTTTTGTCTCTTCTTCACATGGAACTGAAGTTTTACGTGCTATAGTAATGCAAAAATATAGACTGTAATGAAGAATTGCAAACCTCTACCCTTTTTTTCCCCTGAAGGTTTTCTGAGGTGAAAAGAACTCTAAAAATGAACATCTCTCTACTCCAGTCACTGAGACTGTGCAGAAGAAAACAGCTGGGCAATATTCTAACACAGGAATTTAAGTTCACACTCAGGTTTCCACAGGTACCTGTCATGTAAAATCGCATGTGGATAATACTGTGAAGAATGCCGGTGGGCCCAGCAGAAGATGTCCAGCCCTAAGTTTTAATGTAAAAGATGAGTGCTTAAGTATTCCATGCAGCTCCGGGAACCCCATTTTTTTCTATTCGTTCAAAGTGCTGTCAGCCTGGCCCTGGGCACAGCCATGCGAGAGGGCTGTCCCACATCAGTTAAGGCACTATTTGCCAAAGGCACTGCAATCCCCACCCTCCCTTTATCTCAATTCCCTTGACAAACAACTTCTCCGCTCTCTGCAGCTCTGTGGTCCAACTTAAAACCCACAGGCTGGCTTCTGCCAAAGGGGTGATTCAACCAGCCCTGCTGGTTAGGGCTATCAGTGGCCATATCAGAGCAGGCAAATGCCTCCTAATGTGCTTAGCTCCATGAAATGCCATCTCCCCTTTGGGGGAAGAGATGGCTCTGGTCTTGCCAGTCCTGGAGCAGCACGGGGCTGGACTGGCAGCGGCTCAGAAGGCTGCCAGTCCAAGATGACATTTCTGTATGTGTCCTCTAGAGACACTTCAAAAATGGTCTTCAACCGACTGCACTGAAAGGGTTGGATCAGCCCGAGCCAGGTTACCTCCACTATTCTCACTGCAGCCTGTAAAAAAGGCAGCTTCTCTCCTCCTTGCATTAGTGAAGGCATGCAGCCATAGAGCCCACTGCCACATCTCTCTGATTCACACACCTACCAGTCCAGTTCAGCAGGGCCTTCATGTTCAAAACCCTTTAGGAAAAACACGATTATTTTCTCCTGGCTCTTCTGCCACACTGTCTCATACCCTCCTTTGTTCCTAAGCAGATCCCACTCTCCGCAGGTCCTCGGTTATAAAAGGATCTCTCTTCCAGGGTCTACCCCCACAGCTGTCCCTCCTGTTTCAAGTTCTGAATATGTTCATCTGGCCTATATCCCCTCATTTCTCCTTCCCTTTGCTGAAATAATTATACTATCAATTAAATTAATAATTAATAATAATTAATTAAACAATTATACTATTAAAAACACTATTAGAGTGTTTGTAAGAAATACACGAAATAGAACATAATTGCAATAAAAGTATCAGACATTCAAAAATCTCATAAGGAAATACATCTCCATCTCTCTCTGCATAACAAATTCATTAATATGATAAACCAGTGGCTCCCAGACTTTATTAATTAACATACCACCTTCTTGCAAGCATGATGTTTGTGGTACCACATGGAATTTTCTCCTTTCCATGCATAGTGGTTCAGATTGAAACAGGGCAAGCTTGTATTTCTGGATGAGTACAATAAATGCTTAAGGAAACTAATAATTTCCATGATAACTTGGGCCAGCCAGCAAACGGGAGTTTCGTCCTTTGAGGAATGCTGTGGGATCTGTGGTGTTATGATGTGGAACAAAAGCATAACCCCTAGAAAATGTTAAGAAACATAACTGAAGAAAGCAAAGACAGAGACCCTGACAGAAAGCCAGAGCCAAACAGAGACTGTCTCAGAACAGACGCAGGCTCAGTCGCCAGGCACTTTGCCTGCGAGCTAGGACTGGTGGATTTGGGTTTCTAACCCAAATCGAGAGGTGTCCTTCCTCTCCTGCGTGTTGGGGGCTTTGCTTTGGGCTTTGCTTCCAGTGTTGACCCAAGAAACCTCCTGACAGAAGATTAAACAAGACACACGTTGCCCAGAGAAGTTTTGGATGTCCCATCATTGGAAGTGTTCAAGGTCAGGTTGGACGGGGCTTTGAGTGACCCCATCTGGTGCAAGATGGCAGGGAGGTTGGACTAGATGATCTTTGAAGTTCCCTTCCAACCCAAACCGTTCTGTGATTCTACAACCACTTCTGTGAAGAAGGATGGCTTTGCCAAATCAAATGTTTCACCCAAAAGGTCCCAACCATCTCTGATGACAGTACAAATTGTAAAAATCTCCTGTTTTGGATGGAATGCTGTGAAGAAGCACAGGTGAGCTGTCAGTATTATTGTTTATGAATTTCAAGTCGTGTTAAAAACACACGCTGTAAATAACATCTTGCTACGCTCTGGCATGCTGCTGAACAGCTTTGAGAGGCCTCCCTTCTCATCACACCTGACTGGATTGGAAACTCCTGCTAACTCTTACCCAAACTATCCATAATCACAAGCCAAAATTCACTTTACTCTTCCACACTTGAAAACAACAACAAAAAAAATATCTCCCAACTGCTTCAGTAGATCTCAGCACAAATGAGGAAAATGCCACGGGTGAGAGGCGGCACGTGTGGAGAGGGCTGCGGGTGCCCATGCTGGGGGCCTTGCGAAGAGGGACAAGGCTTGGGGACAGCCCTGCCCCGAGCTATCCCTGGCCCCAGGCAGTCGTCCCTGCAGCGCTGCTCCGCGTTTGCATTGGCGTTTTTTGGCGTGTCATTTCCAGAAAGTTCAGGCAGAGTGGAGGATCTGTGTATCACACAAAACAAAGGGGCAGCTCCACATCCTCCCATGGTCTGTTTTCTGTCTGGTGGCGTGGAGCCTCCCAAGACACTAAATGATAGATGCTATTTAATTTGTTGCCGCAGCTGCTGGAAAATAGTCTGGAAAGCTGTAACTGCCGATGGAGAACTGGAATTTCAACTGACACCTGTAGCAGACAGGAGTTTCCAGGCCGGCAACATTTCGATTATTTCTCCTTCAAGAAAGTTCTGTGCAAAACTTAGTTTGCAAATGATAAACCGTCCAGGCAGTGGCTGAAAGGGCAATTGCCTTCAAGGACACCTTCCGATGGCAGATGCCCAAGATCAAAAGCAGGTATGCAAGGACTGGTGTGGAGCCTGCCTTGCGCAGGCACACCCACCCAGCGCTCGTCCTGGCTCAACAGCAGCCAGGTCGGGTTCTGGCTGCAGCAACCATAATTAAAATCATTAAAACGTTCTCTGTGTTGTAGCGGCGTGCAGATTAGGGCTGCTAATCTTGCGTAGTGTAAAGGGGTGGAGAGTGAGCAGAGGGGGGAGTGCACAGCCCAGTATGTCCCCCACTTAGCAGCTGGAGCTGAGCGTGCTCTGGTGGCAAGAGCAAGAGGCTGGTTTTGGCTCTCTGACCCATCCCTTGACTCCTTGTGAGCAATCAGCGTTAAGATGCAGGCAGGTAAGTTATAGCAGGTAACCATCCTACATGAGCCTGCAAGCAACAGTAGTGGGGGTGACCAAGAATGCAAAAAATTACACCCCCCCAACCCTCACTTCTCCTTAAAAGGCACATTTGAAGTGTCAGACTGATGCTAAAGAATCAGAACAATGTATTTCTGGGTGACCAAATTGTGCTTATGTCTCTAGGTCCCTTCCTCAATGGGTACGTAAGAACTAATGAATTTCCTGGGGTGCAGGTTGAGGCGGGCTGGGCGCCCCCATTCTCCCAAGTGAGGCCCCCCCATTAGCAAGAGGAGCAAGGTCCACGCTCAGAGAAGCCCAGACAGATTCCACCAGCCCAGGTTTTTGGGTGCCTAACCTGAAACTCCAGTGCCTCTGTTTTACCAGTGATGGCTCGCTGCTTTTGCTGACCTCTGGATATGAGCATATCCGACAGCAGGACTCACCCACTCGCCACGTGGCTGTCCCTTGGTGATGGCTGGGATACTTCTGATATCATAAAGAGCCAGACGGTTCTTTAGCACTTACAGGTAGCCGCAGAAATTCCTCCTATCGACTTTGCAAGGCTATTCTAAGTCAGGAAGGTTCAGCTTCTATTACAACCCAAACTACACTTACACCTTAAGCTGAGAGACACTGTGCCTTCTCTCTGTACCTCCTATATCACACAGGCAATGCAATTTCACTCTGCAGTCCTACGTACAGCCCAGTAACTGGTGGTTGGTAAAAGCTCATCTTCCATAGAGACACTCTGCTTTAACTGATAGACTAAAAGAAATTAAGAACCTGCAATTCCCTTTGTAATTTGTTCTGGTGATGAAATTTTACTGCCATTGTAGTTTTGTCTCACTTCAGCCCCCCTTCATGGCAGTGGGGATGCCCATTCTCCGGGTGATGAAAGACTCCTTTCATGTGACTGTCTTCTCTCTCTGAAGCTACTTCTCCATCCTAATTATGACACCTCTCAGCCTTCTTTTTGACAATTCAGATGGGTCAAGGTCGTGAAGTCCTTCACTGCACAGCCTTTTTTCTAGCTCTTTTTGGTGCCCTGCTCTCTCTCCAGCACCTTGAGATCCTTCTCAAATGTGTACCCTGCAAGTGGATACAGGACTTCAGCACTTATTTCACTGGCATCGTACCAAAACATAGAATCACCTCTCATTCCCACTCATTCCCCTTTTTACTGCCTCCAAGAGTTGCATTAGTAGATTTTTGCCCAGCACCACCCCAGGAGTCCACGTTCAACCACTCACCTGCTTTGCTCCCGGGTATTTTTTGAGTCACTGTTTCTGAGGACAGCTGAAGGGTTGGATGCACTCTCCACCCTGAAATGTGTAACTTCAGATTTGGCTTTGGATTGAATAATGAAATTATCAAATGAAGCAGATTTCTCTCTAGGACTGTGTTCATCTCATCATTACAGACCAGCCTCTAATGTTTGTGCCAACTGTAAATGTTACCAGCAGTGATTTTATGCTTAATTCCAGTGGATGGTGTCAAATCTGGTAATTATTCCTGCAGAACTCTGCCAATCTAATGGCTAAATACCCCATTAACTTATACAAGACAACTGTCTTCATAAAGCTAAGTGTCAATCATAAAAACAAGGCTGTGGGCGTTACGTGGACACCGAGGTGCTCCTCACACTTCCAGTGCTCACTGCCAGGAGTAATCCCACATGCAGCTCTAGATACAATACTAAGAGAAACTCTCCCAAAGCTTCAGTGGAGCACATTATCACGTAGCATGCTGTTGCTGCGTGCTATTCATCAGTAGCTGTATTTTACTCCAAAAGTAGCTGTATGGCAGTGTGAGCTTGACGCATCTCTTCTTTTTCTAGCTGCGTCAGTAGTGCTTAGAGCATGCACATGGTTACGGTGACAATTACAAACCTCTTGTTTTGTCCACTTCTCCTTTTGACCAGCAAAACAAATTTGAACTGAAAGTTGCCAAACTGACCCCAATAGAGGGGGAGCAATAGCCTGTGAAGTCCAAAGGAAACAGACCAAACTATTTTGGAGTCTTTAAAAATTTGATATATAATTTTGCATTATGCTTACTATTTCTCCGTAGCTCTCTATTGATAAAATGGCTTTTTCCTCTTCTGTCAGACTTCATGCTTCAGTCTCCTTGAAAACTCCAGCATGAGCTGTATAAGCAGAAAATATGCTGCCACAGCATGAATTTACTCTCATGTTTGTTTTGTAGACAGTTTGGGGCCCAAGTGTGACTGTCTGTGTCTGGTTTGCAGACAGATATCTGGGTTCCCCAATTTCAAAAGCATTAAAATTCTCCTTCGGGGAAATAATGCCAAAAGCATTTCTTGTCCTTATAGACCCCACGTGTAAATGTGTTTGCCCTTGGTGGCTGACCTCAAGAGCTGCAGTTTTGCTGCAGCAAAATGCTATCATGGCTAAAATGAAAGAATGAGAGAAAACAGAAGGTAGCAAAGACGTGGCCCGAATGGAAACAGAGAAATGAGGGGGAAACAGTGGGGGTGGGAAGAAGTGGAAGAGAGAAAAGGATAGCCTAGACATGCTCCGAATGCCAGTGCCACCGAGGCAGGGGAAGGGTGCCAGCAGGCGAGGATGGAGACCAGCCAGCCTGGGCAGGGGCAGGAGGGAATCGGGCCCAGAGAAAGGACCTGGGCGAGGATCAACAAGGGGAAGCACTGAGCCTAACAGCACCAAAGCATCATATGAGCCAGCAGTCCTCCCAGCCCATCTATGACCTGGAAAGCAGTACTCCTCAACAGCTGCTTTCTCGCCGCTGGGAGCCTCTCCAAAAAACAGATCTGTGCCCCATCCCCTCCCTACAGCCTGGGAGGTGGGATAAGGTTGTGCTAAATTGGGGCAGAGACTCCCATGGAGGTGACAGCAAGTTGCAGGGCTGACACTGCAGCTGTGTCTCAGCAAGATGTGCAGCATCACAGCATGCTCCTGCTCTCCGTCAAGACCTCGCTTCGGGGCTCCACAGTGACTTTATCACTGTCTTCAACAACAAAATGACCCCACAGTTTGGGATTCCTCATGTGAGCAAAGAGTCAATCTTATATTTTTCTTTTTTTTTTTTTTTCTCTTTTATTTAGCAAGAATAATCTTCCTGTCCATGGGGAAAAAAGAGTGGGGGAAAGACTGACATAGGACCAGAAGAAAAGAAATAAAAGTAGAGAAGCAAGAAGGAAAAAAATCATGGATAAATTAATGCCAGTCATAATTTCATTTGTCTCTGCGGATTTATACAAGTGACGAATATATCCCAATGAGATACATGAAAGGGAAAGAATAATCAATAACCACAAGTCACACACTTTGGCAGGGGGTGACCTGCCTGGATGAAAGCAGATTTTTGTCTCTACCTATGAGACTTCTTCCATCTTGATCAAGAGAGGGCAGTGGAAAATGTTCCACCTCCTGATGGACATGGCAGGACATAACACAGAGAGGACCACTGAGTCCTTGCTAGGCAAGCCCTAGGCTGTGCTGTTAACCATAACGGAGGTGAGCTCAGACACCAGGACTGACCTCTGGGGCTGAGTAAGGCTTCACCATTTGTGCAGTGGACAGGGATAGCGCGAGAAGAGCAAGGAGATCTCTACCCTCCTTCCCCAAGTAGCCACAACAGACGTGGGTGCAGATATCATCTTCCAGCGCCTGAGGTGATCCTGGTCAAAGACTGGCCCAAGAAGCCTGGGGTGATCAGGGAGAAGACAACTGCAGGAGAAAAGTCAAGAGTACAACCTCTTATTGCCTTCCAGGGCCAAATGAACTCCTAGGTCAGATACTCATTAATACAGTGAGGAAGGAGACTGCAGGGCTGTGCTAAACCAGATGGTGGTGTATGACGGGCAGAAGTGCTCCTCCACCATGTGACCCAGTCTGGGCACCGCATGGGGCATCGATAATAAGGCCTGGTGAGGGAAAAGGGAGATATTACAACAGTCACCTCATAAATCCCCTCCTCGGGAGCCTGAAACAAATTCCCTCCTGCCATCCATCTTGAATGGCAAGAAGCCCATTACCCCTAGCTCATGCTGAGCCAGTAGCAAGTGCTCTCAGCGTGGCTGCCAGCACGGAGGGAAAGGGAAATATAAGAGATAGAAGGCAACAGAAAAAGCCATTTTGCATCAGGGAGAATTTCCCTGCAGTCCTTGAACATGTAGCACATTGGTTGCTGCACATATGCTTTGGATGCACCATTTGCTCTTCTGCCACAAAACTCCTGTGAGAATGAAAACTTCGTGCAGGCAGGGGCTGTGACGTCAATGCCAAGCAGAAATTATGTTACTTGGTTTAAAAAGAATAACCTGCATGCACTCTACGTGTTTGTAGCTTCACTGACTCAGGCATTCGCTTCGGCAGTTGCCCTCCTGTGGCAAGCAGGGATCGCTTGGTTTCTCATTGTTTAAGTCCCTGCAGAGATTTAATCTCCTCCTTCCATCGACAGAGCTGTCAGAAGGAACATCTCAGGGTGGGAAGGTGCACAAAATGGTAGCATTAAATTCTCTCCCCAGCAGAGCCTATCGCAGGACAAGACAAACCATGAAAAGGCACAGATCTTGCTGATTCACCTGAATTTCAGATGCTAGGCCCCCCCTGAAGTACCATGCAAAGACAGCCTGTTATTTTACATCATTCACCCTCATGAATTCAAGCCACCATCTGAAGAAGAGGAAAGCAGAGGTCAGGACAGAAGGAACCTCCAGTCCTCTCAAATGTCAGCTTCAGCAGTAGCTCTTGCAGGAGACTTTTGAGTTCTTCAAGCAGAAATAAAGGAAATCCCAGAAAAGAAAGACATTTGGATCCCAGCCAATATATATGCCGCACATCACAGCAGGATGGGAAAGCTGCTCACTAAAATACAAGGGTACATACGCGAGTGGCATGAAGAATTTGGCGCTAGCCACATCTGCTGGTGATGCTCCTGCATGCTGCTCCAAGGAAAGCCGTGCAGTTACATCTTCAGTGCCAAGGAATCCTAGCAACAAAATGGTCACCATTTGCGAAATAGAAATCAGGGCTATTTTAGTGGCAGCTTCCTATAAGCTCACAAAAATACTACACTAACAAAATTATCCCTTTTCCCCCCAAATTGCTGATGTTGCTGCCACTGGCTTTCGACTCAGCAGCAACACAAAGAACATATTTGGGGGGCAGAGAATTTTTCCCAGTAATGTCAATGCTGGGAATGAGTTCATTGGGAAAGAAAAGCTGGGATTTGAGCTGCCTCAGAGCAAGCAAGTAGCTCCAAGAACGGTTCTTTTTCCTACACTTTAAGCATACCCATCAGACTTAGCTCATATTCCCCACTCCCTCGCCTTGAATATCGGTGGTTCCTAGTAGGCACAGGGCAAATTTTACAGGTATAACAACACGGTTTACCTCAACGCTTATCAGTCAACCGATAAAAGCATCGCATATCCTCAGGAAAGCTCCTGGGATGCAGTTCCCAGCCACTGCCAGATTAGCGAGACTGAGTGATTGACATGAGCCATAGCTGTGCCACTCGGTGTTTTGCAGATTGCCTCATGCCTAGCCGGCCGCTTGCCCCCCACTGCAGCCAGCAGCCAGCCCTGCTGCACAGAGGTTTCTGGGCAGCTGCCCTTGCCCCTGCTCCTGCACTGCAGGGAGTTCCTGCAAGGGCTGACAGCAGTGTGCGTGCCCGCACCCATCCTGCGGCTGCAGAGTGATCCTCACCTCGGCAGGAGCAGGCTCCAGCATGCTCCAGCCTGTGAAAGCCAGACCCAGTTCCCTGCACCCTTGGGCAAGCCGCAGGTGACACAGAGGTACCACAGTCCCAGGGGATCAGCTAGGTGCAACGTGATGACAGCACTGGTGTTGCCAGCAGCTTCGCTGACACGAAGGGAAAGCTGACACCAGACAAGGGAAAACAGGAGCACTAGTGGGACCAGCTCCCATTGCTTGAGTCCGGGAGGGATGGAGACAGCAGGGAGCGGAGAAGGGGAGAGTAGCTAGCTGATGGCCTCTACGTGCTTGACAAAGTCCCAGTTGGGTTCAGCGAGAATCCTGTAATATCTATTTCGCATCCACCTTTGCTCACAAGATTCAGCTCTCCAAGAGTGGGAAAGGAGCAAGAGGAGGCTGGTGGTGCTCGAGCAGGTGTATTTTCTCCTGTGCTGTGCAAACAAGTAGCCTGCAGTAGTGGATGTTAGAGCCATAGTTCAGTGATCCACTAAAGCTTGCCCCGTCCTAGTCCTGGGTCCCTAGGGTCGCAGGTGCTCTCCCCGTCCTTGAAGAGTGCATGCATGTCCTGTGCTTTACTGTTCTCACCATTGCCACAGGTCCTGTGTGTCCTGCCCGACCTTCCCTCAGTCTCAACACGGGGAAGCGAGGGACTGACCTGGAGCCAGGCTGGACAACAGCCACAGACCAGTTTCCCTGGGGGGAAAGCAGGGAGCCGGGAGGAGACAGCCTTGTGAGGAGGAAGCCTGAGGAGTCTTAGTTCCTCACCAGCTATTTGCAGCCTAGTCACTGAATGCCTCTGTTTAGAGACTTTGCAAATGAGAAAAATAGTTCATTATTATTAATAGCATTTAGTCTTTGCTTACTCTGAAGGAACACCTTGAGATTTAAATGGGGGATAGAAACATCTCTCAAGTCCTCAGAATAAATATGATCCAGGACTGATCCAAGCTCCAGTGAAGTCAGGGGAAGTCTTTCAAAGTGAACTGTGAATCAAGCTTTATCCAGAACCATGAAGTTTTATTTTTATTCTCACTGTTTTGCAAAGCCATCCTTTTACCTAGTAAAACCAGAACAAGGTGGCTTTGTGATTTGACCTCTCAATCTCCAGCCTTCCCATTTCCCACGTGTGACCTCCCAGTCGGAGCCTGCCAGCCACACTTCAGCAGAGGACCTGCCAGCCCCGCAGCGCCAGGCTGCCGCAGCTCGGGCTGCGTCCATGCCAGGTCCCTCCTGCTGCTGAGCTGAGCATCCCTCACAGTAACACCCAGCCACTGCTCGGGTTTCAGCTTCTCTGTCAGATTTGGGGAGTGTTTTTCCCTGTCTCTGCACCTTTTTGAACACAGCTGGGACCTCGGTGCTGTCAGTTCTTTTCATAACGGTGCTCCTGTTAAGAGGAGGTAGCATCCCAGCAGCTAATGCTTCCCTGTGAGAAAAGAGGCTTCATCGTAAATATCACTTCTCTCTCCCCCTTGCTTCTACCTTCTTTCTCTGAGACACATTCTGCAATAACATGTGACAGCACAGCAGATGAAAACTTCACTGGAAATTCATTTAAACACCTAATGGTTAAAAGGGATCCCGGGAGCCAGGACACCTGGATTTTACTTCTTGACTTGACTTTGACCCATGGCATGGCTTCAGCACACCTTTCTATACCTCCCGAAGAGGTATAAAAATAGCATTTATAAAGCGCTTTCATATAAGCATTGCAGCCACACTCTCCGGGAAGGCGTCTCATCTGCATGTGAGCTGTTGCATCCTGCCACTCCGAGTACCAGCGGGTAGGAACCAGGGGATTTAGCTCCTGCCCTGGCCTGCTGACAGACAGTCCCCCGCAGAGGACCACGGCACACCTCAGGCCCACAGACAGACTGTCATTCCCACCCTTTCAGCACATGCCCTCACTACCCTCTTCCTCCACCAGGTACTGGCATTTCTGGCTGGCTACCTCACCTCCAGGCAGCCACGAGGGGGTTGTTCTCCATCTTTTTGGTCCTCAAAGGGACCCCCATGCTGGCAGGACCCTACTGGCAGATGCTACCACCCCAGCCTCCATGGTGCTCCATGCTCCCTCTGCCCATCGCAGGGTGGAGGAGATGGCACGGCTTGTGCCTGTGGGCACTCAGGCTCTTCTAGCTCTTGTCCTCCAGGACACATCATGCTAGTTTGCAAGAGCTACTCAAAGTAAGATGCCAATACCTCATGCTGAATCACTTTTGTTACCACACTAGTCAGACGTACTCCGCAATTCCCAGTCCAGCTCCTAAGGGCAATCAATCGTATGGGTATGAAGAAGGCCTCCAGCCATAAATGCATGACCACAAATCACTTCTCTCCCACAGCGAAATACGCTGTGACCGGCAGAAGTCTCTGACTGATCCCATCCACTTCTCTGGTAAGGTCAGGTTATGCAGACTTTACCTTTGCAAGTCACCCCAATTACCTACCGTTAGCTTCCTTGCCAGGAGCGTGACCCTTCCTGACCTGCTCTCTGCCCTTTGCTGTCAGCTCCCACCCTGCCGGTCCCCACTCTCACCAGTCAGCTGTTTCCAGCCCCTGTCTTCCCTGAGGCCCATTATTACCAGTCTTCCCTTAACAAGGCTTCTGCTGGCTGGGTGCTGAACTGGGATGTGCCATATAGAAATAGTCATATAGAAACAGTCCTACTTGTGAGTTGGGATTCCCTGTGCATTATTCACCTGATGTGAAGTCACAGAAGTTAAAAGCTTGGGCATTTCATGGGGCATAATCCCCTCTGTCCTCTCCTCGTGGCACACGTGGCACTGTGAGAGCGGCTGCCAGGTACACCAGACACTGCTTCACAACCTTAACTCTGCTCTGGGAAGGCTGCCAGCCTCCTGGTGCTGCCGAGCTGCCGGCGCTGCACGCAGCCAGGCTCCTCCAGCCTTCCCACTCGCCATCTGTCCTGCCCACTTCAGGCACTTTTCTTCCTTGCTTTTGCAGCTGCGGACGAGATGTGCTGTGGGCAGAGCGGTCGGTGCTCAGGGAGGAGCCGGCACGGGCAGCTCTCGGAGGCAGCCTCGACCCCGGACCTGCGCTGTGGGCTCCTGTTGGCAGAGACCCTGCTGGCTCTGCTGCAGGCAGCAACCCCGCTATAATACCTCGTCAGCTATTCTGTATGCTGCTGCTTAAATGAAGTTACCCCCCTATAGTTTTGGGTAGCTAACAAAGCCGTTATAACAACTGTGACCTCGACAAAGTTTCACGATGCACTATTTTTAACTTTACAGTTCTTAAGCTCAGAGGAGCCCGATGAATGATTAGAGTCTGAAAGTGAACTCTTGAGTGAACTATATTTTCCATGATTAGAACTTAAAAACTAATTAACTACTTAACCACACTTTTCCAAAAAGTAGAACTCCTGCTGTAAGTGAAAAATCAAACACAGCCTTATCTATAGTGTCACAACAGTGTCACTGTAACAACTGAAAGGGCCTTACAGTGCTCATGATAGCTCAGCAGCCACCACTTTTGGTGTTAACTCACTACCATGTGTTAGGACACACCTAGAAACAAGTCCCACTCACTATGGACTACCTGGGGACATTTCACTCTTTTTGATCTCTGTTTCCGCAATGTCCCTGGTTACTGGCAATGATTTGAGCTATTTTCTTCCAAGGTGTAGAAACAGATGAGAGGAAGCCTCATGCTCTGTTGCCAGGGAGAAGATACCTCCTAACTCACTCTTGCAATGCCTTGCACTGATTGAAAAGCATCCTTGGTATCCACTCTTCCCTTCTGGAGGGAGATCATCCCCTGGGGTCTCTGAAGTGAGAAAGGGAGAACTAGGAGAGTATTTGGGGCTTCAAAACCGTGGGCAGACCCATTGCTTTTCCACTGGTATCCGCTGACTGTCTGTCCGCCTGAGAGAACGGCATTGGAAACCAGGTCTGGAAGGGACCTACCACCGAGTCACCTAGTTTCTCCTTCTCCCAGGAGGCAACATCTACACACTTAACACCTGTTTGCCTAAATTTTCCTTACAGCCCTTCAGTGGTGGAGCTCCACAAGCTCCCCAGTTGCTCCAGCCCAACCCTCCATTAAGAAGATTCCCTTGCCGGAGGGAACTGGGGAAGTCAGCTGGAAGGAGCAACTCACTTCAGTCTCAGCCACGGTGGTGAGGGAGCACTCTCTCTTGGAGAGGACAGAAGACTTTGCCCGTAGAAGCCCACATAGCAGGAGCCCAGGCTGCCCTTCAGAGCTCAGACACATCCATTTGATGTTTCCTATCTATTTTTTTAAACTCTTGACAGCTTCTCGTGTGAAGTACAGAGAAGACAGCCAACTTCAGGGCACCAAGAACAGACACGTGATCAGAAGATAAAGTGGGACAACGAAAAGAACAAAAGCAGAAAAGAAGATGTGATGCCTCAGCATGGATTTTCTTATGACAGGATCTGCAATTCAAATATTGCCTGGAACTAGAGGCTCATGAAAAAAAGCTTTCCAGCTCCTCTGATGCCACTACTGCTGGACTTTTTCCTTTGTCTCTACAAGGGAGACCATTTGGACCAAGGAAAGAGATGCCCTCCTTGGTTTATGTCTGCTGAATGAATGGGCAGAAAGGGTAGAAAGGGGCTTTTCCTGTTTCACCCTCACTCAAAAAGGGGAATATCGTGCACTGCATAAAAAGTAACTGCTTAGTCAATCATACTCGCTTGGGATAGTGACAGTCTTCCACCAGGCTAACCAGCAGCTATCATTCAGGGTGTCAGCCAAGCAGGTCTTTTGCAAGAGGTTTGGAAGGGCTGCAGGGAAGGAAAAGCAGAGCTTCCCTAGGAGCCACATCTCACCTTTCCTGCCCTCCTCTGGGCAGAGACCGTTGGGTCAGTGTCCTGCACAGCTCTTGGCGGGGAGGTTTAAAAGGGAAACAGCCCCTCTCTGGAGACTGGTACCCAATGGTCCCTCCGCAGCTCCTGCTTAAAAGGTGGCAGGGAAGAACATTAACCTCTACCACAGGCCCTGTGCCCCCTCTGCTCTCCATCCCCTGCTCCTGGGTTCATTTCTCTGGAGCACAGAAGCCTTAGGGATGACAACAAGCCTCTATAGGAAGAGGATGTCGCCAGGGAGGCAACGGGGAGCAAACAGGCTCCTGTGGATCTGTGACAGAGCAGGGGTCATCAGATCGTGGGGATCCGCTGGTGAGGAAAGTGCACCTACAGCAGGCCTGATGAACCTGAGAGGGTCGCCTGCCTCGCTTCCTCCACCACCCCTCAGCCCCATGAGTATACCTCAACCCATAGGTGGGGACAATTTACAGCTACCCAGTCTAAGTTATAAAGGGCTTTATGCCTGATGTTTTCAATGCCATAAAATAAGCCTTGACAAATAAAATAAACGTGTTTGACATTCATATTGGGGAAAAGGGACAAAAAAGGAGAACAAAATGGAGTCAATCTCACAAGTAGAGGGTGTCTCTCCAGTGGCATGCTTAAAAGGAAAGGACCCAGCTGTCTTTTGACCTGACAGTCTGTAAAGCTGTAGCCTGCAAACAAGCAATATATATGTTTTCTTAACTTGTAACACCCCTTGGTGCTATTGTGACCACAAACTGCACTTCTGAAACGAGCTCCTCTTGCATTTTGCAGTGGCAGTAAGAGGCAGATGAGACAGTTTTAAGTGGCCTCTCTCTTCTGTAACATCTCCATCAGTGAGCTGGTGACTGTGGGTTTCAGGAACATCGACCCATGAGGTTTTTCCCCTTTTATTTAAATAGCTTAACAGATTACATTATGTCATGCCCAATTAAAGTTCTTAAATATGGAAGAGAAGATAAAACCAGGCATGGACAACCGCTGTTTGACTCTGCCGGTAGACAAGACAAATATGTATTTCAAAATGTCAAGTGGCTGCTGCTTTCAGCTTTCTTCAGTGATTACTTGGCTATGGTAGCAAATAAATGATGTTTGTACTCACCGGCTTCACTTTCCTGAAAAAGAAAAACAATTTCCAACTAAGTTTTAAAGATTTAAATATTTAAGACCATTTCCCGACTGGGGTGTAAATTGGCAGAAATGCAGAAAAGTCCCTACCAACTCTTGAGTGTAGTTGTAGGCTGTCACAGTAATAAGTAAGACAAGAAAATCCACTAGCCCACAGCTTAACTGGGGCAGTACAGAGCAGCAGGTTCTGCTACCTCGGGGAGGAAAGTAAAGGAAAATATGTCCAGAGAATCAATCTACAGCAATAACTGCTGAAACGCCTGGAAAAACACGTCCTTTACGTTCTCTTCCCTCAAAGATCGTGATTCTTTTTTACAAGAGTTGATGGGATGGTAAAATCCTACACCACCACCAAAAGCACGGCTGTTCCTTGTCATCCAGCTCAAGCAATCGATATCTCAACAGAAAAAAACCCAAACTAGAATACTGGCAGGTAATCTGAGGGTTTGCTCTGACACTCAGCAAAGTCAGCAGTAAACCTAAGCGGCCCTTGGCAGAAGAGGACGAGGGCCACGGCAGGTAACCGAACTGCCCCTCTCCTTTCTGCTCCGCAGCTGCACCTTCCCTTGTCCTGCTTTCAAGAGTAAAAACTTCAGACACATTCTCTGTTCCTAGCTCAGGGTTTTATCTCACATACATTGATTTATTACCCAATAAAGGTAATTTTTACTCACTGTTAAGATTTAAGCCCATGCATTTGATCTAAGTGAAATCCATAAATGACAAGACTAATAGAGAAGCCCATGAAATGCCCATTTAATACTGGACATTTAAATGCAACTGCAGGTCCAAGCGCAAAGAGTATTTACATGGAGATGGAGAAAACATGAGGAAAAGACCAATATTGTAGGACTGCAGTGTTAAGATATCACTGTTACAGGCATTTGAGATATAGACTCCAATGTGCAAATGTTTGTGTTGGAACAGAAGAAAAACTGAGAACAGGATGAGCGAAGCAAGATATAATGTGCTTAGCAGAAAGATCAAGTGTTCTCATGCCTAGAAATGGCTTGGATGTTTTTATGGTGGACTTAATATATTGGAAAGCCTTCTGTAGCTCCTGGTCATAGACCGAATAAATCAAAAAATCCCTTCCAGCATTAACCATCTATTGATCTTCCGCAGGGCTGTAATTACATTGGGGAGCTCTACCGCTGGACCAGCAGCTGTATGCTGGATCCAGACACAGCTCTTCGCGGTGAACTGTGTCGCAGGTGTTTAAAAAGCAATTGTACGGGAGAAAACGCTAATTTTCACCCACAGAGGACAGTTTTTTCAACCTGAACTGCAAAGGCAATTTTCTAGTATAGGTACTTTAAACAGTGCTGTTTGGTTTTAGCCTAAGTATACCGCAGCTTCACACAGGCTGTGTTGAGGGTACCAGATTTCGACTACAGGACCATGAGACTGTTGATGAGCCATGGGACCCGTTAACAGAAGCTTGAAGCAGACTAACTGCACACAGCAATGTTCCAGGGTTGCTTTCACTTCTGTTTTCAGTTTTCTCTGCCTGCTTTAAGGCTGCTCTCTGCATCCCTGGGAGTATGTACATTTGTTTTTAACTCCGTATTAAGAAGAAAGTTCAGTCACTTCCATGATCTGCACATGGATTACGCGATGTAAATGGCAGACCTGTCAAAACAGTTGGGAGCAAAGGCTGCATTAGGCGTAGAAGAAAATCTCAGGCATTCCTAATACAGGACAGCTTGCGGTCCCGAATGTGCAGGATTGTACACGCATTGTCACTTACTGCCACAGAGCCCTGCAGCTCTGTCTGGCCAATGCCTTGTGGCTCAGGATTTTTTGTGTCAACACTCAGACACATCCGTCATTCCCTCCCTATGATGTGCAAGGCCACAGTAAGAGCTTCCCAGCTGATCTGAAGAAACAGATTAAGCCGTATTTTCTACAGTGTTTGCTATCACAGGTAAGGCAACCGGATGGAGTGCCTAGGCCCCAAGGGAAAAGGAGAGGGATGACCTCCTCCTTTGGCCCAAAACACTTGAAAGCCACGGAGCCGCAGGCTGCAAACCCCTTCTCACGCTCAGCGTGCCCCTCCTGCCAGCTGCACCAGCGCCTGGCAGAGCTGCAATCTTCTTGACCGTTTCAGAAGTCCCAGGCAAGCAGGAGGCTCTCCTAGGCCAAAGCCCAAGGGGCGTATTTAGCCAAACTTCCACTGGACAGGCCCCCTTTCCCCCACTGCGTCGTTCCGGTGCAGAGCCGCTGCCGAGGCGCCGAGCCGCCGCCCCGAGCCCGGCGCCGGGGCCCCGTCGGTAAGACCCCGCAGCCAGCGGCCGCCCGGCGGCGGCCGCCCCGCCGGGCCGGGGGCTCGGCAGGGCCGCGGGGGGTCCCGCCGGCGGCCTCGGCACTGCAGGGCGCGGCGGAGCACCGCACCGCGCACCGCACCGCACCGGCTGGCGGCCGCCCCCGCGGCGCGGCTGCAGGTAGCCGGGCGGGCGGGCAGGCTGTGGCTGGCTCCCCGGCTCCCCCCGCCCCGCCGGGCACCCTCCTCCCGCCGCGGCTCCCCGGTTTCTCGCCCCGCCGCCCCGCACCCCGGCCCCGCGGCGGGGCTGCCTTTGCCCCCCCCCGGTCCCTCCGGCCCGGCCCGGGGTGGGGCGGGCGCTCCCGCCGCCGCTCACCTCCTCCCGCACGGCGGCGGCGGCGGCCCCCGGCGCGGGGGTGCTGCCCGGCCCGCTCTCAGCAGCCGCCTCGGCTTCCCCCTCCGAGGACATCCTTGGCCATCACCGGCGGCGGCGGGGGCCGCCCCGCCGGGTGCTCCCGGCTCCCTCCACCATCCCAGGCAGGCGGGCAGGGAGGGAGGGAGGGAGGCGGCGGAGGGGAGGAGAGAAAGACGAGGCGGAGGGGGGGGGTGCCCCTGCCGCTCCGGCCCCCCCAGGTGGGCAGGCGGCCGCCCGGCGGCTCCCGGCGCGCCTCTGCGGGAGGCTGGGAGCTGCGGGGTGCGCCCTCCCCTCCCGGGGGACGCCCCCCCGCCCCCGCCCTCCCCGGGGCGCCCCTTCCCTTCTCCTCCCCTCCCCGGTTGCCCCTTCCCTTCCCCTCCCCGGGGTGCCCCCTCCCGTCTCCTTCTCGGGGTGCGCCGCCCCCCCCCCGGGTGCACCCCTGCCGCCGGCCACCCCCTCTCAGCGCATCGTCAGGCCTTCGCCGCCCGCAGCTCAGCCCCGGCCACCCTTCCCGCCTTGCCCAGAGCCCGCACCTCGCCCGGGCTGGCGGCGGCACCCCTCGGCGGGAGGCGGCCCGGCAGCAGCAAGAGGAGGAGGAGGAGGAGGAGGAGGAGGAGGAGGAGGAGGAGGAGGAGGAGGAAGGCTGCCCCGGGGGAGCGCTCCCGCACCGAGCAGCCAGACAAACTTGCCCGGCGCCGGCCGGAGGTTGCCCGCTCCCCGCCCCGGTCGCTGGGCGCCCGCCCCGGGGGAGAGGGCGACGCTGCCGGGACCGAGCCCTGAGGCAGTCCCGGCCCCTCCGGGAGCAGCCGGGGAGCAGCAGCAGCAGCCGCCCCCACTCCCCCCCCATCCCCCGGTGGGATTTCTGGTGCCCCCGGTGCGACCGCAGCGTTGGCGCGGAGCTGCCCCAGCACCCCGGCCCTGCTGCCCACCTTCACCTCCTTTCTCCAGGAGCAGTTGGCAGAGGACATGGCGGCACCCTCCTGCTCCTGCCCCTTCCTCCCCTCCCTGCTGCCTGCCCCTTCCCTACGGGTTCATCTGCCTCCAGCACAGGTCTCCCCCACACAACTGCAGCCTCCCGCAAACTCCCCGCACTGTCAATATTTCTTCCTCCCGCGTGCATCCTGCGCTCAGCGCATCCAGTCATTACCTGCTCTCCTGCTGACCAGGACTGGTGTACTGCACCATCTTATCTCTGCCTGTTTGCTTCATGTTTCTTTACACTCTTTGCCTTGTGAGGCTCATCTCATTTGATCCGTTTCTCTCTCTGTGCCCTAGAGCAGTATATATTTTAAATGCTTCATAAGATCTTGCAAACAGGCAAGTGAGCACACTTGAAGCATCAACCTTCCCTTCAACGTTTGCACCTCAACTCCTGCCACAACATGCTTGCTGCTTTTTCAGGCATGCTGCCCTGGAAAACTCCACTCCAGTTTCAAGGCACTCAGGCTGTGTAAGAGGTTGGTTAGAAGGACTGTGGAGCAGGGAACGGTGCTTGGTGTGTGAATGTAGAGATAAAAGCCCCAAGGCTGGGTTTCTGTAGAAATGTTGGGGTCTGCTAAATCTGAATTTCAGGATATACATTGCATTGGGCAAGTCTTGGCTGATGCCAGATGGAGAAACCCACCCATTTTTGGAGGTGCAGGATGTCCACGAGAGACAACTGACAAACTCCCTTTGCCTCCCGTGGCGCTGGATCACACTGCAGTGCATCTCCTGCCACTGCAGCTAGAGCTGCATGTGCCGTGTCCTCCCCCGATGATAACTCCTCCTGGCAGGAATGGCATTTGTTCGGCTGCATCCAATAAATATGTGCAAAGTCGTCTGGCTTTTGCTCCCGCCAGCCCTGGAGAGGAGCTGCTGGATGCACATAGTGGAAGGCAGTACAACGCAGGTTTATAAACCGCATGAAAACGCACATTTAAAATACTCCGTTGCCTTTCTCTAAGTGGTACAATGGGAAATGATCTCTTGGGGATAAGATAGGCAGCGGATGGGCAGGGAGCAGGTCACATCTGGGACTTGGGAAGGAGCACTGAAGAACACATAAGGAGTGCCCGTGACTTGCCCACCGAGATCGACAGGGGAAGAGAGAAATTAAAAACCCGTTCTGCTTGGTCAGCCTGTGCCTGTTTGTCTAGATGGTTTCAGTGACCTTACATACGCTACGAAACCAGTGTCTGTGGCTGTGCTGGGATGTGATGGAGTGCTGTGGTTAGAGGGGAAATGTGCCAAGCCAGAGAACTGTGCACTGAGAAATCTGGGCTGAACATTATATTTGTGCCAAATTTTCACTCGTAGGGACTGTTAAAAAGCAACAGTTAAAGGCACCATGAAGGGAGGCAGAAAGAATGGGCTCTGGTGTGCTGCGAGGCAGCTGTGAAGGAGCACCCCCATTTGGTAAGGCAGAACGGGGTGACAGTTTTCTGAAGTCAGGGACCCCATTTGCACAGACAGCAGGGAGAGGCTGTGCACTGGAAAGGTGTCAGCCAGGCAAGCCAAGCAGCCCAGGAGTAAGAGCATCAAATTGAAAAGCTGAGTCAGACAAGGACAGAAAACAAAGACCTGGCAGAGCTCAGCCTGTCAGATTTGTCTGCCATCCCAGTCCGAATATTTGCCTCTATTTAATAAATACATCTAATACCCACTGGGCTTTGGGGCAGCCTGAACAGCTTCATGAAGGTTCTTAATTTATTTTCATTACCACAGACGCTCCGCTTTTGATATTGAATAACCTGTGATGTATTTCATCTAAACCAATCCTGACTGTTGCTTGGCTGACGGCTGCAAGCAGTCCCAAGGACTGCCTAATTGGCCGTTCCACCTTTAAGGGAAGAAGTTGTCTCTGGGGGTATGTAGCCCCCAGCTGAATTCAGGCTTTCGATAGACACAGGCGTGTACATCTTCCCAGCTGCCATGCCATCAGTGTTCTGCTGGTACCTGAAACCAAGACATGGGAAAAAGCTTGGAGATGAAGGAGACCTGGAGAAGGGAAAATGAAGGTTGCTATCCCTGAGATTTAAGCTTTGGAAATGTCATCTCTCAGTTGGTGCCTTTATTTCCACCTCTCTAGCTCCAGATTCAAGGTATCAATCTCTGTTATCAAGGTCGCCTTCACAACCTGCAGGAACAGGGGGAAAAATGGAAGCTTGAATTCCAGGGAGTACTGCAAAATCTATGCAAAGAAGCTCATTTTTTAATTTCAGAAATGCAGAGGATCAGTGTCACTGGTATGAGCTGCCTGAAGGGGCTATTTCTGTTCTTTAGAACCTTTTCCCTCTATTCTAACAAAGATTAATATGAATATTTATGTATATAGCACCAAAAATGTGATACGCAGTTTGCAGTCTGGCTTGCAAAATATGTATACCATATTGCAAAAACTAGCTCTCTCTTCTGGGCTTTGTGCCTGGTCACTCACTCTTTCTAAATGGCTAGCAAAGAACAGAGACAGCATGTATTTGTAGCACTGCTGCCTCTATTCAGAGCAAGAAGAAACTGGTGCAGTCAGGAACTGCAGTTTGTGTTAGTTTAAAATCAGCCCCCTGTCACTCAGAGCGGGCCTCTGTTGAAACGTTGATAATCCTTTCTCTGAGCTCGGCTGGGCCATTGCACTGATTTAACAGGCAGATTTTTGTTCTGCTCTTTAGTGAGACACAGCATTTGGGATAAATTTGCAAAGATCTGGTACCGTTTTAAGATATACCTGGGAGCCTGGTGGCTGTCTTTCAGATGAGACAGCTATCAAGATCCTGAGTGTTTCTGGCCATCAAAACTTGCAGAGCACTTTATTGAAAGAGAAACATTAAGCCTTCTGTCTGGGGGAGACTCCTACCAGGGAAACTGCAGTATGATGACTTCAAATTACTTCTCTGCTGCTCCAAAAAATAGCATAAATTAATATATACTGTTAAGGAACTGCCACATGCTGCCCCAAGGCTGACAGTAATGGAAAAAGTATTTCCAACACAGATGGTGCGTTAGTTGACTTATGCAAATAGGCATATTGGAAGAGAGGAGCTATTGCTAAATATAAAGTCACTCATACTGTCCTACGACTTGTGTGAGCTGCCAAAGAACTATGCAGACTATCCGTAAGGAGCAAGTCCAGTGACTTCAACAGGCTTTCAATCAGGCTTTTAATATAAAAAAAGAAGTGTATTCCTAGTTAATAATAAGCTTTGCCTTTTTAAAATTACAAATTCAAATGTCTATTGGAGTCACAAGTGGCATTTCCTTCACCGTACTTGTTTCTGAGTCTGTGTAATCCAAAACATGTCTATTATCTTTTGCAAAGCCTGTAAAGAGAGAACACTGCATTGCTTCAATATTAACGCTTAGTGCAATATTTGTGAATTAAATTGTGGATATAGCAAAAGCGAATCTGTCTGGACCATTCACAAAATGAGCTTTGATATCCTTTTAGTAAGTAAAAAGCTGAAGGGAGACATCAATAATTTATTAGCACTTGGATTACATCCTCCAGTGCTTGTAGTTTGCTGCCTTCTTGGAGGAAAAGAGGACAAAGGCAATATTGCCTCTTAGGTTGTAAAGTCTTTGCATACTCTAATATGTTGGTGCTGACAAAGGAAGCCTCATTTTGAGGGGCATTTGACTCGCAGCGTGATGTTCATAGCTCCAGGGACCGCAGTGGGATGAACCACCAGCCTGTTGTTGTGTGATGCCTTTCCAATTAACAGCATGAAACGAGCCAGGTGGTATTGGTACCACCCTGGCACGTAGGCACCTCTGGTGTAAACAGCAGGCTTGGTGCCCTGAGAGGCCTGGGCTTTAACAGCCAATGTACAAAACCTCTGGGGACCCGACATGGCTGGAAAGCATGGGTGACACCCACATAGACGTGAGGCCCAAGACAAGGGCCATCTCTAGAGGCGTGAAGTGCTCCTCGTTCCTTGTCATCTCCTGCCATCGTCATCTCCTGGCACTGCTCATTGTCTTCTCTTTATTTCTCAACCCATCTCTACACTCTAGGCTTTTTGCTTCCATACTGTCTCTCTCCCATTCTCTTAGATGCCCCTGCCCTGCCTCCTACTATTTCTTTCCTGGTAGCAGCGATGCCTGTTCTGAAGCTCTAGACTTAATAATGTTATTGCCACGTTGCACAGATATGCCAGAATTTGCACTGACATTCCCTCTTTCCTTTCAGAATGAAATGTTCTCCCTTCTCATCTGTTCCTCTGGCTTGTGCCTTTCAAATTTGGCACCTGTCTCCTATTTCTATCTTTCCTTTATCTTGCTCTTTCTGATGTGCTATTTCCAATACCTGAACAATCACCCCCCCCCCCAACTTATTATTTCCCAGCTTTCCCAGCTTTTTCAATCTTTAAGTCCTGAGAAACTTTTCCTAGTTCTGTCCCTATCACTGTCACCAAGAGCTTCATCTTCCCTTACAGCGCTCTCTTGAGTCATTCCCAAGAAGCACTTAGGAATAAGCAAAGGCTATTCCTCTGCTAACTGTATTGGAGCAGAATCCAACCTCTCTCTTTGCTGCTTCTTCAAACTGTTGCTCTTCCTTTTTGAGGCTGCTGGTGAGGGAGGACATCTCCGACCTCCACTGACAGAGACAGAACAGATACTGTCCTCCCAGCCCCAGGTAGGACATGAAGGGCCATGGGCTGCATGAGGGACATAGAGCTGTCTCTGCCCTTTTCTGTGCACAGGGGTTTTGTTTTCTGCAGGTACTGACATTTCCTATTCCATGAATGCTGAACATACCTGCACAAAACTGGACAGGTGCTCTGAGAGACAGGCAGCAGCAAAAGGCCATGCCTACAATAGCTCACCAGCATCCTCTGAGGCTGACGCTGCTGCTCATGTTGTGCCAAGCCTGAGCTGATGTACCCTGCTTTTCAGTGGGACTTGGTAGCTCAGCTTAACGCTACCCAGGTCCTGTCCACAAAGTATTTTGAAGCAAATGAGGACAAGTCTTTTTACAAATCTTGTAAAGGCATCCCAATTTTAATGGGATGCTATGGACAATGACAAGGAATTTGAACCCCCAGATTCTCTCTCCCCAGCACTGAGGGGCTTTGTAAATCGAAGGGAGTAGCAATGGAAGAATCTGTTCACAACATTTTGTTATCTTCAATAGGAAAGAGAGGTCCTTAGACACAGTGGCTGACCAGAGGAGCAATCCTAGGCTAGGCATATCACTGGTGGCTCCAAGCACCAAAACATGGTGTGTATGGCTGGAAGAAGAGCAAATACCTCTGTTCCTTAGCAGGAAATATCTAACTATCACGGGGCTTGGCCAACTTCTTTCCCAAGTTAAACTCGGAAGCCCAAATCTATCCATTGACCTCCACAGCTCATGACTTCTGATGCAGAACAGCCATCTGGGCAGTGCCATTCCAGAGCCAAGTCGACAATTTGGAGAGTTTCCAATGTTTTCCCATGGGAAGAAAACTGGGCAGTTGCTGCTGCTGTATGTCTCTAGAAGGCAGCCTGCCAGCGCTCAGGGCTGTTGTCCCGTGCCAAACAGACTTTTAAAACGCATGGCCCTCAGTGACAAACCAAAATGAAAAGGTGCACACACGCATCTGAGCAATCAATGCTCCCACACAGTGACATTAGGCAAGCACTGGAGTGATCTCTGCTGTTTCCACTGTAACTGTGCTACTGAAGAAAAGGGCTTTTAAATGTTGGTGTTGCTAGCGGTACCACTTGCCACTAACAGGAGGGGGGCTCTCTGCCTGTGAGCTTTCCTCTGCCCACCATCAACTTCTTTGCTCCTGACGTAGGCAACTGTCATGAGAGATCACAACAGCTATAAATACCTCTGAAAACAACAAAACAGAAACCCAAACAACACTGAAGAGAACTTGTCAGGCAAATAATGAGCATAAGAGAGTACTCTAGAAAGATGCTTTCACGTCAGCCTGGTAGAGAATTGTGTACAGCTGAAGCTTTCTGATGACTTCACTTCCATCACCAAGTACCACCAGTGAGGGAACAGTCCTGTCCTGGTGCCAGGCATACACCAAACTTCACAAGCACTGAGCCTCTGGAAAAAAAGGGTGCAAGTTCCCACCCTGTGGAAGACTGGCAAAAGCACTTCTTCTGTGTATGAGGTGGCAACAGAGTTCAAAAGTGACTCGGCACTGTGTACCAGTGCCGTATCTAGGTATGAGATATCCCATAGGATAACAATACAGTTGTGACAGTTTCCTTAGAATACCCCTCTTCTCTTCTGTGTGTCTCTTCCACCTTGCTGGGCTGTCCTTTTAGACAGTTGCTTCTCATTAGGCTGCTTCTCTCTCCCTTCCCAGAAAGCTAGGTGAACGCAGTGAGTGTTGCTACCTGAGAAGCAGAAATGCACACCACCAGCACGCTCCTCTGGGAACCCACAACTTTTCATGTCACTCCCAAGAAGATGGGAAACCTTGCAAGACTCCATGGGCAAGTACTCGCAAGGACGAGACACAGCTACCCACCACAGCCCTTTACGTTTTCACAGATGAAGGCAAAAACCCAACTCTCTGTGACTGCAGTTAGTTCTGCCAGACCACTTAAATCATCAGGACATCACGATCATCACTGTTAAAAACTCTTGGCAGATCTCGCAGCATTAGCACAGCTATTTAGAGTTAAGTACTTCAGGTTTGGGTCCACTGGCAGTACGAGCTAGCTGCTGGGCATGCACCTATACTGAGTATCGAGCTCCCTAAAGCGAGTGCATCGCAGAGGCCACGCTTTCCGTTCTCAAGGGTGCGAGAGTTGGAGCCTGGGAGAGGTGAGCTTCCCATGGGACTCCTTTCAGTATATATTCTGGCTAGTACAGATGGGATTTGGATAAAGCACGTATGCATCACTCTCATTCTGCTCAGGCGCAGAAGTATAAGGCTTTCCTCATGATACAACAGGAAACAATCTGAAGAGAAGAAAGGAATAAAACCTGATTTGCCAACAAAACAGCCAGTTCTTCAGGAGATTTGCCATGGAGGATAATCACCTGAGCATATCCAGTGCTTTAAACTGTCTTAAATTGCATGAAATATCAGGCTTAGGCACTTTGACAGGCTTCCTTTAACATCTATGACAGTAGACTTGAATGCATCCACTATGTCGCTCAGATTTTGGTAGACAGATCCCACAGCAGCAGCCATGACAGACACTGTCCTCAGCCCAGAGAAGCTGAATTTCAGAAATGTTGCTTTCCTCAGCGATAGCAGGGGCAGAGGGCATTGTCAGGCTCAGAGACCATTTTCCTTTAAGCCTTCTGTGAAGCAGTGACCATCAATGACGACACGTTCTCCATCTGTGCAAACACTGATTTTCACCTGCAATACTCTTCAGAGGCAGCGTTTGGATGACCTGACTTGAGAAACACATTTGCTTGACTGCCCCTTCTAATTTCCACAGCACTCTGTTCTCTGGAGTCTCAGCTGTACGGCAGCTCGCTTTTATCTGGGTTTTATTTTGACATTGTAATGAGGGGAGGAAAACCCAGTGTGATATGGATATGTTATATAGACTGAGCGAGAAATATCTTTATTTGCTGAAGATGTGTGTTATTTCAGGATACTTTCGTTTAGTCTGATAAAAATGGCATTTCTATAGAAACAATTGATAAAACAAACAACAAAGAGGAAATCCCATACTAACTGTCAAAAGCCAACATACTGTTTGACAGATGCATTGCCAGAGATGAGTAAATATTCTGCTGGTTTGGGCTTTTAAAATACACAACCCTTCCCCCCGACTTACATGGTTAAATCAATTCACATTGGGCATGGATGCATGTTTTTACTGGTGAGCAATCAGAGGTTTAATTTAAAATATCCCTGCTTCACCTAGTCCCAGGGATGCCCAGCACCCTTTGCTCAGTGAGGTGTTACTGCCACCGAGTCCCAGGGTTCCACCCCAAAAGTAGACCGGAGCTGCAGAAAAAGCCACCCAAAGCTCTGTGGGTGGATCTCTGAGGAGATTTGGACTCACACACCGGCTCTGCTCATGTATCATGTTCTCCCATCAGCAAGAAAGCGGCCATGGATTGCTCACAATCCAGTTTAGCTCTCATGCATGCGCATTTCTTTAAGAACACGTGCAGTTTTTTTACTACCACAGAGAGTCCCGATGTGCTGTGCAGGACACTGCTGTGTGTACGTCCCTGCTTTGCTGGCGCAGGTCTCTCACTCTTCCAGCTGGATTCCTGCAGACGTTGGCGTTAATGTGCAGTGCAACCACTGCTTTGGGGCATGATGTATCACCATTCCTTCTGAGTTCAGTGCTTGGTCCCTTGCAGAGTTGAACCTTTAGCACAGGTGACAACTTACTACTGAACATTTTGTCCTACCAGACTCAACTCTTTTTTACAAGGGAACACAAGTAAGGACTTGTATCTTGGACCTATCCCATATTATCCTCTGTTCTCCATTCCCAAGCAGACCTGCGTGCTGCCCACCACTCTGCTCTCCAGCTACTCTGTTCTCGACTTCAGTTTCTGTCTTCTGGCAACAAACCACTAGGATTATGTCTCCTTGGTCACTTGCTTCTTAGACAACTCATCCTAACATTTATCATCTCTGTAACACACATAATACTATTGTGTTTACGGATTTACCCTTTCTGATCCCACCAAGGCCACTGCCATACTGTCTTTGTTGTTCTGAGCCCTTCCCTTTTACAATTCAGCGAGAAACCATTTGGCTGTGGGCTCTCATGCTTCTCTCTGCTTTGGAAGACCAAAACCATCCTCCAGAAAGTCACATGAAACTATTTGCTTGTGGCGAGCTAGAAGAAGGAGATGAGGGACATTGTCGGGGCTTGTGACAAGAATGACAACCTTTCAAAAACCACAGAATCATAGAATCATTAAGGCTGGAAAAGACCTCTGAGATCATCGAGTCCAACCGTTAACCTAACTGCCAGCTCCACCTCTAAATTCTCATAAAATAGCTCTCCTTATGTGAGGAATGTTTGAGTTCACCTCCAATGACTCTTACAGATGCTCTGGTGGGAATTTCTTTGCTAGCATAGCTTAGCAGACCCACGCAAGTGTGTTGGTACTTATAATTTATAGGATAAATATGAAGACGCACAAGCATGATTTATTGATGGAGCATAAGCTATATATAGTGCCTTTAACTGTATTATTAAAACTGAAGGTAAATAATTAATGGAATGCAGAAAAGATACATAAAACTCTGGCAGTTTTGATGGGAAGCATTCCTGTCTTGCAGTAATTAAAATTGAATATATTCTGAGTATATTTTTATATCTTTCTGACAGAAAAGATTATTTGCCCACTTCACAGGCACGCTAAGAGACACTGCATGTGGCCACAGAACCTGCGCAGCCAGCGTGAGAAAAATCAGGGAGGAAAAATGTTTATGGCTGTCAGGCTTGAATGCCACCCCCCGCTCAGGATAGGATTACTGTCTGTGAGTATTGACCAGTTCTGCCTGGTTGACCCTCAGATTAGTTTCAGATTAGATATAACTCAAATAACATGTGTTAGTTTTGCTAAGTTCATTGCTGACCATTCACATGAGAAGTATTACAGAAAGGTACAGGCCTGCTTCAGCAGAAAGCAAATGACAAAAGTTAATGTTTTTTATCATTAGAATCAGAGGACTACTCAAGCGAAGCAAAATTCATCTAGCAATTGGTTATGTCTCCATAGGTATCTCTCCTGGGTTTAAGACGAAAAGATGATGGGCGGACCACCCCGAAAAACCATAACTCAAACAGGCCCTTTCATGATTCAGGCCATCTACTTTACTGAATTGATTCAGTTGAAGACACACAGGGTCAAATACCCTATAACACCTTTAGGGTATCTTTTTTCACTGGATGAATAGCCATTCATTTACGCCATTTCCATACTAACATCATTAGTAAGGTCAAAGTGACCTTACGACTAGTTATTAAATTCCCTGGAGTCAGAACAGCTCAACCTCATAAGCGGTTGTCAGACAGTCTAAAGAGTCCCAACACTTAACTGAAACATGTTCCAACGCAACCAGTGCCAAGCCCTCCCTGCCTTCCTGTCCGGGTAAAAGAACCCAAATGTCTTCATCGGGGTCCACAGAAATTCATTCCTAAGTTCAGCACCAGTAAAGCCTTGGAGTGCGAGAGGTCTTCTACTCGCACCAGTGCATCTGCCAAACCCTTTTGTAAAATCAATGGTGCTCTCTTGTCCGGTCTGACGATGAACAGTGCGATAAACTAAAATCCCAGTTCCATCTTTTGCCTCAAGCAGAGGCATAATCTATTGACTTCAACAGATTTTGGAGCAGTCCTACACGATCAACAGAGTCCCAGAGCCACCAGCAATGTCGGGTGGTTCCACAGAGAAAGGAGTAGAAACCGCTGCTCTTGAGGTTTAACTGCAAGAGACTTGAACAATTATTTCAAAGTGTTTCTTGCATCCCAAACCAGCAGAAAATGGGAACGACAAAATTAAGTGGCAGATGGTGGTGGTAGAGTAACAGTTGATTTCAGTGAAATGGAGAATTGGACATCGCATTTCTCAGCAGTCACTGCTATTCCTGAACTAGGTTTGACTTTAATTTGATTCCAGTTCCTTCAGGGAGTGCAAAGCAGAGCTCCACCAACTGATGAAGTGCCATCTGGCAGGGGAGCATCAGAGAAGCACTCCGAACACTCTTGAGGCTCTCTTCTGAGAATCTCCAAATGTAATTAAGAGCAGCTCTATTTATTCCTCCTGCTAGGGGCACCTACAAGCACCAGATGTAACAGTAGTAGCTGCTCAAACACCTGTGCCAGAATCAGGTGGTAGAAAAATGTCCACTCATAAGGTTGGAATTGGGGTCACTCTTGGCTACTTAGTCAGCTGGTCTAATGGCACATCTTCAAGTGATTTGGATGGTTCCTACTTCAAGAAATGCTCAGTGACCTAAGATAGTGCAGTCATCAAGTTCACAGTCTCAGGAACAGGGTTGCTCATCAGAAGATGCACAGCTGAGGGAGACATTTTCTGCCCAGCATTTTCACTGAGCGTTTCTATTTTGTATGTGTTCATCATGGCCCTGGTTCCCTGACACCGTGGTTAAGACTGGCTGTCTGTTGACAGAATGAAGGTTTATATTAATTTCTCCAGATTTAAGTGCTTTCAATGCTCATAACAAATAAAACTTGCTTCTGGCTGTAATTTTGCACTAGTATCATAGCTTTCCAAAGCAATAAAAAAACCCAGTGAGATTCAGTAGACAAGAAGGTGCTGCGTTTCTTCCAGCATTAGAGCACCTGTGGTGAGTCCTTCCCAAACAGTGAGCCTACCTGGTCCAATCCAAGCTCTTCTATCTCTGTCTGTACTCATGCCCACAGAATTCATCTCCAGGTAAAAGGCTGAAAGGCAACCAAGCACTAAAACTAATGACCAATATGAAAATCAATGCTTCTGCATGTTATGACAGCTTTCCAGCACTTTTTAATAAAGCTTGGCATATATAATAAGTGAATAATCAGACATGAATAACAAATTACAGCTATGTTTATACAGCTTTATGTACTTGCTCTCCTGAAATAACTCCACTCTCAGGCACATCGACACCCTCTAATAATGAAAAGGCACAGATCATACATTTATACAAACGTATTTATGTGCAGGCACACGCTATTGGATGCAGGTGCCCTGTATTTAGATCCAACGAAAACGCCTGGGAGAACTCGCACTCGGACTGCACCAGCCAGGAGCGAACTCCGGGAGGTAGTTCAGCGGCAGGTAGTTCAGCGGCGGGACTTTCTTTCACGAGCACCAAGCCGCCGGCGGCCTCCCCCCACCTTCTCCCCGGCCAGCGGGGGAGCCGGCACGGGACCTGCCTCAGAGTCACCGCGGGACCGTCCCTGCGGCGCCGCTCCACGCACCCGCCCCGCGGCGAGCGGCCGGGGAACCGCGGGCGAAACCCCTCAGGGGAGGGAAAATGGCGCCGCGCCGCCCCGCCCCGCCCCCGCCGGAGGTGATGGCGCGCGCGAGCGGAAGTGACGCCTGGCCGGGCGGAAGTAGCTGCCGCGGGGCGGGGCGGAAGTGCTGGCGGTGAGCGGCGCGGCCCGAGCGCGGGTGAGTGGCGGCCCGAGCTGTGGGGGCAGCGGGGCCTTCCCCCGCCGTGGAGTGCGGGGTCCCCGGGGCGGCGGCGGGGGCAGGCCGGCCTCGCCTGGTGCAGACAGCCAGCGGGGCCCCGGGGCTTCGCCTGTGCCACAGCGTAAAGAGGAGCGCGGCTACGGGCGCCGTGCGGCATCCGGGGCAGCGGCCGTGCCCCCCGGGCGCTCGGGGCTGCGGGGCCCTGTTTCGCCGGGTCCCTCCCCCGAGCAGCTCCCTGTCAGGGAGAGGCCTCGCCGGGCCTCCTGGCCTCGCCTACCCCTGCGTCTTTAAGACTTCGATTCAGACTCGTTTAGGGAAAGCCCGTGAGGGCTGTGAACGCATCGGGACGCATCAGCTCTTTAGTTTGTTAATAGCAGCTTGTTGCTTTTAATTTTATTTTGTGCCATGCTGGTGCCTCTTTATTGCAGAGACTATTCAGGCAAGCTGGGGACAGTAGCGTTTCTGGAGGCAAGGTGCTGTATGCGTGCACATGGTCACTGAGTCTTACTTGACCAGCGTGAGATGAGGAGACGTTATTGCAGCTTTCGACTAGGGTTTTCCTTCTGGAAGGAGGGTCTTTACAGGTATCTGCCTTCTCTATAGCAAGTAAAAGCTGCTGCCTGTCTTGTCAAGCCTAGATGTTTTAGACTGTCGGTCATTACAGTATTGTGTGCAGAAAGTGTTTCTGGGACAGTGCAGAGCATGCACATCACCATTTTGCAAAGTAGCCAAGAATCCTGAGTGAGGTTGTCATTGACTACTAATCTAGAGTGGAGAAATTGTACCTTTCCGTTGATTGCTGAGATGTGACTCTTTGCTTCTCTTTTAAATTTCTTACCTCAACCAACAAGGTCTGAAGAAATACATCAATTTGAGGCACTGATTGTGGCAGCAGGAACTTGTGTTCTTCTTTGACCCCAATCTGATAACTTTAGCAAAAGAATGCAAAGTTGTAGACTTGAGGATGAGGGGAAAAAAAAGACAGGGTTCAGATATCAGTAGGAGTCAGAGATGGTTCTTTGCTTTTACATGTACTTGCTACCTTTTCTCTTTTAACTGTGTCTAGTTCATGGCTGTGTTGTGATGTAAGTATCTCCCTTGGGCTGTAGGGCTCTGCTGCTGCGGAAGAAAAATGCACTGTAAGTGCAGATGAGCTAGAATAAAATAAAAATCATAACGGTAGTAGATCATATCAAGTAACTAAATTTTTTTGTAGCCTGAATGGTGCCTATAAAAACCTTGGACAGGAGGGGAGTGGTACTTTGCTCAAACAAATGCTGTGCCTGATTCTTATGTTGTTTTACATCTGCTGAGAGTAGTGTCAGAAGTTGGTAATATATGCCTCAGAAGCTTAAATGCTGCTTCTGGAAAGCATTGGAAGAGTATTATAGAGCTCAGTTTCTCTGTAAAGTAAATGCCATTCTCTGTGATACACTGGTACTGCATTAATTGGTGATTAGGATCCCTTACTGTCCTAACTGGTCTTCCTTCTCAGGCTTACACTTGAGCTGAAGTTGGTTAATCCAAAAGTGTATCTTGGCACTTGAAGCAGTCTGTGGCTGTATTGTCTTCTGTGCTTTTGCATCTTCTTTTAGTCTGACTTAGACTACTGGTCCCAGCTGCATTTGTAAAACTTCCTGCAGCATTGACGGGCTTTTCGAACAGTATCCGTGGAAAGTCCAGAGCATGACAGAAAACTACTTGTTGAGACTTTTAGTGCATACAGGGGATACAACAGCAGATGATAGTGCATTGACATAATAATCACTATGTTCTGGTGCGTATAGGTGCTCGTGGTCCTTAGACAGCATTTCTGATCCCTTACATGCATTCCTAGGACAATATCCTCAGCAGGTTGCGTGTGTCGGCTAGATTGTGGTCCCTCTAGGCAAACAGTTTGTGTGCAGTTAGCTTCTAAGTAGCCAGTTGCAAGACTGCAGATAACCAGACCATAGGATGCTGGGGTTAGTGCTGATCATCAGTAGTGTGTTCTTTCTTGCGTGTTTTTTCTGAGCACTGGTGGATAAGAATTACTCCCTATGATGGTCAGGTGAGTGTTGCTAGTGTGCTTAGATGGCTTCCAGGGTGCATGGAAAACGGTACCATTAGAAAGCAAACTATTTTCACTACATTCTGTCTGCCTGCAAGTGCCATATGTATGTAAGCAATTTCTAGCTCACTGGACTTCAGAACGACCAAGTCAAAGGCCTTGGTTGTATTAAATTTCTAGACTCAGTTAGAACACAGAAAGAACACATTTAAAGCTTTTATCTATTTTGGCACCAAACTTCTGTATTACCATCTTGTAGCTCTTTACATTGGGTGGCCTCTATATCCATATGGGGGAAGGAGTGACTTTGAGGAAATGATTCCTGGAACAACATCTAACCTCTTCAGACAATGACTGCATAGTTGGCTTCTTGTGCCTGACAATTCCCCAGACAAATGAAGGCAGTTTCAAGGCCCGCTATATTTTTGATTAATGCTTTTAATATGCAGAGACTCAGACAAGTGTATGTACATCCCTGTGTAGAAGAGGCTTATTGCAGAAAGATTAGCAGCACACTTTGCTTATAACTGGGTGTTTTGTGTCTGTTAATCCTAGCATCATCCTCATTTGGGCTTTGAAGCCTGTGATGATAGGGCATGAAACACTTGCCTTCTGATGAGTGTGGTGCTGCTTATGCATATCAAAGAGGGACCTATCAACGGAACTATGACTATTGCAGCCCTGTGTTGTGGAAGAAAGCTCCATAAATAAACAGCAAGTGGGTGTGTGCTTATGCTAGGAGTGCATGAAAAAGGAGCTGTCTGCAGAAGTTCCAATTTTTGCTGTGCAGTTGCAAGGGAACTGGGCTGCAAGAGAGTGTTTATGCATTCTCAGTCAGAACCACAATGACATCCCAGGTGTTTTTGTGTTAAATCCTTCTCCAGTAGTAGCAAGGCACTGCAGCAGGGTGTTGCCTTCCCTTTGTGTCCTGAAGTAGCCTTCGCTAGTGGCTGTGTTCCACAAATGTCCTTGACAGTGTTGGCAGAGAAGTTGGGCATTTTCCCTGTGTGCTGGGAGAGGGTTTTATTGTTCAGAGGGTTCAGGGAAGTTCCCCTTGCTGCTGCTTGTACCATATGTAGGCTTGGTGTAAATGGAAGTTGTTGTTCTGGGGCTCTTGAGCTGACAGCTTTCATTAAGGTCACTGTTTTGAGATGTCTGAAATCGAGCAACTAACTCGTGATGCTGGCATCGGATGAAGAGGTCTAGTTCCTCAGTCATGAAGTGCTGAAGTGAATGGAGGCCCTGGAAACCTCAAAACCTCTGAAAATCCACTTTGTTTTGGTACACTAAACTCTTAAGCCTGAATGGTTTTAGTCCAGCTTTTGCACAAAATGAGGGGCAGGAAAAAGAATTTCAGCGAGTCTTACATGGTTGGTGGTTTTATACTAAGGCCTTGATTTAAAAAAAAAAAACCAAACAACAACCAAATGTAAAACTCCCTGGACCTCTTCATGCTCTTGGAAGCAGCAGCATCACATCTAACCAACTTCGGTCAAGAATGAGATCCCTGAAGATGGTATAAATATTCCAAATGTAGGTCATAAATACTGCATGAGGTAATTCTTGTGTCTGTTAGCATCCTTCCCACAAAGTATCTCCCCACATATTTTACAATAAAGTATGATAATAGCATAAGACAAAACATTGGCTTCAGGGCAGTGGCTGTGCCTGCACAATGATTGAACTTTGTTTTGGTCTGAGATTAAGACAGAGTTACACTTCCAAGCTTTGCATTTTCTCATGTGTACAACCAATCCATATGGCAGATAATTGTAGTTTTAAAAATCCATATCCACTTTCTAGCTTCACAATAAATCATCATTGAGTCCTGATGGGCTTTTAAAAGTGGAAGAGATCAAATATGTACAAAATATTTCAACATACCAAGTGTGGGAGGATGTCAAGTCTGTAGCATTAGTGCTGATCAGTGATTCAATTAGTGTGAAATGTATTTGCAAACACTTTACTTGCTGCCTGTGAGAAACGGATTGACAGTCCTAGGCTCTGGGAATAAGAGGTGAGGAGTAATACTCACGAATGTTTTCATGCCCAGTAGATGGGAGGTGGAATAGTTGCCTTCCTAGTAAGTTCTCGTGTTCACAGGGGTAAAAGTCTTTATAAATACCACCCTTGGATTTCAACCCAAAATGGGCCTGGGCAGTGAATGAAAATGCTTGGAAATAACATGGCTTCTTCTAATACGAAGGCGGTGAAAGAGTGAGAGAGAACTAAAACAGGAGGACTACGTAAGGAAGAAAAACTTTTTTGACTTGGGAGATTTGAGTAAGGAGAGCAAATGGAGTCAGTGAAAGTGAGTGCATTGTCCACATCTACGTAGACAGGCTCTTGCATCTTGACAGGGATGCTAATGCTAGGATCCTGAGAAGACTGTATGCTGGAGGGGAGAAGTTTGCATGATACTGTGCCTCTGATGTTCTTGGTTGGTGTTGATATCAGAGTAAGTCAAATCTGTTGTCTTGGACCAGGTGCTTCTGTGGCTTTGCAAATTCAAGGCTGTGTTGTTGGCATTCTGGCAGGGATACACTTGTTGGCTGTTTCTTTGCTGGATGGATGCCATTCTGCTCCCAGCTGGCTGGTAGACCAGGTGTTGGCTTGTCTCGTAGCATGCTGTTCGGCAAGGAAGAACAAGTTAAACAGTTTGTCTGGGACTCCGGTACAACTAATTGTGTCCTGGGGTGATCCTGAAGTAGGGCGGCTGCAGTATGTACAGGAACAGCAGAATGGGACAAAAATGAATAGTTTTACCTTGCTGTCCCCATCCTCTCCGCAGGAAATCCAGCTCTGTAACCGGTTTTCCATGTCTTCAGTAGGTTCCATGTAAACAGCACGCAGGGCCGGGCTGCAAGAGCAAGAAGGCAGGATGTTGTCAAGACCAAAGCCTGGGGAGTCCGAGGCAGACCTGCTGCACTTTCAAAACCAGTTCCTGGCAGCCAGAGCTTCACCTGCAGTGAAGATTGTGAAGAAAGCAGACAAGAGGAAAGGGGAGGAGGGGAGCACAGATGCTGAGAGACCCCCACTGCAGGACCACAAGGATGTAGTCATGTTGGACGGTAATTTCCCTTGTGGAATTCTTTGAATTACTATGTTTCTCTGTCTCTTTCCGTGTTCCTCAGTGCTTGCTCTTTCACCTCCCTCTCAATCCAGTGTTGCTTTTGCCCTGCATGTCTGTCCTCCTTGCACTGTTGTTTGTTCGTAGCCTTGTTGGAAAATGCACTTGTCCAGTGTTATTAGCATCCAGTAGAACCACCTTTCCAACACATTGCCTTTGTCTACATTTATCAGCTCTCTGTGGTACCTTGCCAGCCTGCCAGCCTCAATGCAAGAGAAGTTTTCTGTGTTTTGTACCCATTGGTCACTCAGTGCTTATTTTGCCACCTATCCAGACCCTGTTCTCAGTGTCTTTGAGATTTAGCTCTGCTAACAGCTTCAGCTTTCAGCCAGCAGATCTGGATTGATAAGCCCCCTTCCTGTGGTTTTGTTTTCCTCCATCAGTAGTAACAGTAACATTTCTTTTATGTGCTTAATAGTCTCAGAAGCTCAAGGTGCTTTCTTTAAAAGCAACAATTTAAATCTTGCAGTGCTTGGTTCCAGGTAAGGAAATATGATCCCAGTTTATAGATAGTGAAAAGGTGGCCTTGTCTTGCTCATGATCATACAAATCACTCATTGTTGGAGCTGGCAGTGGAAATGTGCTTTTCTATGCCTGAACACAACCTTCAAGGATACTATTTGTTTCTGTACAGCCTTGCTTCTTCCCTTAATACTTGCAGTCAGGTCTCAGTAACCTTTCCTGCATATGCAGCTCTTTAAAAAGACCTTGGTGCCAATACATAAATAATAACATTCTTGAGCATGCTTCTCTCCACTACCCAGTGCAAGTCAGAGACAGAAGACTCTTAATTGTCTTATTGTTTCCTTGTTGTCTTTGTTTCTCATCAAATCAATAATAGGTGCTATTAGGGAGCCTTTGGTCTAGTACCTGTTGCACGGTAGTTATAGTTGAGTAACTTGGCTGCTTTTTTTTTCTTATTATTTCCCCTCCCTAGATTTTCCTGATATTCTCCCAGCTCTAACTCCAGCTCCTCCAAAAAAGTCCAAGATCAAAAGTAGCTGTGTCCACTTCGAGGATGAAGATCCAGAGGAAAGACTGGAGAGTCATGATCAACACATTACAGCAGTCTTCAGCAAAATTATTGTATGTTTGGTTTTTATGCGATGGTCTAGTGTTTTTTTGAGTGCTGTGAACTAAGCAGTGAGCAGGAATGAAAGGTTCTGTTGCTGCTTTTTATTTCTACAGTGTCATGAAGCAGTTGTAGCACTGTAGACTAGTGTCCTGGAGCACCTTGAAAGAAAAAGCTTTTGGGTATGTTTTTGCTGTCAGTTAAATATGGATTTGAATCTGCTCTCCAGTCCAGGCTTCCTCCAGGTCACAGTCCTTGAATGCAGGCATGTGCTCTAGTGTGGATTTGGGTGAGTTTCTGGACTCTCTTAAAGGAGGTGTTCTCATTGCTCTGCACTGGCCCACGTTTTCCTTTATCTGATTCTTTCAGTGGTGTGTGGAGTTTAACAGCCCTGCCTTTTGGAAAATAGCCCCACTTTGGCTCTAAATAAGCACAAGGTACTCTGAGCCTGACAGCAATGTAGCAGAAAGCTTGTGAGCTGCAGAGCTGGGAGATTTTGAGTCCACTCTTAGCTAAATGGTATAAACATGCCTAGCTGTTGCAATGGTTTCTACAGGGTTTGAATTTTTTGCTGCAGGAACGAGACACAAGTGCAGTAGCAGTGACCATGCCAGTGCCCACGGGAGACCCATTTCCAAGGACATTTCACCGCTCCGAGATAAAAAGTGAGGTAAGATTGGGAGCAGCTGTTTTATGCTATCTTCATTAACTATTAAAACTTCCCCACAACGAAGCTTAATGCTTGGTGGGTGGTAGGGTTCAGAATAAGTGACTTGGCATGCTGGAGATTAGGAGCTGGCTCAACATATCTCTGGCATTACCACCTTAGTGTAGGAGAGAGTTCTCCTACCAAGCTGCCATCAAGCAGGCAGTCCATACCCTGCACTTAAATAACATTGTAGTCCTTTTGGTTTAGGAAAAAAGGCGATCCCCTTCTTTAGTGAGGTGGATCAAATCTGTGCTGTTGTAATAGAATTGATCCTCTTCTGCTTGTTTTTCTCTGAGGAGCAATCTCTGTTAATTTGTCTACCAGGTTTGATTAAGTCTGTACTCACTGAAGTTGCACCTGATTTCTCCTGGTGTGACATTTGAATACCCAAATTCACAGATTATCTTTTGCAGCTTTTTGGATTTTGACATAATTTTTTTTCTGAGGCTGTAAAACTGGAAGCCATGGCTGCTATCATCAGTCGTTGCTGTAGCAGCAAGAGCTGCTAGCTGAGTGGGAGTCAGATGCTGGGAATTGGTATGTGATTGATAGCTGTGGTTGCTTTGAAGAGGTAGCTTATTTTGAAGGACAGCTTTTTTGAAAGGAGAGAGTAATACTTTTTAAACTGCCAGTTCTGTTTACCTGATGCAGGAGTGCACAGAGCAGCTACCAAATATTCAGACTGCCTTTTAAGCTTCTTCTCTGGACTGGGGACATGCAAGAGGGTTGGGGTTTTTTTGTTGTTGTTGTGGTTTTTTTTTTTTTTTTGCTTGGTCTGCTTTGGATTTCCTGTGCAAGGCTGTTCAGAGCCATGCCATTCCATCACCTAGGCAAGCAGCACAGTAATTTAGTCAGGATTATTTTAGCACCACTTGCCCACTTCTTACTGTGTAAATCTCTTCACCCTGCTGCTCTCTAATCACCTTATAAGAAGCTTGTTCCAAGCATGTGGTGAGCACAGTGCAGTATAGCCCCATTTATCCTCAGTAATGCAAAATATTCAGCTACGCAGAGTTTCCAAACAGCAGGAAAGCTGGAACTGTTGTGTTTAGTGATATTTTAGGTGTACTTTCCTGGCTTGAATTAACTTATAATTAATCATCTTCCTTCTCTAGGTAGCAAAAACATTCATGTTTTTGTCTCTCCTAGCATTAAACTGTGTGTTAAAAAAAGAATAGCACACGCACAGAAAAGGGCAGGTGGCTGCCAGCAGCTTCTCTGTGTCACGTCCCAAAGTCTAATCTGAGGGTGTCTTTAGGATCAGATCTATACATTTGTTAGTGGCAGGTGTGCGGGGGAGTCTGGAGAGGAAAGTGGTGACACGTGGCTTCCCTGTTTGCAGGTGAAGGTGGGATCTGGAAGAAAAAGCATCTTTGCACAAAAGATGGCAGCGAGAAGAGCTGCTGAAAAGGTAGCAACAGCTCCCTCTGCTGCTGAGTGCGTGCAAATAAGATCGGCTGCTGCGGATGCCCTGGATCCTGAGGGATCAGCAGGAGAGGCACCTCTCCCCCGCATCAGGGATGGTAAGTGGAGAAGGTTCTGCTTATCCAGCCTACCGTATTTACATAGTCTTAGTAACCATAACATCAGTGCACCTTATTTTTAAATTAGGCTAGCACTGTTGTCCTCACTCTAGGAATCTCAAGGTCACTTGGAATGTCTGTGGTGTGACAAGGATTTGAAATGGTCTGAGACCCAAATTAACATTCTCAAAATTGGGTTAGCTTTCTCACTGATTTCCTTTTTGCTTCACATGGGGCCAAACAGATTTCTTTTTCAAGGTTCTTGTCCTCCTTTTCCTCTCTGTTTGTTATATGTAAAGTTTTTCTTGTTTCATCATTGATTTCCACAATTTTAGGAAGAGGGTTCTTCTGTCTGATGAAGGTGTTTGAGACCACTGTGATGTGGGTTCTTACTCCTACCTAGAAGCTGAAAGCTCAGTCTTCCGTCACCAGATCCACTGCCATGAGGCTGTGTCTTTGCTCCATAAGGAATGCTGTGAGGCAGCGCTGATGAGTCAGTGCCACCTCCAGCAGTTACTTGTCTGACAGCAGTGTGACGAGGAAAGATGAAACCAATTCAATTGGTACCAGCATCTCCAGGTTCTTTCCTTTTTTTCTTTTTCTTTTTTTTTTTTTTTGTTTTTGTCTTGGGCAATCCTATTTGCTTAGGACCACCGTGTGTCTGGGTTTTTCCCTGACACCCTCTTTTTCACATTGAAATAGAGGCCAGATGTTATTTGAGGGTTATCGCCATTTGGTTAAGGTTTCTGTCTGCCCTGACCCCTGTCAGAGAATTGGTAAGAGAACCCTGAGATGTGCTGTGCGTGCACCGATCCACCATCCAGGTCAATATACTGTGCTTACTGTGTATCCTGTTACAATTGTGTGTGTGTACTTCTGCCTGAGAAATCTCAAAGGGAAATACAGCAGCCTTATAGCTGTGATCCTCTTGAAGTAGAACGCTTCTAAAATGTAGTAGCACAACAGAGGGATCAGAAAATGGCTTGGCCTCCTCAGCAAGATTGTTGAGGCTGGATCACTAGAAGCAAGAGGAGAAGAGGGGGAGCTCCATTTCTTGTAGTAACAACTTGTTTGTGCTTGGTAACCCTCAGCTTAGTTGCTGATGGTGGGAAGCTTACTGAATCTTTTACCAGGTCACTCTGTCTTCTCATCTGTTTCTGCTCAATATGCAAGACAACTCCTGTGGAAATGACATCGAACCTTACCGGTGTTACGATAAGCATCATTACTGCTGTTTGAACAGGGATTTGATACTTTCAGGGTTGGCTGGTTTAGGGTCATAGGGATGTTCCAAGTCACTATATGGAGCATATGAACAAAGCATATGGAATAAAGCCACTAAGTCAGGTCCTTGTATAGTGGGCTACAGGACAGCTGGAGGGTCTGACTGACCAAAGGAGCATGTTACCCTACTGCTAGAGTTAAATGAAATGAGCCTTTAAAAAGGATTTAGATCAGGTGATAAAGGAGACTTGATTTTCTTCAGGGTAGGAAAAATGCCCCTCTGCTGGAACTTCTAATATGTTTAACCCTTAAAGGTGAATACAGGACAATGTTAGAAGCAAACATGCTGGTGTTGAGAATGGATCCTGTATCACTCTGGAAACTGGTTTACCTAATAATTTTAATTCTCTGTCTCACTCAATGGATACTTACTAGGTCATGGTTCAGCTGACATACAAATGTGGGTTCAGGTGTTCTTGGGCAGAGAAAGAATCTAATATTCACTAACTTGGAAGAATGGTCTGACTCAATTTATATTAAATGGAATTAAATTAAATTAAATACCTTTTCTTGCTGTTGTTTTGCATTAAAGAAACAAAATTCCTTTACCCCATCCCTCCCCAAACTCCTAAAGAAATAAGGTGGAAATGACGTTTTGTTGTGTCATGGGCTGAAAGCCCAAATATTTTAGTTTTGTTTGAAGCTAAACTAAACTTCTTTACTCCTATATTAACTTAAAATCATAGAATCGTTAAGGTTGGAAAAGACCCTTAAGATCATCGAGTCCAACCATTAACCTGTCACTGCCAAGTCCACCACTAAACCATGTCCTCAAGCACCACGTCTACACGTCTTTTAAATACCTCCAGGGATGGAGACTCAACCACTTCCCTGGGCAGCCTGTTCCAATGCCTGACTACCCTTTTGGTGAAGAAGTTTTTCCTAATATCCAACCTAAATCTCCCCTGGCGCAGCTTGAGGCCGTTTCCTCTCGTCCTGTCGCTTGTTACTTGGGAGAAGAGACCAACCCCCACCTCGCTACAACGTCCTTTCAGGTAGTTGTAGAGAGCAATAAGGTCTCCCCTCAGGCTCCTTTTCTCTAGGCTAAACAACCCCAGTTCCCTCAGGCTCTCCTCATAAGACTTGTGCTCTAGACCCTTCACCAACTTTGTTGCCCTTCTTTGGACACGCTCCAGCACCTCGATGTCCTTCTTGTAGTGAGGAGCCCAAAACTGAACACAGGTGCGGCCTCACCAGTGCTGAGTACAGGGGGACTACCACTTCCTTAGTCCTGCTGGCCACACTATTCCTGATACAAGCCAGGATGCCTTTGGTCCTCTTGGCCACCTGAGCACACTGCTGGCTCATGTTCAGGCAGCTGTCAACCAACACCCCCAGGTCCTTTTCTGCCAGGCAGCTTTCCAGCCACTCCTCCCCAAGCCTGTAGTGTTGCATGACGCAAGTGCAGGACCCGGCACTTAGCCTTGTTGCATCTCATACAGTTGGCCCCGGCCCAACGATCCAGCCTGTCCAGGTCCCTCTGCAGGGCCTTCCTACCCTCCAGCAGATCAACGCTTCCACCCAGCTTGGTGTTATCTGCAAACTTACTGAGGGTGCACTCAATCCCCTCATCCAGATCATCAGTGAAGATACTGAACAGGACCAGCCCCAACACTGAGCCCTGGGGAACACCACTTGTGACCGGCCGCCAACTGGATTTGACTCCATTCGCCACCACTCTCTGGGCTCGGCCGTCCAGACAGTTTTTAACGCAGTGCAGAGTGTGCTTATCCAAGCCATGAGCAGCCAGCTTCTCCGGGGGAATGCTGTGGGAGACGGTGTCAAAGGCCTTACTAAAGTCCAAGTAGACAACATCCACAGCCTTCCCCTCATCCACTAAGCGGGTCACCTTGTCATAGAAGGAGACCAGGTTCGTGAAGTAGGACCTCCCTTTCATAAATCCATGCTGGCCAAGCCTGATCCCCGGGTTGTCCCACATATGCTGCATAATGGCACTCAAGATGATCTGTTCCATGACCTTTCCTGGCACCGTGGTCAGGCTGACAGGCCTGTATTTCTCCGGATCCTCCTTCCGACCCTTCTTGTAGAGAGGCATCATATTTGCTAACTTCCAGTCATCTGGGACCTCCCCGGTTGACCAGGACTGCTGATAAACGATGGAGAGTGGCTTGGCCAGCTCCTCTGCCAGCTCCCTCAGTATCCTCGGGTGGATCCCATCTGGCCCCATGGACTTGTGAGCATTCAGGTGGAGGAGCAGGTCGTTGACTGCCACCTCTTTGACAACTGGGGCTTCATTCTGCATCCTATCTCCATCTCCCAGCTCAGGGGCCTGAAAATCCTGAGGATGACCAGTCTGACTATTAAAGACTGAGGCCTTCTCCTCGTCCTTCATGGCAATGTTTCCCTCCGCATCCAGCAAAGGAGGGAGATTCTCCCTGGCCCTCCTTTTGTCACTGATATATTTGTAAAAACATTTTTTGTTATCTGTAACAGCGGTGGCCAATTTAAGTTCTAGCTGGGCCTTTGCCTTTCTGATCTTCTCCCTGCATAACCTCACAACATCCTTGTAGTCCTCCTGAGTCACCTGCCCCTTCTTCCAAAGGTGGTAGGCTCTCCTTTTTTTCCTGAGTTCCAGCCAAAGCTCTCTACTCAGCCAGGCCGGTCTTTTCCCCCGCTTGCTCGACTTGCGGCACATGGGGACAGCCTGCTCCTGCGCCTTTGAGACTTCCTTCTTGAATAACATCCAGCCTTCCTGGACTCCTTTGCCCTTCAGGACTGCCTCCCAAGGGACTCTGTTAACCAGACTCCTAAACAAGCCAAAGTCTGCCCTTCTAAAGTTCAGGGTAGCAGTTTTGCTGACCCCCTTCCTTACTTCTCCAAGAACTGAAAACTCTATCATTTCACGGTCGCTGAGCCCAAGACAGCCTCCGACCACCACATCTCCCACCAGGCCCTCTCTGTTCGTAAACAGCAGGTCCAGCGGGGTACCCCCCCAGTTGGCTCGCTTACCAGCTGCATCAGGAAGTTATCTTCCACACACTCCAGGAACCTCCTGGACTGCTTTCTCTCTGCTGTGTTGTATTGCCAGTAGATATCTGGTAAGTTGAAGTAAGTTGAACTTGGCCACAAAGGTAAAAAAAACCAAACACGCAAGCCTGATAATGACAAAATGGGATGCATTCAAAATGCTGTAGACACTAAAATCACTAACTACTTTCTCTGCTGGATCTTATAGATAAAGCTGGTGACTTTTTGACCTCTCAGCGGCCTTGTCTCATAACGGGAGAGGGTCTTGGAAGCCAAAAGAGTGAGCAGGAAGCTCAAGCTATTCACAAAGAGAACTTGGAGAAGCTGCGGTCCATGTCTGAGGAAGAGATCCTGCAGGAGCGGGAAAAGCTTCTGGCTCAGCTGGGTATGTGCTTCCCAGGGTGCATTCTAGAGATGTGGTAGTTTACAGAATGTGTAGGTGTCCTGAAGTCTTAACAAATTCACAGATCAGAGATGGGAGTTTGGGATTCCTGCTCATTGCATATGTGGATAATCTAGCTTCCATGTCATATGAGTAGCTTATGAGTAAGAATTAAGTGTGAAGGAATTAAAGAGCGCTTATTCCTCAGTGAGAGGAGGCTTAACTTAAGTCTGTCTTGTCTCCCCTTTGCTGTGGGATAAGGTGGTTCATGCACTCTGTTACTTTGCACACCAAATACCTGGTTACATATATGGGTATTGAGGTCCTAAAATGTAATTCTCTGAAGCAGACAAAAAAGCAAAGCTATTCTTACGATGGCCATAGCAATGCTGAGGTAAGAGTGAGCCCTTGGTCTTCCCCTCCAAAATACCTAAGACTTGGGCCAGAACTGTCAGTACCTGGATAGGGGAAACATGGGCATGTGGGAGATTTCAACTCAAATCTGTACTTGGTAGAGCAGAAAAACTTACAACTAGTCTTGAACTTCTTGAAAAAGTATTTTTAATTATCTGACTGTTGGGTGCAGGCATTCTGGCAGGGGTCTGGTCTCTGGTTTGGAGCCCTGTCCACAGTGGTGCCCTGCGAATGCCTGTCACTGACAGCTGATGACAAGATGGGGGAGAGCACTGAGTGTGGTGTGTTTGATAAGACTTTGTGTGATCTAGGGCACCGTAAAACTTGTTGGCGTTGGTTTCAGTGATTTTGTATGCTTGAGAAGAGCAGACGTACAGATGTAGGTGGCAGGCAAGGGTTTTTGAAATTCTCATAATTTCAGATTCTCTAGCATCAGATTTAGGTGTGAGTGGCATTTTAGATGCATAAGTCTCTTGTGGATTTAGCGTAAAGATCATATAATGATCTTGACTTCATTGCAAGCAGCATGGGCATAACTGGAAAGGTGGCAAAGGAACTGTGCAAAATAATGTGCAGACAGAATGTCTGGGTACATCCTTCATTCAGAGAGCTGAGCTCTCCAAACTACCTGAGGTGAAAAAAAATTTTTTTTTTTAACTTCACTGCTTATAACAATAGCATGTGTATGAAAAATATCTTGTTTATGCACTTTCTTCTTGTGATTGATTTGTGATCTTTGCTCCTTGTCCCCATCACTCCGTCCTTTGGGATATTAGTGAAGTGAATATTTAGGGAGTTTAAAAAGGATAGGATGTATTTTAAGTATTTTTGAACAATAAATTATTTTCTAAAACAATGTATTTGTTTATATGCGCTATGGATTAAAACTGTAGATCTTTCAGTCTCTGAGGCCTTAAGGAAACTGGGAGTAATTTTGGCATTCCCAAAATATCTGTGGTTAGGGAATTACGCACAATAAAGCAACTCCTAAACTAAATTGCTGGCTTACAGATGAACTTGGGAACTGGACAGGCACAGAGATGTGGATTAAAGAGACTTTCTCCATATTCAGGAGTGTGAATAATTTGTGGGTGTTTAATGCTGCCCAGTCTCTGAATTAACGTCTTAGTTATGAAGCAGATTAGACGCCATGGTGTGGAGTGTGAGGATGGGTAGGCAATTCCATGCTGGGCAGTGTCTTCAGGGTCTTATTGTTGATACTGTTCTGGTTTTGGCCATGGAGACTCCGGGCAGAAGTAGGCTTACTTTCTGACATACTGTGCACAGATTGACATAATCAGTGACTTGTTTGTCACTGTTTGTGTGAAATGATGAAATAATGAATACAGTCTTTTCCTTGCTGTGTACAGTGAAGTGTGAGAAAGTGAGAGCTCTGCTTGCGTTCAGGAAAAAATATGCGTGCTTTAATGAGACTGGGCTGAATGCCTCTTCTTCACCAGGGGAGGTTTAAACTGCATCATGAGGAGAGTGTGCAGCCGTCACAAGTGTGGGATAGATACCTGCATCCTCTTTGAACTGTTTCAGGGAAATGGGAGTTGCTTCCTTTTTGGGATGATTTCTTTCAGGTACAGAGCATTTCTGAATTGCTTGTCCTTTGTCCTCCAAAGAATAAATAACCAACGTAGGTGTCATATTCTGTTACTTTATACACCTCTGACACTGCCTATTGGAGTATCTCTGTACCTTTTAGAGGCACAATGCACAGGCTCTTACTGTTCACCTCTGGCATAAGCATCCCAACACCATCTTCTAGATGAAGAGTATTCAGAGAGAAAGTGTGCGCCATCAAAAATGGTGCGGGATATCTGTAGCAGATCTGAAAGTAAAATGATGATCTTCTGGCATTTTCCTATTTTAGAGCCATAGGAATATTATCTGTCCTTCAAAACACCCCTACCTCCCAAATGTTCCTCTTCTCCTCCAAAGCATGAAGAGAATGGGCACGTCTGTTTTCTGGATGTTGTCAGACCTTAATTGACTCTCAGGATGGGGAGTCAGTTCAGAACAAACAAGATCTTCTCCTAACACAATATCTAGACCATGCACTGCAGCTCTAGTGCAATTCAATAAAGAGCAGGTAATGCTTTTTGTGGTGTCCGTTCAGTGTATTCTCGTAGCATTCAGATTGATGCCACTGAGCCGATCGCAGGCAGGGTAGGCAAACTGTCAGACCTGGGTTCCTCCCATAAATCACAGACCAGAATTCTCTCCACAATGAATAGTCTTGTTTGAATGTGCCTTTTCAGTGGCAGTGAGGGGGAAAGAAACAATTACCTCTTTATTTGTAAGCTGGGAGAATAACTAGAATTTTCATGGTTGCTTTACATAGAAAGACATTTATCAGCTCTTTCTCTGGCGTGGCCTCACCAGTCAGTTGTACCCAGCTTATGTTCTCAGGAAGTCATAAAGTGGTTAAGAGCCTCAGTTTGAAAAGAAGTGATGGTACAGAAGAAGAGGGCATGTGGAGTGGGAATGAAGAGACTAAAATGTAAATAGCAGGAGCTATAGGCATATCAAGTATTTTGAGACTTTCTGTCACTTCTCTGTCTGTCTCTTTGTCAATACTTGCAGATTCCAGTTTGGTTGCTTTCTTAAAGTCACGACGTGGTGGTAATGAAGGCCAGAAAAAGGAATTAAAAATGGAACAGAACAGACTGGAGGAGTTTGTGGAATCTCTGCCTGTGGCTCAGCATGGTGTAGGATCATCTCTTTCCTTGCAGGAGTCGGGTCTGGAAGAATCTGTAAGGAAGGAAGAAAATATGAAGGTAGAAATCACAGGTAAGAAACAAAGTGCGTGTTGTTAATGTTCTGAACGTAACTGTAAGGTTTGTATGGTGTTTGCATCAATCCAGATTGGATTGATGTGGCACTGTTTTAGTCATCCAACTCAGAATTTTATCGTGATATTTGAAAAATGCATATATTTTGAGTTCAAGAAAGATCATCCCTGTTATTTTTAGCTGGGCTCCATAGATTAGAAGAGTGATACGCTATGTAACGGAGGTGAGCTATTCAGTGGGAGGTCTTGCTTTGTGTTTGAAATTTGTTCTGAGGTCTCTGAAGGGAAAATGTGTTTTAAACTAGGCATCATTGCTCTTCTGTTCAGTCTTGTGAACAGGGAAACAGAAGAGTGTGATAGAGAGATTCAGCTGCTGCTTGAATAATTTCTTTTAACTGGGACTGGTTGGGGACAAGAGGGTGTTGGGTAAGTAAGAGTTAGTGATTTGCTCACAGAATAGCATGGAGATAACAGTCAATCTCACTTCAGGGAAATTGCTCATATAGCACATGTATGTCTTATCATGACACTGCTCCTGATGGCCCCGCTCTGTGGCTTGTATCTCAGAGCCCATGTGGTGATTTACACAGGATACAGTTCTTTTCTTTGTGCTCTGGACGGAGGGAAGTATTAAGGTAGTAGAGTACCTTAGAGTACTAGAGTAGTAGAGTAATATTAAGTAGAGTGTTCTGCTTTTTTGGAAGAATTGTACAGAGCTGTTGCCTCTTATGACAGAACAATTTAATACTCAGTATATGCCTGTATGAGGAGAAAGCTGCTTTATCCCCAACAGCAAGAGCAACCCATATATTCTCATGGCAGAGAAAAGAAGTGTTTTCCCCTTAAACTTCTGCTCTTATTGTTGCTTTCCTCACTGCGTTTTTTTCTTTAGCCATTTCTTTTTCTCTGTTGTGATTTTAGGCTCCCATTCTGATCTTCCCCACACTTTGTTCATAGCATGTCTCTTTCCCTCATTAGCATGCTTCTTCCCCAGTTTCACATCAAATTTTGGCTGTCTCCATCTCTTGATCCTCTCTTCTGATGCATTCTTTGTGTCCCAGTGCAACGTGCAGACTGATTAAAGAGGTCTCTGAACCACTCCTGGATTTCAGTTTGGTGTTTGCAAGAGATAACAATTGTTTACTGTTTTCTAGATGAGAGGGATGAGACTGTGAGTGTGTGTGTGTGTACACGTGCAGGAGAAGGAAAGCTGATTAGCGTCTTATTGAGGAAAACACTTCACTGAACAGTCCTTTTGCTGTTTCTCCCCAAGTTTTACTTTTCCACGAATCCTTCTTAATCAAAAGGACTATTTTTAGTTCTTTTTAGTTTCAGAACAATTGAGTGCACAAGTAGCACCAGGTTAAGTGACATTCTTTTTACCTGCCTGGGAGCAATAGAAGTGGGTTGTTCAGCCTGTAAAGGCTGAACAAGATTGTAGTAGTGCTCTTGGGAGTAGCTCAGGGTGTTGTGTGCTGACAACATCTTTTGCTTCCCATGGAAGACTGCACAGGAAAGGAGAAGAGGAGTTTTCCCAGGATATTTGAAATAACAAAAGAAAGGATGAACTGGAACACAGTTATAAAACCAAGGGAAGCCTTTCCAGCACTTGAGTTTATGCATGCAGTCCATCTTGGCCAACAGGAGATGTAAAATATTAATTTGACATTAGCACTTAGTGTTGGGATTTTGCATCTGTTCGTGCTCAGAAGTAAGCTCATCATGAATAACTCAGCAGAAATGGTCATTCTGAATTTCCCTAGGGAGAGGATGATGACACAAAGCAATGGGATTGCTTAAAAGTCAAACCTGCCTCTCTAATGAGATAAAAGGCTACTGCTTCTAGTAAACAAGATGGTGAAGCCTTTATCCAGCATCTTGTAATCTTATCAAGTGGAAAAGTAAATTGTGGCACTGAGACAAAAGGGGAAGCAAAGCAGAAAGGGAAGAGGTTGGGTGGTAGCCTTTAATATAACACAAGTCTGACAAAGTTCAGTGCAAATGTTGCATTCACTGTCAACTTATGTTTCTGTAAAGGGATTTTTCAGTAACTGAACAATCTGCTGATGCATTGGAATATATATCCCTCTTTTCTTGTTGACAGGATCATAATACTAAGAGCTGGTGGTAATATGCGTAATCCTATTCATAGAATGATTAACTCAACCCTATCAATTTAGTGATTAATGGAGAAAACAATTTGTTGAATTAGAAATGTCAATAAATTTCATTTTTCTGCTGATTTTTTTTCCTCTAGTTTTGCACCTACCACCCACAAACATTCCACTTTCTTACATTTCAGATGCTTTTTCCTTCTCTTCAATTAAAATGTGTGCTGAGCCTTTGGCTGAAATTCTGCAGAACAGCTTTCTGGCTGGGGAAGATGACTCTGTGCTTGGTTCCTTGCCTGACTCAATACCACATTGATCATAAGGATGAAGCTTCATCCTAGAAAGGATGAGTGCCCTTCCTGAAAGTTTATCTGCTAATTGGAGGAGAGTAAGAAGTTAGATTTCAGGCCAGTTATCAGCAGGAAAAGATCTGATGAAAGAATAGCATCTCAGTGGGACTCATTGTTCCTTGCAAGAGAAGACCGGAGCACTAGGATTAATAGCTGCAATGCAAATGAGTTCTGGGCTGCTCCAGCAGGAGTGCTGCTGCTGCTTTTCATGTCCTCAGACTGCTCGTTCCTGTCCTTTACGAGTGATTTCTCTTCAGATAGCAAAGACTTCTTAGCTAATCTCTTCTCATGCCGGTATGGGATAGTACCCTAGTAGCAAAGCATTACCTTTCCTAGTGTTCAGATTGTTTCCAGTTACATCTCTCCTGTCCCTTTACTTGTGAGATTCTTCCACATGCTGATCTGTCTCTTTCCTAGGGCAACTCTTGCGATGTCAGGCATAAATGTCTTATTTCTCAAATTCATCTAGTCAAAGCTCTTTATGAAGTTAAATCAGTAATTTCTTCCCTTAGTACTTGCACCTTTGAAATTCTTGTTCAACTGTCCAGTTTCCCCACTGAGCTGTTTCTCAGGCATGCTGTGTAAATTTTCAGCTGTTTTGATCTTTTCTTAATGAGCTGATCTCCTGAAGCCTTTGGAGGGGGACACAGAATGAAGAGCAGCATTGTAAATGCAACAAAAGCACGAATAGTAGTGTTTGTGCTCTCTCCACTGTATCTAGGCTGAAATCATACTGGGTTCCAATAATTTGCTTGGACCTCTCTGCATTAGTACTTTTGAATCATTTCATATCTCCCCTAACACCCCTCTCCTTGGATGATATTAGTTTTCTTTCTCAGAAGTAGGGCTGGTATTATTTTTCTGCCCTGGTTCTGATCACTTTGCCTTATTTGTGTCCTGACTTCTGTTCAACTTCTCCCAAATTAGCCTTGTCTGTGAATTTCATTACAGTGCTGTTTACTTCCTCTTCTAGCTCTCATGAAAGATGAAAACAGCTTTAAACCTTTGATGTTTATGCATCAGCCAACAGTCAGTTTGAAAATTGTTTTCTTCTTGTTTTACGTGATTCCTATATTTGATGCAGCCTTTAAGCCAAGTAGGCTGGCAAAGAGGGAATAGTATTTTCTTCATCTCTGCCTTGGAAGGTAAGACTGCCATTTTTCCTCCCCCCCAAAGAGGATGATCTGCCTGTGAAGCCCAAGAAGGAATGGATTCACATGGACAATGTGGAGTTTGAGAAGCTGGAATGGACGAAGGATCTGCCCTCACCCCGGCAGAAGAAAACCAAAAAGGTTTGAAAGCAGAAACAGATATTTTTCATATTAATGTCTGGATCATGCTTCTCAGCAGTAACAGTTTTGAAGGCTTCAAAAACTAGTCCTCTGGTTACTCAATCTGTAAGATTTCATCAGGCTGAGAGATTCCTCAGTTTTTTCCCCAGGGTGGGATGATATGTGGTCAATTCAGTCTGTAGTGCTCAAGAGAGCTAGGAAGTGAGAGTCTCGCAACTGTAATCTGGGATGGAACAGGTCTGAAATCTAAGAAAAAAGGAAAGAGGGGAGTAAATTTTTTTAGGAATTTGAGGCCTGACCTAGGGAATTTTCGAGCTGTCACCTTCCAGCAGTTGATGTAAGAAGTGGTATTTTAAGTGGTGAATGGAGTGAAAGGCAATAGAAATAATCTTTTTCTCCCTCCACCCTTTTATTGTAGGGAATGCAAGCTCGATTCAGTTTAAAAGGAGAATTAATTCCTGCAGATGCTGATTTACCAACACATTTAGGCCTGCATCACCATGGAGAAGAGGCAGAGGTAGGTGTAATGTAGTAGAAAGGGCACACTGATTTCCGTTTTCTGTGTCTGATTTGGCAGATTCCTTTTGTGCCAAGGCTTTTTAGTGCCAAAAACTTTAGGAAAGTGCAGACAGGTGATTTTCTTTTGAAACAAGCTCCTGAAGAGAAGTTAGGTCTGTATGCATTAACTGCTTTGCTTTCAGAAAACTCCATTAATGCTTTTTTCTCTTTAATGGCATTAAGGATCTGTGGTGCTGGAAAAAGGTGCACATACATCCTTTTCTTAAGAAGTCAGTTTTCTCCTGTCACATCAATGATCAGAATCTCTTTTGCAGTTGCCACCAAGCAGCAAACAACATTGCATTGCAGTTGATTTCCCGTTATGCAGTATTTTACAGTTAATCTTATTTTAAGGGGCCTATTTTTACCTATAGCTGAGTTTTTTGTTGAGTTTTGTTTTTTTTTCCCCCTCCCATTTAGAGGGCTGGTTATTCTCTCCAAGAGCTCTTTCATTTGTCTCGCAGCCAAGTTATTCAACAGAGGACACTGGCTCTACAGGTCTTGGGTCGTATTGTTCAAAAGGTAAGTCACTTTCCATGGAATTCCTCCCCATAATTCAAGTTTCTGGTGGATCAGGGCCTAGATTCGCTGGTACTAGTTGTTTGCTTTCTACTATTGAATGACGGTGAGCAAAATCACCATCAGGGCATTCTTTTTCACTGAGGATCTCCTTACTGTTAGAAAAGTTAAGTGTTAGGACATAACAAACCGAGTTTCAGGTTCCTCTGGTGGGAGATGCTTCCAAGTGTTTTTCAGCAGCAGTGCTGCAACTTCAGTTCTGTTGTTGCTTTGAACACAAGTTATTTTTTGGTGTTACTTTCATGACAAACCTATCCTTGGCAATGACCCTTTCGCTCCTGTTGTCTGAGCCAGCTTCATGATGTACTTTTTCTGTAGGAGGTGAAAATGAACCAGCCTACTTGTAGAGCGATGTGCCAATAGCATAAAGCAAAACGAATATTTACTTCTGTGCAGATTTCCACCTAACTCTTAGGGGAAGCGCTAAACTTCCCTCCAACAGCAGTGGAGGCAGAGAAGAACAAACAGTGTGGTTTTGAGAAGAACAATGGAGCAGGACAAGGTGAAGTCAGAAGATGGGTCCAGACTTTAGAAAGAAAGGTTTCCTCCATTAAGGAACTGGAGTTGCGTGCCTCTGTAGAATGAAAGGAGGAGAAAATAAAGGAAAAAAAAACATGCACACAGTTTAGCTGCTTTACAGTAGAAATGGGAAGAGGCAAGCATGCAGAATGTTGAGATGAACCCGGTTGGGATGACACAGCTTTAACACTGGCTCTGTGTGGCATACATTTCAGGCCAGGGCTGGAGAGTTTGCTTCCTCCTTGAAGGGCAGCGTTTTGCGTCTGCTGCTTGATGCTGGGTTTCTCTTCTTGCTGCGCTTCTCGCTGGATGATGCAGTGGATAATGTCATGGCAGCATCTGTTGGTGCTCTCCGGGCTCTGCTGGTGTCACTTGATGATGAGGTGAGACAATCATTAAGTGCCTGGGTTTGATTTCATGCTGAGCTGTTTACAGGAATCAGAATGAGAAGACATGGTAAGTAGCTTGAACAAAGGCTTGGTGGATGGGTTAGCTATAGAGTGCCATTGCTGTGCTTTGGGGCAGACAAGGGAGTGTGTTATCCCAGTCTAAGATTCAGACATCTTTTCTCTTGTTTGAATTAGTTCTGCGCCATGATTAAGTTCAGTGCAGGCTGCTAAGGTTTTTTTCCTTTTGACATCTTTACAATCTAGATCAGGCCACTACTAACATACATGTACAATTTTTTTTTTCTAATATGGCCTCTTATGTTGTTGGCTTCTTGTTTTGTAGTTTTCCTCCTTCTGAACAGGTGAAATATTCTCCCTGCTTTTCCTTATGCCTCATAATGATGCTGTTTTGTTTTTCTCTCATTGTCCATTTTCTACTGCTCTCATGCTTTTCTTACACTGATAAATACCTAATTTTGCCTTCTCCTGTGTCTGTTTTCTCCTTGATGCTTTTTCTCCTGTGAGAAGGTTGAAAATTGTTTTGGGTGTTCAGAGATATTAGAGAGCCCTGAGCAGCAAGATTAAGATGTCTTCCTGGTTGGACAGAAGCAGTCCATTATAGGCAAAGCATACTGTGGGCTGTGTTTCAAGTTCCTTCCATGAAAACTGCTCCTGTGTCAGACTGCAAAGGGGCTGGTGATAGAGAAGAGTGGGCAGGTCTCAAGAAGCCCCCTGCAACTTTTCCCAGACCTTTAGAGCTCTCCCTAGTGGGGAGGCAAAAGAAATGAAGGACTGGGTAGATTTCTCCACATCTTGCTCCTTTTCTAAGCTATGAGCCTAATGGTGTTCTGCTAGATGAGTCCTGCCCACCCATGGTAGGTAATGAATGCTAGGAATCAGCTTCTTAATCTGCTTTTCTTTCTTCAGATATTACTCTGCTTTATAACTGTCTGCACTGCTCTGATTCTCAGATCAAAGCTTGTGGTGTGATGTCTTGTGGGGACTGCTGACTCTCGATGCCAAGAGTAGCACTGTTGAGTGCTGTGTCACTATATTTTTCTCAGAGTGTCCTTCCTAGAGTCTCATGCTGCTGAGTTTCAGAAGGTCTCTGAAGGAGGGACAAGGATGGAAGTCTGGCCTTTTGCTCCAGGATTTGGAAGGCAAACAGGATTTATCCCCACTATAAACACAGAAGATCAACACACATAAAAATCATGCTGTTCATTCATCAATGGCTATGGGAAGGAAGCACCTTTCTCTTTGTTTCCTTTGAAGACCAAGATACTCTGTCTTGTGCTTTTCCTTCTCTTGGTGGAAGGCAGGCTATAGTCCCAAACTCTGTATTCCAGATGGACTCAGCTTCATCCGCTAAAGTCAGGCCTCTTTTGACCGTGTCATTCACTCACTTCCCAACTTTGTTTAATATTGCTTTTTAATTTTTTTTTTATGATGATAACTTATGCTTCCTTGGCACTTCCATTTGAATTTTTCCAAAACTGCTCAGGGTTTAGTTGAAGTCTACCACTTCTTTTCTGACTAATGTGGTAGTCATTTCTGATTGCCAGTTCAGGAAATGGAAATTTAAAGCAGTTAAGTAGTGCAAGCATTCAATTTGACTGTCTTTTATATTCTAAAACATTTTGGGGGAAGTGGATCTGCTATGGGAGCAATCCCCTCTCTGAAGAGTTGAAAGCTCATTTATTGCAGTATTGCCCTAGAACTTGAAAGTATCTGATGCTGTCATTAGCTGTGAACAAAACAGGGGTTTTTTTATTTGCTGAAGCTGAGAGGCATTCAAACAAAAGCCAAACAAACATGAAAAAATACACTAGGCAGTCTCTATTTGAACATACCAATTTTTTACAGGACCATTCTGTGTTATTTGTGACCTAAGTTCCACACAGATCCAGAAGTGGGAATAGAGTCAATAAATGCTGAATTGCAGTTTAACTTTTAGAGCCTTGGTGGTTTATTTATTTAGTTTTATCTTAAATGTTTTCCAGGTAAGCTGCATTTCTGAGTTTAATTCAGGTTGGATTTAATTGTCCTCACAGTAGTTGCTTTTCATGGTTTCACAAGTGTGTGTGGGTCATAGGTTAAAATCACTTCCGTAAAAAAGTGTTGCATTCTACTTGCACATGTTTAGAATACCCTTTATTGTGTTCCTGTTTTCCTGGGTTTAGGTGGGAATCAGTAAAGCATTCTGTAATCAAAAGCATCCTTGAAAATATTTTGTCTTCCATGATTTCTTTGTGAGAATTTTATTTTATGTGCTTTTACTCTCCTTATAGAACTATCTTGATTGGACTTTCTCATGGTACCAAGGGATGGCTGCGTTCCCCTTTGTCCCCAACAATGAGGAGGAAGAAGAGGAGGAAGAGGAAGAATTAAATGGGACAGAGAAGTCTCAAGATAAAAAATTAAAGGATGAAAACAAGCCAGATCCAGATGTGGCCCGATATGATGTTGTAAAGGTAAGCACAGAGCTAGACCTGAAATCTTTTTAGGAAAATAGGCTCTGCACAGTGGCTATGTGTGCTGTTGAAACATTGTGCTGTTGTCCTCCTGTGTGTGCTATTAAGAACATTCTGAACAAGAATTAGAACTCTTCTCTGGCTGTTGGATGTTATGTTTCTGTCTTATATTACCAGGAGGGTAATTTTATTGATCTCTAAAAATGTTGAGGCTTGACCTGTGTGATTTCAGTATCGTTAAGCATCTCTAACTTCCTCTAGGGAAACTGGCAACAAGAACACTGATGACCTTGTAAGATTTGTTGAAAGACTGCAAACAGACATGATTTTCAAGCTCACCTACTTGAGCTAAAAGTGAAAAGGTTCCAGCCACTATTAAAGAGTCTGTATGCACTTTTGTGAAGTTAAACATGAGATTTACAGCTAGGTAGTTCAGAACTAGTTAGATTTGTACAGTGACACTTATTTTGTATTTGGCATAAGATGACTGCTTAGCGTTTCCCCAATTTCATTCTTCATATTTGCATTTCTCAGATAAAGAGTTACAGCATTTGGAAGGAATTCCTCACATATTTAAGCCTAATCCCCCATTCCTGATAGGAGATCTAAAAATAGCAATCTTTGTTATCTCAAACCCGACCTTGGTGGAGCCGATGCAACTCTCTTGCCTGCTGCAATCATTAAAAACTGTAATCACATTGCTTAGTCCATGTGCTTGAGCCTGCGTTCGAGTGGCACTTAGTTAAAAGCTTTACTGGGCAAATGAATTACTGTACTTGGGCATCTGGTCTTGTATAGAGGCTTCACGATTTCAGATGTATTCTACTAGGTGATACTGTTTAAAAAACTTAATAAAAGAGTTGTAGATAGAAGAGATCAGTTTGTGATTCTGGAAACAGTTGTGTGGTTCAGCATATTGGATTTTAAGTTGTTCCAAGTGGCCTAAACTCAGAAGATATTTGGGATAAAATTCTCCACTGTTCCAGTTGTTGTGAAATTCTGTTTCACACCTGCTTGTTGGCTGTTACAACCCAGTTACTGCACACAGTTGGAAAAGGAGTATTTAAACTAGCAGTTGGGCTCAGTCAGGCCTAGAACTACAACGTTGCTTAGCTAGATTTAAAAGTATCGGTACTTACGAACTCAGGTGTTGTGGAGTTGCCTTTTCCCAGAACTAGGAATGCATGACGCTGTCACTTAAATGGAAGATTTGTTTCTTGGCACCATCACTGATCATGATCTTCTGCTCTGTGAACCATGAAATAAAAATCACATCATCTCTCTGCATCTCTTTTCCTACTGCAGAATAGGAATTGGTGTCTGTTCTCTGCTTCTGTCAGCTTTCTCTGACATAACAGGTACTATCAGACAGAGTGCTGCATTAGGTGGAGCTAGTGTCTAGCCAAAATGATTCAAGGAGCATGAGAACCCTTTTCAGCCACATTAGGTTTCAGTAGTGCTTTATAGGGAAGGTTGTTTTCCTGTTCCCTGTTACTTACAGTTTCATACTCTGGAAAACACAAGTATCCAAACCCCACCAGTGGTTTGATTCAGAACAGAAGTTCAGTTGTTCCTGCTCTCTTGAGCTAACTCTTGGGCATTTGCTAGCACGCTGGCAAATCTGCAGAAACTTATCTCTTTGTTTCCCCACTGGTAATTTTAAAACCCTCTCTCTGCAGAAGATGTAATTGAATCTGCTTTTGTCTTCCAGCAACTGCAGTTCAGGGAGCCATTGTTAAGGGCATGATGGATGTTTGTTCGTTTTGGTTTTTTTTTTTCCCCTCCTTTCAGGGCCTTTTGAAGACACGGATCCAGCACCGGCTGAGGTACATCCTGGAGGTGGTACGACCTGTTCCAACAGTAGTTGTGGATATACTGCACATCCTCACCCACATAGCAAGGCACTCCTCTGAAGCATGCAGCCAGGTAAATCTCCCACTGTACAGGAGCTCGGGAATAGTAGAGAAAGGTTTGAAAAAGGGAAGAAAGAAGCAGGTAAAGTTATGGCAAGGAGATTAGACAAACTTGTGTGTTTTGCATTTCTTCTGCATGTCTGCATAATTGCATACCTTTAGTTATTTATGCTGCCTGCTATTTCTCTGCAGCTGCTTGACTGTCCTCGGTTGATTGAGACCATTGTCAGGGAATTTCTCCCTACTCAGTGGGATCCCCGAGTGGCTGAACCAGGGTGTTTACTCAGCAGCCTCCATGGAGTTGCTTGCGCCACTGCTATGAAGTTCATCAGAGTGTTGGCATCTGGAGGCCGAAATGCAACAGCCAGACTGGTGAGTGATTCTCAGAAGAGCTTTTCTAATTGCAAAGGCCTTTGTTCTCTGTGTCTTACTTTCTAAGTAAAGATAGAGAGATTAATTGGAAGTGACTAAGCTGAAGCTGAAATAATCATTGTGAAAAAGGTGCATATGCGTGTTTTGAAGGACTTGTTGGTGGCGTCATAATAGTGATGCCTTCTGCTGCGTACCAGTAGAAGAGCTGTCTCAAGCTTTTCTCTGCTTTTTTTTTTTTTTTATGTAGCACAGTTATGCAAAATCACATAGCACAGCTCAGTGATACTGACCAACAGCAGATGTTTAGAGCACACGTTGGTGTGTGATGCTCTGTACTCTCCTGCGTTCCAGTGATAGGCAGCTTAGGACTGTATAAACCTGAGATTTAATCGCTATCCTTGTGTTTTACAACTCCGATTGAACTTTCCTGCCATTCATTTGTCTTAATAACTCTGAGGTATTTATCAGTATTTCCAACCCCTCTTATCTACTTCTGGACAGGTTTTCCACTTCAGAGATAATTGCATTCACTCATATAGGTCATCACACTGGTTCTGTACATGCATAACATCTACCAAGAGCAGCACGCATTACAGTGTCATGAGCACCTCTTAGGGTTTTTGGTTCAGTATTGTTAATAGCATCTAATAAATTCCCATCCAGGAAATTGCTAACATCAGCAGAACACCAGTCTGTGCTATAAAATACATAGAATAATGTGCTGATAATGGATAGTGGGATATTTAAAGGCTGTTAAGTGGTGCTAGGAACATAATAGAAAATCTCTGAATTTTACTGTATTTCAAGCTTTGTGTACGCCAGGTGTTTCAGAGCAGGCAAAAATTGCTTACAAGGTTCCTGCCACTCAGGCTTTTGTTCTGTTGCACTCATATGGCTTGTTACAGGCACTTAAACGTGGGAATGGAAGATAATAAAAAACTAAATCAAAATTATCAATGTAGGAATTTATTTTAACTAACAACAAAATTCTTCCATCTTCCTCCTCTGGAAGTAAATTTGACTTTGCCCCTTGTTCTGTAGGAGGGGTGTCAGAATTCATAGTTTGATTCATCAGCTCCTTTGCTTTCTTGCTGGTGTGCATTGATTTCCCTACAAGATGTCTCTAAAGCATTTGAATTTTAAATTATCTATATGTCCTTGTGTTGTGAAAAAGACATTGTTATCTCATTTGTTTAGATAGAGCACACACAAGCTTTTGTATGTGTGGGAGAAGGAAAGAGAAGCTCTTTTTTTATGGTTAAGCAAAAATACCCAGTTGTTGGGGAGGATAAAAATTATTTCTAGAGAACTGCAAATGAGTCATGTCATGCTTAATTCAATACTGAAATAACCTTAGAACATTTCTAAGGCATCGAAATTCTATAATCTTATAAAAGTAATAGGTAGGAGGTACCCTTTTTATAAAATAAACACAGAATCATAGAAAGATTTAGGTTGTAGGACCTCTGAAAGCCACTTAGTGTGACGTCCCAAGAAGAATGTCGGCATCAATTCAGTACTTTTGTATACGGTGTTTTTCATGAGATATATCTTTACATGTAATCTTGACTAATAGAGTTCTATTTATGACTACTGAAAGAAGGATAATTATATATTTTTAAAAAATCAGTTAAATGCTGCAGAGAGCATCCAAAATAAGAGTGTGTGTGGGCTAGACAAACCTCCGTCAGGAATGATTTAGGTGTAGTTGATTTGTGTTAGGAATGGATTAGGTAACACCTAGACATCCCTTCCAGGAATACTTCTCTCTTAATAGCCATTGACCATTTATTGATCCTTTGTAGTATGCTCCTTAAGATTACACAAGATAAAGACAGATTTGAACAGTGCAAGAGGAGTTTAGAATGAGCTGAATTGAAATCTGCAGCTCTTTTGGTGTGTCAAAGTAATGAGGTAGTGATGCATGCAACTGTTGTCTCTTATCCCTTTGTCTTTTTTGTTGTTCGTTCTTTTGTTTGTTTGTTTTACAGCTTAACAAATTTGAAATGAAAAATCGATTAAGTCGATTTATAGCTGAAGACCCGCTCGATCTGCTCCTGCCAAGGGAAGAAGCCATCAGGCTAAGCACCGAAGCCTTCCGGTTGTGGGCTGTGGCGGCTGGCTATGGCCAGGCCTGTGATCTCTACAGGTACAGTCCAAACCTGGAGAAATGGGGGTGGAGGGCACAGCAGAGAAAATGGACATCCTGTTCCAGAGGGGCAAGTACAGGGATCTCCATGCTCAGTCTCTACTCCCTTCAGAGAGTCTTATCTCCCTTTCTCTGGCCTCCTGCACTCACAGTTTCTAAAGGTATTTGTGTTGAGTATTGTCTTTTTTCTGGTTGTTCTTTATCTCCTGTGTTTAAGCACTGCTATTTTGTCGTTTCTCCTCTGTACTATGGTAGATCACCCTAACTTTTCAGAGCTGCATCTTTTTCCCCTTAAAGGCAAGAATAATCTGTGCTTGTGTGACATCAAGACACATAATTTGCAGCACACCTAGGATTGAATCTGATGACCTAAAGGCAGTCTGTGGGCAGCAGTCACCAGCATGCATGCTAAGTGAGGCAGACTGATGCAGACAAACTCCGCATGCTGTGTCGACTTTTAGTTCAGTACACGTTCTTGTGCTTGACTGTCAAGGTCTGCACTGGGCTAAGTCTGATTTACCTCAAGCATTGAATCTTCTTCCTGTAATTGCACTGACTTGGAAGCACAGAGATGGCTATGCAGTTGCTCTGAAGAGGAGTAAAAGGGAGGCCAGTATTAAGTTTCAGAAGGGAGATTCTCTCTCCACAACAGCATTTTGTGTTCTCCAGCCCAATCAGGTGTATTGGCTAATAAAGAGTAAAAACTGTATATAATTTTTTAGCACTGTAAATAATGTTGAGGAAACAGAAACAGCAGAAGATTCCTTAAATTTTCATTATTATAACTGTGGATACTTTGGCCGAGAATTTGAGAACTAGGGAAACAAGAATAAAATAAAAGTAGTTTTTCCAAGAGATTATCGGAATGCTTGGAGGCAAAGTACTAGGTAGGTCCTATCCAGATGAATTTGGAGTGACCGTGTTCTTCCTTTGTCATCTTTTTTCCATGTCTGTTTATTTTTGTTATTTTGGTGGTGGTGATGGTTCTCATAATCTCATTTTAGCAATCTTCATAAATATGTGATGAGTGGGTGTAAAGAAGATAGAGCCACGTTCTTCCAGTGGTATGAAGTGAAAGTACAGAAGCAATGGGCATAAATGGAAGTACAGGAGATTTCACTTAAGTGTAAGAAAAAAATTTGTACTGTGAAGGCGATCAAACACTGGAGTAGGTTTCACAGGAAGACTGTGGACTCTCCATCCTTGAAGATATTAAAAATCCAACTGGACATGTTCCTGGGCAAACTTGCTCAAACCTGACCTGGCTTGAGCAGGGCATTGAACTATAGATGATCTCCAGAGACCCCTTCCAACTTCATCTGTTCTGTGATTCATACTATAGGGATCTCTACCCTGTGCTGGTGAGGATACTGCAGTCCCTGCCTGAGTTGCTCAGCACTTGCCGTGGGAAGAGCCCTATGATTGAGTTGTCTGTCCAGCGAGCTACGGCAGTAGTTACTCTGCTGATACATGTGACGCAAACAGCAGGCTACACGGCAGAGCTGCAGGCCAAGCTGAGCAGGTAGGCCCTCGCTGTTGCCAGTTCTGAGTAGCTGGCATCCTGTCTTCCCTGTCTTTGGTTTGGAGACCTGGCTGTCACCTTCTTTTTTTCCTTCATTTTGGATGGTTTACTGTCCCGCATGTGATCCCTTCCATGGTGGGGTGTATTCCCTCTGACGCAAGGTCAGAAGGGGTATCTAGTCTGACAGCTGTATACCTGCTAGCCTGGGAAGAGGCAGGAGTAAAAATCTGCATTCAGTTTTGGGGCAGAAGGACAGTGTTAGCCAAGTGCCCTGCTGAAAGGAGCTAGGAAATTCCTTTGACCTTCCCTGTGGGGAAAAGTAACCTCCCTGAGGTTTGGAGGAAAGAACCTCTCTGCAGAGACCAAGATGGGTCAGGATTAAGAGGTTGTTGGTTTTGATGGACATCAAAGCGGTAGGATTTGCTGAAGACACGGGTACTTTTTCTGGTGAAAAGCAAGAAACTCTAAATAAAGCTGGATACTGAGGTAGTGTGTCTGGTAAAATAGAGCATAGCTCAAGGACAGAGTAGTGCAGGTGAAGAAACTTCAGGTTTCATGAGTAGATTCTGCATTCGTTCTTTCTGCCTAAATTGATTTGGTCTGGTCTGTGGGAATGTGCAAAGACTTTTTTTCCCCTAGTGGCTGTTGTCGGGTATTGCCTTCCAGACTATATGCAATTGGAAATCTTGCTATTAAAAATGATGGTTTAGAGAGGCAATTGCTTCTGAGATATATTCCCTATCCTGTGTCATTCTTCTGTTGTGTTTCAGTAATAGCTCAGAAGATAGTGAACAGATTCCACCTCCTCCAGTAGCATGGAATCAAGTGTCAGGCTTACAGCCCTTTGTTAAGACCAGTCTGAAAAAATTCCTCCAGGAGATATCCCAGACAGAAACTTGGCAAACTCTCCAGCCTCTGACCACAACTTACGTGATCTACCTGGGAGTTTATTACAGTGCTTGCAGCCAACAGGTAAGGCCTGAAAATACAGAGCGTCTTTTCTTCTCAGCAGCATCAGCTTGTGTATTACCTCTGAAAACCTGAACTTATAGGCAATGCTGAAAAAGACAGATGTTGAAGCATCTGGCTGAGGACTAGATTTTGTTTACCACAGCTCATATCTAGCCTGCATGGTATTTAGGGTCAGATAAGTCTGCTGATCCTTCACATTAGCAGTGTCAAATATCACTGTCTTCCTTTCTTGTCCTTTCTTCCTTTGGGCTCAGAGTCTCAATCAAGGTATGTGGTAGTGCTGTGACTGTTCTGATTTACTGCAGAGATCCAAAGCATGAAGCAAATATGACCTAATTTAGTTTGGCAGTCCTTTCTCCTTGTGGCCTAAATCAAGTTGCGCATTTTTGCATTTGCTGTGGTCTGAGAGTTTACATGTGGACAGCTGCACTGCAGTAATCTGGTCGGAAGACTGAGCATTGAGGGTCATGCCATATGAACTTTCAATAGGAAAGAATAAAGATAAATTTATTTGCTGCCCCACTGACATTCAAGGTCAAATTCTGTAACCCAGTTACAGTTGTATTATGTGACGATCTTTTAAAGTGAGTTTTCTGAAGGTGACACATCAGTGTGATGCTGTTGAAGAATAATGTCTTATACTTTAGCTATCTTAAAGATTCATGCTCTAAAGATAAATGCAAGTTTCCTCTTTACTGCCCCACTGACATGCCTGAGTTCTGACCTGGGAGAGCTGCCTTCAGGGTGTGGGGGTAATTTAATGGCTGTAGTTATTCACACTTCTGCAACTCCTCTGAAACTTGCCCAAAGCAACTGAGTTTCTTAGTTGTGGTTGGGGTGGAAACTGCCAGTATCTTTCAAAAATGTCTTCAGTGCCCGAAAGGTTGGTAGTACCCTTCACATGCTGTCACTAGGACCTGAGCATTAGAGAACCAGGATAAGCAAGAGGTCAATACTCCTTTTCAACCTTTATAGATATCCCAGATGAGTGGCTGACAAAATAATTTCTTAAATCCTTGAACTACAACATAAATTTTTTTTTTTATTTCCACTTAAAAAGATGTTCAATCATCTACCTGTGGTACCTTATTAAAAAAAGAAAAAAGAATTGCATATAGCACATTTGAATGGACTAGTGCCAAAAAAAAAATCAACTTGTATAGTAACTAGATTAGTGTATACTGAGACCTTCTCGAATATTTTTGTTAGATGACTAAGAACTAAGATTAACAACTTCATGTAGATTTTACTGATTTCCGGAGGGGGATTTCATCTGGGGAAAAATTAGATTTTATGTTATAGAAATGAGTATTTCTGTATCCTAAAGCAGCATTCTAATGAAAGGAAAGAACACTACAATTTGCCATCATCTTCCTTCAACCTGGAATATTGCTTACTAGGGTTGGAAGAATTCGGATGGTTCTCTAAAAGCCACAGGTCCTCCTCTGTGCAGTGTTCACCCACAGTCATGCTTTGATGGATAGGTCAATTGCACTTTATACAGTTGATTTTTTTAAAAATTTTTTTTTTTTGGAGACCCTTGTGGTGCCACTCTGCTTTCTCAAGGTAGTTCTGATCACCTTTGTGTCATCTTTAAGTTAAATGGAGAGATCAGCACATAGATGGTATGGGGAGGAGGGTTTAGCCACATAGGCCAAGTTTTCATTTAGGGACTCTCGATCCCAAGGATCCCATACCTTACTTCCAGCCAATTAAGAAATCTCTGTGATGCATTTTAATACCTGAGTGCGAGAACACCTAGAGCAGTGCCACTATGTAGATGATGTGGTCTGGCAAAAAGATAATAAACACAGAGAAAGCAATTAAATCAGCCTGTCTTTTTGCCCTCACTGGAATGCCTTCATTTACCATCTTTTCCTGTCTTTCTCCATGTCTTCTGCAGCCATCAGTCAATCCAATTGACTGCTTAGAGGAACTGGAACGTTTGACATCTGAGGTGCTGCAGCCCTTTCTCAGCCAGCCAGCCATACACAGCATGTGGGACTTGCTCAGGTAAAATCATTTCACTGCTAAGATGCTGTTGCCAGAAGCTAAGGGAGCCTCATTCCTATACTGTACTGTGTGGCAGTTTTCCCCCTCCCATTTCTTTCCCATGTACATATGTGCCCCATATGTGGGAATTAGAGTGCAGCAGGGCTCTGTCTACACCCTGCTTTGTCCTCTCTCCCCTCACATCAGAAAGCGTGATGGCCACAGAGGTTCTCCAGTTCCTCCTTTCCTACTGGTGCTGCTGCAGGGTCTGTACTTCTGCCCTTCCATGTAGCTGTGTTTTTTCATATCAATTTCAGATTGATTTTAGTCACTCTTGGTTTTGATTTTTATTTGGTTTCACTGGTTTAAAAAAAAAAAACATCATCAATTTGAGTCCTTCTTACATCAGGGAGATAAATGTGTGTGTGCATGTACCATTCATGTGCTCTGTGTGATGCTGCTTATATAAAATAATTTAAACTAGGCGGTTGTCTTTAAGCTCCTGCAGAGCTTCACTGAGGCTTTGAAAGCCCCTGCAAGGAAGTGAAAGGCCGGATACCAAACTGTTCTTTCAGACATTTGGATAACGTAAGCTTTGTCTCTGGCTCTGGGAACTGTAAAGCACTGCAGATATTCTGTCTTTCTGCTGTAGAGGGAGCCTCCCTGCTATCCTGTGATCAGTCCTCTGGAGAGGGGGAACCTAAAAGGCCTAACTTGTAGTCAGGGAGACATCCAGCTGCTTATTACAACATCTGATATAAGGGGCACTTGAAATCTTTGGGTTTAAGTGGTATTTGAATGGTCACCAAACAGTTTGGCCCATGTTCTTTCATGACTGAGAACCGAGGTCTGAAGCTCTCAGCACCAAAGCTTCCAATACAAGGGCACTCATTAGACCCTTTCCTGCCTGTCCTTGAGGTCTGAAAACAATGGGTTTGGTCAGGCTGTAAAAGCCCATCAGCATGACTTCTCCTAGGCTGTTCTTAACACTGGCTGGTAAAAATGAAGGGTCAGCTAATCTCTGCCTTAATATTTTGACAATCTTGTCTACACATTCTGTGCAGATTAGGGTCAGGAGTTCAGGGTACTCTGTGAGCCCCAGATGTGTTCACACATCTCCTACATGGTAATGCCAATGGAAAGGAGAGTAATGCATTTAAATAATTAGTTCTCTGTCATAGAGTAACGATACGGATCTTTGACAGGATTTGCCCTGTTACCCCATTACCCTTGAGCAACATGCTTGTGGTCACTCTTCCTTGTAGTGGTCTTGCCTGTACAGACACGGTATGTCTAATGTGGGCCCTGTAAGCACTGCTGGTATGTAAAGTTCTAGTTTTGCCCACGGAGAGTGAGCCTCCATACACCAAGAGCAGTATGCATGGTCATGCTCACATGCATTAAAGCTAGGTTCTTTCTGAATAGACTTTAAAAATATGCATTTCATGAGTACATAAGGGGCAACATTTTTGCAGTGTCAATTTTAGATATAAGGTGGCTTTTTGGCTTTGCCTTCCAGTTTATTATTGAAATGTCTTGAGTGGGTGGGCAGCTTTATTAGCCTGATTTACATATGTACATGGAGAAATGTGTGGGGTTTTTTAATTAAAGGCCCAATGCTTTCAAATATTTGACATCAGAGATGTGTCACTGCATCAGTATTTCTGCACGTCATGAACAATTTAGCTGAAGATTAGAATTCATGACAGCTCACTAGCATTAGCTTGTATGGCGATAGTGCTTACCTGACCAATGGTGATACTAGATTTTTTCTTGCAGTCTTGGAGGCTTCTGTTTTACTGCCCAGTGTGGCACAGTTCAGGTAGTAACATTCCTACAAGATAATTCTTCAACAGTATGTGTGCTTTTGACCTGACCTGTCTCTCTTTATCTGTTCACACAGGCCATGTTCTGCTTTGTGCAACCCTCTGTCCTGTTCCCCAGCACCAGAATCTGTCTTCAGCATTGCATCTCTAAGTTGCACTGGAGGCAAACCTCCTTTGAGCCTGGTTGGCTCCAAGTCACCTTTCCCCTTCCTCACTGCCCTCCTGTTTCTCATCAATAGCATCACTCACATTCACAAAGGCCTGACCAGCAAGGTGAGAATAGACTTTTTCACTGTAAGTTGTAGCTGAATGATGATATGCTTGTGAGGGAGGTTAGTATTTATATCTTCCCAGGCTTAAGAGTGATGTTAGTAGGACTATTAAAAAGGAATTGTTGTGTGTTTTTATTTTAAAAATATTAAAGTACTATAGAGAGAAATACCCCCGTTTTCAGAACAGGTGGGACGAGGATCTGAAAAATATCTTCTTTGAATTCCAATATCCATTTGACATTGGGAGGCTGGAATTATAGAGCAGGTGATGAATGATGACACTTAAAGGATGGATTTATAAAGAACATTGAGAAGGGTTAAATAACTGTTGTTTGGCAAAACAAAACAGATAACTGAGTGTCAGAGGAGGAAAGGGATGGTTGAAGCGTATATAACAAAGAAAAATGGAATAAAATTAAACAAGAGAAGGAGTGCTACAGTGGTTGAAGAGGTTTCTTCGACTTCTGGTTGCCCTGAATTTTTTGAATGAGAGGGTCATGGAAGAGTGCAGACTGAAGAGGAAATGGCAGAGCCCTGGAGAGATGGCATACCTAGCATAAGCTTTCTCAAAACCTTCCTCTGTCCTCTTATGTTGAATTAGCTGACCAGTTACTAATAGTGATATCTGGCCAGGTGAGAAAAAAACTTCTTAAGCCACTGGCCAGACTTCTGCCTTACAAAGCACTGTGGAAAATGTAGGCATTGGTTACCTGCGGTGGGGATTGTCATGATGTGTGCATGTGAGACCTGAGGCAGAAAAGCAGGTATTTACCAGGCTATTTTAAAATATCCCTTTTGGAGTAGCCAACAGGAATTCTCATGGGAGAAGGTAGGGGGTAGGCCTCGCAGAGGGCTTTCCTCCAAGCACGAACTGTCTTAGCAGTATTTGTCTCCACTTCTGATTCCTTTATAGTACAGCTCTGTGCTGGGCTTCAGAGGCTTGAAGGATTATCTGCATCACAGCTGGCAGACCAGACCTCCCTCTGTAACTCCTTCATCTTCATGGATCCTGCGACATGAATATCATCTGCAGTACTTTGTGTTAGCGTTGGCTCGGAGAATGGTATCGTTATTAGTCCTTTAATTTCTTTCGCTTGAGGAATTGACTTCACCCTGGCCTCTCCAACTCAATGGGTCAGACTGGCGACTGGTGTTTGCGTCCATGTTCTTTCTCATATTTGACTTAGGTCTGGTGACTTTTCAGCTGTCATTTAATGCCCCATTAGCAAATAATATCTTTACAGTTACTGATGTGGGGATTTAGATCCAAAATACTTTGGATGGCAAAATTATAATTTTGCCTGTCTTTGGGCTAGAGTGAGAACAAAGTTTTCAAGTGTGCTGCTAAAAAAGATGTCTGACTATCTAAGACAATCAGGGGAAGCAGAAAGATCTCAGTATGAATGCTTGACAGTTCTTGCAGTCTACCTCAATCTCTCACTTCCCAGCAAGATCTATGTCTCGGTTGACCGTTCTGCCCTTGTTGATTGCCTTGTTGACAAATGATATAGTGCTTTTATCTGTTGTTTTGTTTCCTGTACAGGCAGGCACTTGTCCGGATTATGCCCAGCATGCCTCACTCCATCATTGTGTTGCCATGGCATTGCTAAGCCGTCTGTTGCCAGGGAGTGAGCATCTGGCTTATGAGGTCCTACTGGATCTTGCCTTTAATCCAGAGTTTCTTCCGTAAGCTTTGCATTTTTTCCTTTCTGTAGTCTGGTACATGGGAAAACTTGGGAAAATTGAAAAAGCCCATGTTGGCACTGCAATTTTGTCATAATTTTTGGCCTTTAATAGGGCCTGTATTCAAATTTTAGTTACTCATTGGCATATTCTTCAGTCACAGAACTTTCTAACCAGACCAGCAGTGTGGTTGCAGATTTCTCTCTGATGTACCAATGTTGAGAAATGTGACCGGTTTCTTTTGATCTCTTCTGTGGCAAAAATCCTGTGATTCCTGATAGAACTGATTCTCACTAAACATGGGAATTTGACATAGCCTGAAAAGCTTATTAAATCTTCCTCAAACCCTTATTATGCAAGTTCTTACGCAAATTCTTGCTGATTTGACAACTGTGATGTCTTCCACCTTGCACTGGAAGAAATCATGAGCATCTTAAATGTGAAGCTTCCTGTGTCTGGCCAAGAAAATGGTAGGATCTTGTTCATCACAATCTCTTTGAAATTTGCCATGGTGCATCCCTGTAGGAGGTTGGACTAAGGTGCTGCAAGGAGATAATGTAGTTTTCCTGAAAGAAGGAAAGTTTGTGGATGGGTTTGTTTGTTTGTTTGTTTGTGTGTTGTGGTTTTGTGTGGGTTTTTTGTTTGTTTGTTTGTTTTACAAATACCTGAATTTGGCAAGTAATCTGAGACAATGGTCAGTCTCTGGTCTGAGGTCGTGGCACATGGATTTGACAAACACTCCCCCCCCATTTTTAACTACCAGTCTGTATGGTTCCCCTGGCCTTGCCACTGCCAGCTGCAAAGCTACCATTTCGAGAATTGACTTACTGATTCACTTAGGCCTTATATGATATGTGGTATTTCATCTCGGCACCCTGACAGCTGTGTTGCTAAGTAGACTTCCTCTCTGGACAAGGGGTTGCAGCCTCCACACCAGACTGCTGGCATTGTGTGGAGGTTTTTCATGGCAAGGCCTTAGTGTTGCTAGCTCCAAATGGAGTTCTGTGAATTCCCTGTAAATACCAAGATAGCTGATGCTTTACAGGCACTCAGTATTATCATGGCTGAATGCTGTAGAAAGTGTTGTGAGCGTTGTGCATATACTACTCTCCCTGATCCAGGAAGATAGTAGAGATGAATTTCTGTGGTGTTTTGTTTGTTTGTTTCTTAAACTGATGTTTGTCTCTATCTTGCAGTGAAGGGAAAGCTGGAGGGCCAGAAGCAGCTGACTTCTCCGATATCCTGCATCTGGGTACCAGTGCCAAACTGGCACAGCCTGGCTCTGCAGCAGCATTTTTTTCAAAGGCTACTCGTGGTGCCCTGCTGAGAGAAGCATACCAGAATCTGCCTTTCATCCGTTCCTGCTACCTTTCTCATTTTGTCCACTTGCAGCCTACCCTTATGCGTTCCCAAGCATCCTACCAAGGACGGAACTACCTCATCCAGTCAATGCTGCTTCCTGAGGTCAAAGGGCCCATCCTGCCTTCAGACTGGCCATTCTTTCCACTTATCAGCCTCTACAACAAAGTGACTAACGCAGAGACACGTGGGGCCATACTGAACTCTCTCCCACTTGATCTCGTCAACACTGTGACCTGGAACCTGCAGTGGGTCTTGTTGCTGGAAACCTGGCGTGCTAAAACCCTTCAGAGCATCCCTACTGCTGCCAAACTTGCGTGGCTTATGTGTGTCTTCCTCACAGGCGGTGACCTCTTTCTAGAAGCACCGATCCACCGCTACACAGCTGCCCTCCTCTCTGTGTATTGCCAACCCAAGGCATTGGACTCCCTGAACTTGGATGCTCCTCTCCCTGGTTTGGCTTCCTTCCACGATCTCTATATAAGTCTCCTGGAGCAGTTTGAAGGTGTATCCTTTGGAGATCCACTCTTTGGAGTCTTTGTTCTTCTACCTCTACAGAAGCATTTCAGCATTCATCTGCGTCTCTCTGTTTTTGGGGAGCACACAAGTATCCTGCGGGCACTGGGAGTGCCGCTCCAGCAGGTAATCCTGGCTTATGGTAGTTGCCTATCACTGCATATTTCTGGGTTACTGGGCTCTTGCCTGTTTCTCCAACCTCGATTTGGGCATCCTCCCAGCACTTCTCCTTCTTTCTCACCCTTCCTTGTCCAGTAGAATAATCATACTTTCTTTGCTTAGAAGCTTTTCATTCTCCCTGAAGGAAGTCCAATGCATGGAATGTAAAATAGAATAGGAATGGAGAGGAGTGTTCTTTTGATTTAGGGCTGTGACAGCAGTGTATACTTTTTTTGGTTGTTGTTATGTCTCTTTTTTTAAACAGCTTGATTGATTATAAGCCTGAAGAACAGAGTCCAGCCCCTGTAGGTGCAGGCCCTTGTCACATAATCATTTTCATAAACCTGTTGAACTTTGTTTTGAGAGTAGATAGTGTGTATATGTGGAGGGCAGGAGCTGTGAAATTGTTCAGTCTTCAGTGGAAACTGTCCCACATCCCGCTTGGTCTAATGATTGAGAGCCTCCTTCTAATTTATGGCCTGTATGTATGAAGGGCTAGTCTGCACCCCATGTTCTTCTGCCAGCAATTGCTTTTCCCTTAAATAAGTCTTTTCTCACCTTGGTGAGAACCTTTTTTCTTGCCCAATGCATGGACAAACAGTCATTTTCCTTCTCAACTGTGTTTCCACATTTAGTTATACTGGAATTGTGCTTTGCTGGATAACTCAGTGAAAAATTTGATCTGTCAAGTGCAGGACTTTCTTTTGAATGAGCAGAGCACAAGAGATGGAATTTAGCTGGCTTTAAGTTCTATGTCAGTTGACAGACAATACCTGATCTAGCCTGAAGTTTGCTAATACAAAGATAACCTTTCAAAAATTTTTTTCCAAACCACTGTGAACCAGCAGTGTACATGAGATCGGTGCTTTCCATTGTGTGTTTGCAACGCCTTTGCTCTGGTTGTAGTAGCCCTGCGGCCAGTTTTTCCATATCATTATGGCCAGATGAGCCTTTGTTTCTTAAGCGAAGATATTCTGGCCTGCTTCTTATGATAAGCTCTCTGTTCTCTTGATGTTCCCAGTAGCCCTTCCCTGTCTCTTTTCCAGTTCCACAAATATAGGTAGGAACAGAGCTGAACACCATATTCCAGATGAAAGCCTTGATTCTACGTCACATGCTTTATCTTGTAGTCATCCCTCAACACCAGATCCCTCAGTACCATCAGAATTGTGGCATATGTTACAATGGAGAACGTTTCAAAGCAGATTATTTTTCATGTGCTTAGAAATTTTTAAAATGCTGAATACTTTGAACAATGTTTTCTTTGCTGTGTTCCTTGAAAACAAACTGTGTGTTGAAAAATTTGAGGAAGATCACTTGAGGAGGTGTTGTTTGTTTGGGTTTTTTTCCTTTTTGTCTTAAATTGACTTAAAAATACCCTAGCAGGCAGTAGGAATATCCTAACAGGCAGACTGCTTTTTGAATTGAGTAAAATCAAGGATTGTCTTTAATCGTGCAAAGTGAAATACGTAATTTTAGCCCTAGAGAACTTACCTCAAAATTGAGAAGAATAAGAATTGGACTTCTGGAGAGGGGAAAAGCAAACAAAACCAAGTTGTTACTAAAAGCTGTTCTAATGTATTTTTTGAAGCTAGACAGTGAAGTCAGAAAATGTTGCAAATTTCACTTAACAACAACATTAACTCTGGCACATGTATCTGCTTTCCTTTTCTGGCTAAATGTATAGGTCAGTGTAAGCCTCTCTGGTATATTAGCAGGATGCGGTGCTGTTTAAAGCACTCCGTCTCCTCACTTTGAAAATACTCTTCTTGCCTGTGCCAAAAAGCAACTGCAGTGATTTAACCAGTGAAACATCTCTCCATAGAGCTGAAGAGGTCTTGAGGGTGCTTTGTCAAAGACATGTCATATTAGTCAGTGTGGGCAGTAACAGCTCTGCTCCAAATGGGCGTTGTGCCAGCGAGGTACATTGTGTTATGTGGGAGCGCACCTACAAATGGCTGGGGAAGGGCCCCCTAAAGTCATGAACTTTCCCTCCCTACTTAAACCCTGACAAAAGTTGTAATGTTGCCTCTGGGTGGGTTTGTTGCAGTTTCCTGTGCCTCTTGAGCGATATGTTTCCCCTCCTGAGGATAACCTGAACCTCCTGCGACTCTACTTCCGAACACTGGTCACTGGTGCACTGCGTCACGCCTGGTGCCCTGTTCTTTACGTGGTGGCTGTGGCTCATGTGAACAGCTTTATTTTCTCCCAAGACAGCACGACACAGGTAGGTAATGGATAGCAGAGCCTCAGGGCTGGAAGCTTTGGGTTTTGCATCTGCTCTTCCCAAGGGTCCAGCGTGGCTTGTGGTGAATCACTGACTCTGGGCTTGAAAACAAAGATTGTAAGCAAACATTTTGAGGACTGGTCAGCTGTTTGAGAATCCACACATGGGACACAGACAGCAGCTCTTGTTCATTATACCATAAAGCACTTGCATTAGTGATAGCCAATCCTACATAAACCTTCGAAGTCAGCAGCTACATGGGCTATGGTACAGGGAGAAGAATGAAGCAGAGAGGATGAGGGAGTTGATCAGGCAGAGATAGCTTGTAATAGATTTAGCCTCTGCCTGGGGCAGGAACCTTCCCATGGCCTTGGGGCCTCTAGCAATGGTTACTTGTGCTAACACTTCTCCTCTGATCTACAATTGTGCCTGAAAGTTGAGAAGTCAGCGGAGTTTCAGGTCAGGGCAAGGAGGAGAGAGGCAGGATCCAAGCAATAGCCATCTCAAGTTCTGTCTGATGAAACAAACTGCTCTTTGGAGCATCATCAGAATGAGCAAAGCATCCTCCTGGAGTGCTGTACACCGTGGGCAAATGTAGCACTGCGCCATATTAAGCAAAGTATGTGTTTTGTTCCCAGGAGACTGATGCTGCTCGGAAAAGCATGCTGCGGAAGACATGGCTGTTGGTGGATGAGGTAGGATCTGTAAGGTTCAGTCTGTGCCACTGCGACTTAAGTTTTTCGGACATGGTACTCTTACAGATTTACCTTTGGCTTTTTAAATTTGTGTTTAACTACCTTGCTAATTTGAGAATGAGAGATTAGCAGCAGGATTTTGAACTGCGATGGCTATAAATACTGTTATTCAGTTCTTGTAGTAATGAACTCAAAGCCCTGAGCCCATTGGAACTTAGATAAATCTCCTGTACTGTATTTCCATGCCTCTTGCCCAAGCTGCATTATATCTGAGTAGTGAGAGGTCCTAGAGAGATGATTCTAGCACAACTCTGAATAGGTGGCCAGCAGTGATCTCCCTTAAATCTTAGTTGGATGCTTCCCCCGAGAAGAACAAAACAGATGTAAGGTTTCTTTCTTTCTCAGGGAGCTTGCCAGAGTCTGTCATTTGTGTGACAGAGCTGGGTCATTTGACCCTGTATGTTTAGCATCCAGGGTAAATTCTTAGATCCCATTCAAAACCCCATTTGGGCTTCTGGCAAGAACTCATTGTGAGGGGTTGTTGAGGGGGCAGTGGAGTTGTGTTCAGAAGAGGAAATCTCATGCAAATCAAAAATGAATTTTCTTGGAAGAAACTCACCTTTTATAGCTCTTCTGTTGAAGATGATGCAATTAAGTATGTCGGGCATGATGGAATTGTACTATCTGGCAGGTTGCTGTGTTGTGTTGGAGACAGGATGGAAAAGATTAGATTCTATTCAGACCTGCTTAATGGCTGCTGTTTCTTTCTTCAGACCTTGAAAAAGCACCTGCTCTACTACAGACTGCTGAATGCAGACAGCCCTTTGGGATTTGACCTTTATGAGCAGCTCCCTCCCATGCGACTGAAGTACCTGCAGATGGTGACACAGAAAGAAAATAAGGAGAATGCACCAGCACTAGTTTCATAGCAAAACACTTGTGCAAAAAGAAGGCCAAGGGGAAGAAAGGAAGAGCTCAGTTTACGCTTCAGTGATGAAACTACGTGCGCTTCAGACAGTTTCAGTGTCTTACCTGGACACTCTTGGCATCTTCGCAAAGTGAAGCACTAGTGGAATGCTCCCAGCCCTGCAGAACAATACACATCTTCTCAAGACATGGCAATATGTGTGTGTGGCCCCTCCATGATGAATGCTGGAGCGTTTTCCTCCATTCTCTTTCAGGTTGTTCTGCTTCTCCCTGGAGAAGGTGAGAATGTGTCTGAGAGGCACTGGACTGTTGAATAAACTGAAGGAAGTGGAAAAGCTATTTCATTCAGTCAGGCTGGAGATTGTGGGTTCTCAAGATGATGTCTGTCTTCCCCAGATCTTTCCCTTGCTTTTTTTGTACCCTGAGTTTTGAATGGTCGTTTCCCCACACTATCCCCTGCAAATAAAATGACAAGACAGCAGGGAAGAAGCTGATCCTGAGAGCTTTTTTTTTTTTTTTTTTTTAATATATATACATGCAGTTTCTCCAGGGCAGTGTTCTGTGCTCACAGTCAGTCACACAGATGTATTGTGTCAGACCTCTAAGAAATAATACTGCCTAGTGGAGTGGTACAAGCACTGGATATCCTCCCTTGGCTGTCTTTTGGATAGTCTCTAAACTGCTTTCTTTTCTCCCTTAATTTGGTTACATGTATAATAAGATCAGAAATAATTTCTTTGCAGGGCAGGATGCTTGGCAGTAACCACTCCCCATGGATGTTTCATTTATATCCAATAATTTTTGCAGAACTACAGTCACTCTGGGAGGCTTTTGTTTGAAGAACTTATTTTTATGAACAAACCTTGTTAAAGTTGCTTCTTTTGTTTTGTTTTTATGAACAAATTCCTCTGGAAGGTGCAGGGTGATGCCTAGCCTGAAGACCTAAGCTTTTCTCTTTACCTATTAAATAGGCCAAACTAGCTTCCCTCCAAAGAAGCCATGCCTGTATTAACCTTGCTCCAGTGAATGTCCGCATAAGACTGTGAAACACTGTTAATAGGCCAGCTTGGAATTGTTGAAATTGTTCCAGACAAGAAACAAATTCCAGCTAGCAACTTTATGGCTGTGGTGCTGTCTTTGCATTGGCAGTTTTCTAACCGTACCAGTCCCCCTTAGGTTGCCAGAAAATATACTGTTTCATCTTTTTCCCCCTTATTTCACACAGGACATGGGTGGAACTGATGTTTCATTTTAATCTCTCTCTCTCCACCCCCCACCCCCCCCCCACCTTCCCCATTGCAGCTTTTGATCTGTGGTTTCTCTCTGCTGCAGATTAATGTCACATAAAGTAACAAAAACACAGTGATCAACATGTTTTTTTCTGTTGTTAATTATTTTAAAAGTACTTGATGTGATTAAAAGTTTAGTCAAAGGCATTCAAGCTTCTATTCTGTCTAGATGGTGAGAGCCCAGCAGTTGTCTTTCAAGAGCAATGGATGGTAAAATTTAAGGACTCCTAGCTGCCTGTTTAAGAGCAGCCTTCATCAAGGACTTTGCCTTTTGCTTTTCAGACCTCCAGTTATAAAAACTCTTCCAGTCCTTTGTGTGGTGCAAAGTTGGATTTTGTAATGTGTACAGGGCGTAAATAAATATTTTGCTAGCTCTGCAGGTTTTTTTTGAACTATGGGAATACTCTCCTTTATTTAAATCTTTCTTGAGTTTGGATAGTTCTGTTTGCAATTTATCAATATCTTGGAAATGCTACTGCTGTGAGGAAATCCACTAAGCTTTGGAACTCCGTAAGAGAGCTCTTCAAGCCAAAGGCATCATCCTGCTTGCGTGGTGAGTCATTAACACAGGGTACCAACTGCTGTGTGTACTTGGGGAAGGTGCAGGGTGGGTATTATGTGACTTGTCATCTGCCACAGGTGGGAAGACAGTAGAAAACTGTCCACAGATGGTATTTGTAGGTGATGAGTGAGCAGGTGGATTTCATTTATTTTGTGAACTCTGGGAAGTAAAGATTCAGGCTTTTGCCTGATTCTGAAAAGCCCCTCTTGTTCCCAGATGTTCCTCAAGCCATCAGTGTATGCCCAGAAAATACCTACATCTTTTGACATGAAATTCTGATGCAAGCATCAGCAATGGAGGGAAGGAAAGGAGAGGATCCAAAATGGTCCTGCAGGCCACACTTGTGTGCAGAACGTTCTAAGGACACTGCATGTGAGCTGTAAGCTTTCAAAACTTTGGCTGTCACTTGAGATGGTACAGCAATCATAAGCTTGAATTTTTTAAGGCTTTGAGCAGCCTTGTACTGGATTTCTCTGGAGAACACTAGAGGGCATTGCTTTATCTAGTTTAAATGCAAACTTTCTGGGCTTCAGTGTGATTGGGACTTAAACCAAAAAACAGCCAACCATTAAACCTAGTTTGAATTTTCTGCATTTTTTATTTTTGCATATACTTTTGGAGAAAGTGTAGAGAATTAAATAGATGTGATTGGTTGCTAAGAATCATTTAGTGCTTTGCCAGCAGGAGCACTTTGGAAAAATCCTGGTAGAGTGAATGGAAGCTTAAAGCTTAAACTGAATGCAGTCTGAAGCAGGACCGAAGTGTGCCAGTTCTGTTAATCCAGTTTAATCCTGATCAGAGTAAGTCAGGAGATGAAGAAAATGAAAACTCTTCCAAAAATTGATGTGACTTCTTAACTCCTTATCAAAAGCTTAAGGTTTCTTTGAGAAGAAAATAATTCTGCTGAAATAAGACCCACAAATAGGTTTCTGGGGCTGGAGTAGTTCTAACTCAGAACAGCAAATGTCTGATAACTGAGCAGAAGACAAAAAGCCACCAACAACCAAATAAAAAAATCCCCAGAGATGCTGTCTTTTAATTCTTGGAAAGAAAAAAACCTATCTTCTGGTCTTTTGTGGCTAGAAAATGCTTGGTTTTATCCAAGTTGCTGGTGTTATCCCATGTAGGAACAGTGGGAATCTGTACTGGGACAAATTCAGCAGGGGCTGTGCTGGAAGGCAGCGACAATGTGGTTTTAAAAACAAGTGGTTGATTGGAGATGAGTTGAAGATAATCCTTCTAGTATTGCTGTTGAGTTGGCAGGTAAGATGGTGGGGCTGTCACAGTTTTGCATCCCATAACTTTAGTGGCAGCAGTTTTCTGCATTCTACTGAATCTTTCTTTGCATTTTGAAAGGGGAGAGAGAGTCATCATCAGCTTGGAAGCATGTCCTTTTCTACCTAGAAGAAATGGAGTTGATTTGTGATCCTTCGACTGTGAGAGTGGTTTGAATTCCCTGGGTTTAGGATCCCTGTCTGGTGACTTGGCCCACTTTGCTGAGCAGGGGCAGTTCCCAAAGAAGATGCAGACAACTCAGCAGCTGGCTGTACTACACACTGGGGTAGGACAAAGCCTAGCAGAAGAAAGTAAGGAGTTAGGCAAGGAAGAAATCAAAATAGGACTGAAACCCCACTATATGGGAACTTTTTAACAGTAAAGTACACATGAAGCATTATATGATTAAAGCACTTGCATTCCACTGTATTTATTGACAACTTCAGTTTGACAGTGGAATTTAATAATCCATTTCTAGACTAATGCATTCTGTCTGGCCACTTAATATTAGGCAAACCTTAAACATCTTTTGCTGATGGAAGTCATGGACAGATAGAACAAACCATACGATGTGCGTGCATAAATATATTATGGGTCAGATAAATGTGTTCCTTTTGGTATCAGGCAGAAAGTAGAGCAGAAAGGCATGTTAATCCTCGCTTTTGCTCCTTCCTGGTTCTGCAAAGTTCTCCTTGGAAATCTCTCATCAATGAAGTGGTGCTGCCTCCAGCTCATAACCAAATCTGGGGGCAAAACACGTTTTTTCAGCTTACAGAAGCTCATATAAGCTTTCCATTCACAAAGCTGGCCCTCTGATATCCCTTGTATAAATAACTTTATGGTAATTTACTGGCCTTTGCCCTCGTTCTTAAAAACTGGCTTTTCCCGCCCTTTGAGTGGAGAATGCGCTGTGAAGACATGCTCTCAGAACTGCTGCTGTTTTGCATGATGAGTGGTGTTTGTATGCAGGGGTGAAATGGCCACTGTATGCTCCCCTCCCTCCCTTTTTCGTGGTAATCTTGGTTCTCAAAACAGCTGTTGCAAAAATGCTGTATGTGGATTTCTGGCCAGCTCCAGCCCAAAGAAGAGCGTGAAGAGCTCCAGTTCAACCCGACGGAAGTCGTACTGTGCAAAAGGACCAGATGCTGCACCAGCAGTGTTGTGGTGAGCCTCCAGCCAACCCTGACCCTGAGCAATAGCTGTGTGCGGGTTACCAACAAACAAAGGATGTTTTAGAGCAACACCTGTCCTGTCTTTGGGTCCGGTTCTTTATTTTCTTCTGGGGCATAACTAGCAGATGCCTGCAGACACCTGTGGCTTCAGAGAGCAGAGCAATATCCTTTATCCTGCCCCTGGGCAACTTTTTTGCAGTACTGTGTTGTCCGTTGAGCAACCAGCTCATAAGTCCAGTCAGGGCGATGGCTGTTTCCAGAAAGTACTGTATACGGACATGATAACAAAGTCTAAGGTATAGGAGGAAGGCCAGGGACATCTACCCTCTCTGTCCCCCTGCCCCAATCTAACATGGATGACAAATGAGACCACTGATGTTAATGCTCATTATGAAGCAGCAGCTTTTCCTAGTCACAACAAAAAGGGGGCTTGTGTGACCTAGAAATACTACCGATGCCAAAGCACAGCCACACATGTGACAGTATTTGCTAAGATCTGAGGCTGGTGCATTAGTTGATTGCTAAGGCTGGAAGGAAGTTTTCTGGAACAATCTGGGTGCTGGGAGCCCGTCCTGAGGGGCGGCACCTGTGGGGCTGGGTGGGTAACGAGGGACACCGGGGCCCAGCACTAGCCCTCAGACAGCTTGTGGAGGGGCCAGCAGCAGCATCGCCAGGAAGAAAATGCTGTGTTTCATCCATTTTATCTGCTTTTCTGGAGCGCTGGGTGGCTGGCAAGGACTGTTGAGGCCATGGAGCAGGTTAGCAGCATTAAACCATGTGTTTCATGTGCTGGGGCCAGAGCTGATGCATTCCTGCTGGGTGTGGCTTTTGCCGGCTGAGGCGATTGCTGTTTTTTGGGGCTATGCTGACAGTTGCCTCACGCTTCCCCCAAGGAAGGTGGGAGGGTTGCCTGAGTTCTCAGCCTTGTGCTTGTCCTGTCCTCAGTGAGGCCTCACTTTGGGGTGGTTTGCAGGGTGCTGGGGTGCACTGAGGGGGCTCTGGCAGGCCCTGGGCTCCTCCGGCTGCTTGGTGTAGAGGCGGGAGGCAGGAGAAGCCCAATCCTGGCAGTAGCTGAGGGGCCGGGGAGTGGGAAAGCAGGTGCTGGAGATGCCGCCACAGCCCAACCTCACTCCCTGACCATCGTGACCAGTCTGGGGCTTTGGGAAGGGACAAAGGGAAGGATTGAGCAGGCCGGTGAGCGCGGAGGGTGGCTCGGCTTTTGGGTGTCGTTTTTTCTGAGCCTCTCACATTGAGGTGAGGTGTGTGGTTCCCCCTCTCTCCCCACAGTTTCCCCCTCCCCCACTACTCCCCTCATGTGTCTTCTTCCCTGTCCCCATTGTCCTGCACTAGTCTCTCCTTCCTTCCCCGTCTCTCTTTGCCTTTCTGTTTTCAATTTTTTCCCCATCATAGTAACCTCTAGTTCTTCTCTGTTGGCTTTTCTCACTCTTTTGGCTGTTTGTAGAAGCAATCAGTAATTCAGTAGTTAAACTGGAGAACTGAGATGCCGCTGCTGAGTTTGAGGTGGAAGCTCGCGTCTCTTGGGGTGTTCATCTGAAAGTCTGGGCAGATGTCCATAAATAATGTACACGACATGCCCATTTGGAAACCTTAAGGCAAAGAAGGCTGTAACTTTACTTTTAAGATTCAGATAGCCTGCTGCGTAGGTGGAGTAAGCATACCATGCCATTTGGGTCTGATCTGTCAGATATTTGAAGGCACTTTTGCAATTAATCTATTGGATCTGTCTGCTGAAAGGAAGACTGATGCTTGTGTATCAAGTGACTTTTCTTCACCATTATCACTTCCACCATGGTAAGCTTTTGTCTCACAAAATCAATGAGCACACCTCCAAAACGATGTTCTAGGCTTCCTCAGCGTGTGCAGGCTTTTGTTAGCAGCTTCCCTCCCTGTGCACGTTTAGGGTGGCTCTTTGATCTCTTCAGAGCGGTAGGAAGCATGAAGAGCTCTGAATTAGCTTCAGGTATCGCGTTGCCGGTAGTGAATTGTAGTTTCGGAGGGAGGTTGGTTTGTGTCACAGTGCGACGATACAATGACAGACACGCAAGCGTGCCATGCAACTGTGAAGATACGCTGTTAGCATCCTTCACAAAAAAGCAACTTGCTGCTTCTGGCATCAATATTTCTTTCAATATAGATTATCAAAAATAAATTTAGAATGATACAAAAGTTTCTGCTAAAGCATTGTGCGTCTCTTATCTCTGACATGAGTGTCAGCTCACTTACAAAATGTTAGTTGTGCTGCCACACAGAAGATGCTACAGATGGTGGCTCATTTTTGTTCCTCTTGGTACTGTCTGCTGTAAGATTGATCAGGTTTGGATCAATGAAATTATTTGGGCAGGAGCTGCCATTGCTCTCCTCCTGTCTGCCCACTGTGAAAAGGAGTGGGAGGAAAGAGGATATAAAGTATACTTTTTAGCGTATGTGTGTCTCTCTTTGGTACTGTTTCGTGAACACTTAAAATATTTATGGAGGAGAGCGTGGGCTTGCTGACCATGCTTCTTTGCAATGAGCTCTTATCAGCAAGTTTTATGTTTTATAGCAATTTCTGAAGCTCAAATTTTGGCGGTGGTGATGGGGCTTATCTTTTTTGTAACAGTACAATTTGCAAGTTAAAAATAGGATGCAGAACTTGGGTATTTGTATTCAGCACTGACTGTGAATGTGCATCATGAGTCAAACAGTTTCATTCTCTGTGTGCACTGGTGCCACGAAGCCCCAGCATTGCACTGTTGGAAAAGTTAGCATCTGTGCCCATGTGCATTTTGCAGACATCCTCTAGAACTAGTATGTAATTGCCAATATTGTCTTAGGGACAATAAATTGTTTGTCTCCTTGTCAGAGTCTCTTCTGCTACCAAGATACTCTTAAGGTTAAGAAACTATTCTCTATTTTGCAACGTAACTTTCCCTTTGGACAAGCAATCTTTACTTACTGCTTTCTGTAGCTATTTATTTTGGTCATTCCTATAGCCAGCTGCAGATGGAAGAAAGAAGCAATAAGGCTATAGCTAGCATGGAATGCTTGGCCTTTATTTAAACAGAAAATGCAATTTTATAGTCATACTAAACCCTTGCCAGGAACATTTTCCAGAATGCAGTTTCTGATCTAAACTAGAGAGAAAATATGATGCATCCCAGAAAGACCAATAGCCTGAGGTTAGGGTAATCTCTTGTGAAGTGGGAGACCCTAATTACTGGGCTAACAGCTGTTCTGATGTGAAAGGTGTTCCCAATTTTCTGATGTTTCCACTTTGTTCTCACGCTACAGTGAACTTAAATGTGACTGTGTCAAAATTGTACCCAAAGATGAGTTCTCACTTTCTGGTTCATGCTCAACAGACTACTTATGAAGAATTAATGGTTAAAGGAACAAGGTTCTTAGAGTGTGATAAATATAGTTCGTGGTTTAGTTCATTCAGGCTTCTTCTTTGGTAACTGCATATTGTTCCAACAAATTGTACTAAATCAGTAACTGGAAAATGCTCCCACAGTCTCCTACTGTAAGCTAAACTTCAGTGGTGCCTTTTTGGCTTGCCAGCTTTGTTCCCAGTGTGAGAGGAACAGGAAAGACTGAGCATGGAAGAGTCTTACTGTGGTTGTGCTCTCTTGACTTCAGCGCACAATGTTTTACCAGAAGTTGCATGTGTTTAAAAAAAAAAAAAAAGTTACATACTCTTATTCTGCAGGCTCATCAAAGAAGCCAGCTTCACCATGAAAAACTGCTTGTTCTTGGATCCTTTTTTTGTGTTTGGCTTTTGGTTAGGTAGTGAGACTGTTGAGGTAAATAGATAGCGAAGACCAGGAAAATGGTAACCTAGTTGGCTTTCCTACTGAAGAAAACTTGGATGTTCTGCTTTGGGCAGATGCAGGTGAGAACATCTCTGAAATCATCTGCAGATTAGCCTTGATCTTTTCCCCAGGGAATCTATTCTTAGATTTTGATGGGAATGGAATCACGGCCTCTGTTTAGTAATGCCAAAGGATCACAAGAGGTGATGTAGAGTAACCATAATCGAGTACTTCTTTGAGAACAAGCTCTCCTTTTCATCCAGCTGCAAAATAACAACACACTTGCTTTGACAGATAGCTGTGAATGGAGAGCTCAATTCAAAATCAACCTTCACTGTTAGTATCCAGAGGCACACCTTGACCCAGGTGTTCTTTCATGTGTGTGCAGGCATGCTCATGTTAAGACACTATGTCTCTCAAAGCTTAATCTTTCTGGTGACAGATGTGATTGGTCTCTTACTTTTTTTTATTAGAGTAAAAATTCCACACTATTTTACTACATCCATATTTCATGTCTTCTGTAGCTTAAGATGTGTGTGCCTTCAGGATTTTATTGCTGCTTTATTCCTCTAAGATAATTATTGACTAAGTTGGGAGACTAACCCCTTACTGAACAGCAGTGATGCTTCTGTTGTTTGGTTTTGTCTGCTCTCTCATCCACTCCTATGGATTTCCATATTGAATGAACCCCAAGGGATTTTGGGACCCCTGGTGATGCTATTTGTAAAGAAGTTTTGAAAATGAGACATGCTTATGAGTCACTCCAGGTGGAAGCTGTGCTTAGGATGAACCTGTGTGTTTTCCTTTAATGTCTGTCAAAGAGCCCTGTCCTTATGTTTTGAAAATTTACTGGTTTAGACCACCTATAGTTTCACCTGCTGTCCATTGATGTGTTCAGCGGCTGTAATTTAGGCAATACTGAGCTGTCCTGGTCTTGTTCCTGTTTCTCTCTGAATATCATCTGACAGGCTTATTCAGTGGCAAAGGCATAAGCTTCTCACTCTCCTGTGTTTGTAGTTTATCTGTTAGCACTCAAAATTTGGGAAGCTCTGATTTCTAACTACTCTAGTGTGGAAAGGGTTTCATGAAAATTGAACTGTGTTGAACAATCTAATAAATTTCTTATCCATTGTACTATGCATCTCCAAGTTCCTTAGCAAATGTTAAGGTTCATAACGCCCTTGTAGGAGTGGCAGTGAGTGCATATACAAAGATTGCTTCACCTAATGCTGAGATAGGGAGGACTCTTTTAGTCATGTATTACAGCACACAGAAATGCCACATGCTATTTTAGCCTGGAGAACAGAGGACAGTACTGTATTTAGATGAATCTGTAAGATTGATTTAGGTAGTTACCTAAATTGGATTGTTTCCAGACCAGTGGGATTAACAACCCTGTTTTTGCAAAAAGCGTTATGAGATCTTTAATGATCACACAAGGTCAGGACCCGGTTTTATGTCTCATCTGAAAGATCATGAACTTATAACTACTGATCCGTCATTGTCTGATCTGACTATCTATTCTAGAGACTGCTTTATTTTAGAAGAGATTTGTGTAGCCAGGAGTCTAAATGCCATCAAAGCTTTTAGTCCTTGCCATATTCCTTGCCTGAGGAGGTTTCTAACAAGTTTTTGTTCTGATATATCTTTTTGATTTGTTTTTCCCTTTTTACAGCAGGCCAAAGTGAGACTGCGAAAAATATTTTCCAGTTTGTATGTCTGTCATTTGCTGCTATACTCAGAACTGCTTACTGATCTAGGCCTGAAAATAAATTAATTCCTGGGTTGTTCAGGAGGGTATCCAGTTCCCAGTGCTGTTTCTGGGTAAGCTCATCTTTCTGTTTACATGACCACCTCTCTGAAAGGCACCTTGTTGCCTCTTACTGTAAAACTGCAGCCAGGTCAAACTGCATAAATGCAGTAGGCGTGTATACCACGCCAGTCCTGCTATAAGCATTTCACAGTTAACTGTGCTTTGTCTGTGCACGTGTACACACATTAAAAAGTCTCTAGGAATCTTATAAGCAAAACCTTCCTGGTACCCTAGCTCCACTCTGAAAAAGCATGTGCTAGGAAATTAGAGGAGCTCTCCCTCCCAACTATTCTTAGCATATTATATATGACTTACCAAGTAGGTTTCTTTATAGCAGAGGTATAGAGTATGGACCTGGCTCACAACTTCATTGTTTATATGGTGTGGCCATCTGATTTCCACCCTCTTGCATGCACATTCACTTGTGGCCATATAATTTCCATGTTGTCCACAAAAGCACACTTGCTGTAGTGTTGTTTGATAGCACAAAAGTGGGTATTCATGTGGTTCCTGTCAAGGGCCTGTTTGGCCTGCAACAAGGAAATGTGTCTCTGTAGTAAGATCTCCCTGACCAAGCCAGATGTTATCTGAGATGGGAGAAAATGGACAAACTTCTTAAGTTGTGGGGCCCAGAACTGCACACAGTACACAAGGTGAGGCCGCACCAAAGCTGAATACAGCAGGATAATTGCCTCTTTTGACCGGCTGGTTATGCTGTGTTTGATGCACCCCAGGATGTGGTTTGCCCTCTTGGCTGCCAGGGCACACTGCTGACTCACACTGAGCCTGCTGTCAACCAGCACCCCCAGGTCCCTTTCTGCAGAGCTGCTCTCCAGCCAGTCCTCTCCCAATTTATACTTGTGCCTGGCGTTACTCTGTCCTAGGTGCAGAATCTGGCATTCGGACTTGTTAAATTTCATCCCATTAATCATAGCCCAATGCTCCAGTCTATCTAGATCCCTCTGCAAGGCCTTTTGTCCCTCAAGAGAGTCAACAGCACCTCCCAGTTTGGTATCATCAGCAAACTTGCTAATGGTGCATTCAACTCCTGCATCCAGATTGTTGATAAATATATTGAACAGAACTGGCTCTAGAATTGAACCCTGAGGAACACTTTTAAAGTTGATGTCTCAAAAGTTGATCTTCAACCTCCCCCCCCCCCCCCCCAACCCCCAAGTTTTTTTTTTGGTTTTTTTTTGTGTTTTTTTTTCCTCTCCCATCGGTATATCTCAAAGCAGTCTATAAACACTAATGCACTAACCAGCCTGATGCCTGCTTGAAATGGTCTGTTTCTCTCTCCTGTTTGATAGGTGGGAAAATACAGCACAGGCTACTAAGGTAGTTGCCCAAAGTTGCACTGGAAGTACGCGACAGAGGGAGAGTAATCCCTGTGCAAGTCTTTCCCTCTTTTCCTCTCCTGTTACCATGACCAAGTCCCCCTCAATGCTTTTGTGGAGGTTCAGCCTTCACAGCTTTTGGACTTGCCAGTGACTGTTAGGCTGGGAAGCTCAAATAAGGTTTTTTGATACCACCTTACCTCAACAAACATTCACCTTTTAAAATACATTGTTTATCCAATGCAATTTCAAACTTTAGTCCCTGACCTTGCATGGAGCTTGACTGCAGGGACTGCTCTTGCTGAGCCTTTAGGATCCTGATGAGGTGCATCTGCCACCATGACTGACTCCCAAATGACTGTTGCTGCAAGTGGGCGCATGTGCGGACCAACACAAATATGTTTTTAAGCTGGCTCTTTCAGAAATGAGATCTGGGGAATCTTGCTACCCTTCAGTCCTTCTCTAATAACATTTGAACCCCCAGGGCAATTTGAAACCAACATAACAGAACAGAAAGCGAGTGTATGAAGTCCCTGTGTGTATCATGGGAACTGGAGGCTGAGGAGAAGAGAAGTAGGCATCTGTTAGTGCCTCTGCTGAGAGAAGAACTCGGCTATTTCTGCCCATGTCTGCTCAGTCTGGTAGGAGCCAGCTGGCCAGTTAACACACGCCTACTGGCAGGCCATTCAGTAGCTCTGCGGGTCCAGACTGGCCACGGAGCATCCTGCCCTTCTGGTGTGCCGCCCTATAAAACAGGGAAAGGCACAGGAGCCTGAAACTACCAAGTCAAGTTTAGGAGATGTGGATGAGAATGTAGCAGGAGATAATGCATAGGAAACTGAGCTTCCTCCATCCCACTGTTTATGGAATAAGAATTTTTTATTATTATTTTTTCCACTGCAGTATCTGCTATATCTGTGGCATATATATATATCTCAGGAAAAACATGGTGCTAACTGGTTGGCTGGCAGAAGTGCAGAAAGAAAGAATCCCAGACACTTGGGATTCTGTTAAAGCATTTTGTACGCAGCGAAAGCGATGAAAAATGCATTTGCATTGGTATGCATGAAGGTGCTGTCACGTGGTCTGTGAGTGAGCAGGAGGGCTGCCTGTGTAAGGAAATGGTAAATGGTAGCAATGAAGCTGAGGAGCAGTGTCCTGGGCAGAGATGAGTACTGCTGAAGGGCTTGTTCTGTTCAGGGCCTTGACTAACGATCTGGGAAATAACAAACAGCCTATTAGTTCACTGATGCTGCTAATGTGGAAAGTGTTGTGAGTACCAGATAAATACAAAGGCAACTAAAAGTCTTGAAATCTGGACAGAAGTCAATAGAGCAGAATTCAAACAGGGGAAATTATATGAAACATGGCTTAACTGGAGAAATAAACCTGTACAAAAGAGGCTGAGAGAGGAAGGTTTGGGCTCCTTAGGAACAAAGCGCCAATTGGAGTTGTTGGGTTTGGGTGTGCACAGACAGCGGCCTCTTCCCAGGGATCAAGGTGGTGATAAGCTGTATCACTTTATGTAATTTGGAGCTGACATCCAAGTGACATCCCATGGCAAAGCTCCCCTGAACAAGAGTACCCGCTGAATGAGTAGAGAGCATTTTGAAGGCAGAGTGCAGTGTAATATTTGAAACGTGGTGATGTGATCTTTTGAACAGAGCTTGGAAAAAAGTCAGAGAGACTGAAGAACCAGGAGGACCTGTTTAGGGAAGCTGAAAAGAGCAAAGTAGGTTCTTGCTAGACCCTACAAAAAATAAAATAAAAAGAGAAGCTTTATATGAGCTTGTAAGCAAAAGAAGGGGAGAACTAGTAGAGAGAGAAACTGTTTTGGGAGAAGTGTTCCCAGAAGAGTAATTGGGATTAATGGGAGGAAAATGTGCACAGAAAATCATCTCTATTATTTGTTGTTTTGTTTTGAACATCTACACTACAGTGGTCAAAGATCCAGAAGTTCTCTGCTTAGCTTCAGACTCAGAGGAAACTCGAAGACATGATTTCCTTGTGTGCTTGGAGGCATTCTCTTCTGCTTGAGGAAAAAAAAATGAGCAATGACTCCTCTCTGATCCTTCACATTTGCATTTTGACTGTGTTTGCTGTCAGTTTCTTTCTGGCAGAAACAATTCCTCACCTTCAGCCTTCAGTGTATATTTTGATGGGGTGTTCAGGTACACATGTGTTTTCCCAGAAAACCTCAGGCATGTCAAGCTGCAGCAGAGGGACATGCTGTGGTATCCGATTGTGTGGCACTGAATCCTTTCTGGACTAAAGTGCACAGTTAGTACTAATGTGCCTGAATGGGTCCTGGAGGCAATCAGAGGGTGTGCTGGTAAGTAACACCAATTCATCTCTTCAAAGAATCATAGACACCTTTGTTTTTATAACAAGCTATTTTCCCTCGCTAAGAAGGGCAATGCTTGCTTTCCTTTCAAATGTCCCTGAGCTGTTGGTTGATTTTTGACAATCTGTTTTCCAGAGGTGATCTTGCAGCACTTGGCCTCTCTCGGGTTTCTGTGCCTTCTGTAGTCTCCTCTGTGGAGTGCCAGGATGGAGGATAGCATCTTTGTGCCCCCAAATACCTTTCTTTCTGTCAGTCTGTTCCCTCTAACTGTTGCACTTGTTTTTGTTTGATGGAATAATAGTAACTCCCTTACTATGCCTAGGGGAGGAGGAGGGGCAGGAAGAAATCAATCTTCTATGTCATTAAAAGTACAGACAAAAAAAAGCGCCCCAAAACAGCTTCCCTTGCGGGTATCCATGGCTTTAATGTCCTTTTCATGTAGCTTGATTTTTACTAATGAACAAGCTGCTTGTTTAGGGCTCTTAAATGAAGCTTTAGCTTCAAGGGTAGTCACTGAAAGAAGGGATGGGAGAAAGGAAAGGGGTGGAAGAAGAATGTGTAATGCTATGAGGACACTCATATGAATCGTGTGTTTGTGGTGTGTGGTTTGTTTTTTTTTTTCTTTTTTTTTTAAGGTAGAGGAGCTGCTCTACTTTGCAATGCTCGAGCAGCTCCTCTGTCATTTGCAAGGTCAGGATTTTCTGGCTCACTTGTAGAGGACGCTCTCTGACCAATGAGGCATGAAATAGCAGTTGGAGAAGGGCCTGATAAATATTGATTCAGAAATTGCCATGGCTGCTGACTCTGCAATTGGCCTGTTTACCCGGCAAATGGAAGAGGAATGGAAAGAAGTTGTCCATTTCTCAGCGATGGTGGCACATGCATTTTTCAACACTGTCCTAGATATTTAAGAGGAAAGGGGCTGAAAGCTCAGCCCAGTGTGTTTTTCAGGACAGCATTAATCCATTACAGCAGATTAGACTTTGCAATCCTTTCTCCCACCAGGAGCCTTCCCTTCTTAGTTTCATTAAACTCTGTAAGGATGGTTACACTGTCCTGCCAGGAGGAGGAAAGGTTTCCAATGCAAGCAGGATGGGCATTTTGCTACGTTGGGGAATATCTGTACAGCGTTCGGACTAAAATGAGTACATGTTGCCCGTGCTTGAAGCTGAATGAATTATGTCTCTCTTAGCCAGCTATAAGCCTGAATCTGTGGTTCCCCACTGAGTAGTCTATGCCTCCTACCCTGCTGGGTCTCAGCAGTATAAAATGTGAACCAGCAGAGTGATATCATACCACTTCAGTATTTTGCATTATGCAGTTGTCCCACTACTAACTTGCTATGAGAAATCAAAATTCAGATTTCCTGTATTGCCATCCAAAACCTGAATTAAAAGCCAGAACCAGGGTAATTAATTCAAGATCAGTGCTGTGCCAATGCATTTACCAGATTTTTGGGTTGTCTCAGGGTACAGGTAAAAGTGAGTTCAACATCTGCCAGCTGTACTCAGTGGAGGCATCCCCTGGGTGAGCTGATCCCAAATGCCACCTGAGCTTAGAGGAACCCTGGCCAGTGTCACAGGGCTGTCCCTTTCCTATATACTTGAAAGGAACCCTATGCTTATGCAGTGCTTCCTATCCATACTTCTCCTGTTAAACATGAAGTTTGAATATGGGTTGTTTTGAAAACATATGCCATATAAATTTTAAGAGGCAATCACTGAGTCCATTCTGCCACAGGAATTTTAACACCTGATCTTTCTGATCTATGCTTTCAGCCTGTTCAAACCTCTGTAACATGAATGGGAGCTGTTTTGTTTCCTTTTAATTTCTGTGGCTTAACAAAGTTACTTCAATTAGAGAGGTGCCTGGGGACTCTTGTCAGAATCAGGAGCCCTCCAGGTTAATTGTGCTGAATGCATGTAGTACTACAGAAAAGGCCGGGAAGAGGCAGCCTTTGTTCTGAAGAGCTTGTGGTCTAGGCAAAACAAAAGAGAAAAGGAACAGGAGAGAGAGGAGGTATTTGATAAACGGAGACCTAAGTTCAACTGTGTGGAATCTTTTTGTGAATAATGAATTTATTGGAAAAAAAAATGCATTTTCTTTGTAACATCATAGTTAGTCAGCTTGTCTGAATTTGCCAATGTGTTTTGACTAGATTTGTTGTTTGAAAGCCCTAAATTCACAAATAACTGACAGTGGTGAGATCAAGGGTTCTGCTCCTCGGCACTTCTCTGTTCCATATCTCGGTTGTCCCATGAGAGCGGTAAGTTCCATTTCCCATCTGTTTCTGTGTGTGCTCTCAATGCCGGAATGCAGGGCCTGGGGAACAATTCATTGCTACGATATGTGCGTAGCCTGCCTTATGACAACTCGACTGGCCCAGAATAACCATGCACTCTTCACCAGCCTTCAGCAGTACCAGCTCACGTGGGCCTCCTTCTAAGCCACCCTGGCCCTTTCACGACTGGGACCTCAGCCCTGCAGGGGCAGAACCAGGGTTACTTCCTTTCACCGCAAAGCATCGGGATGGTTTGTGGTCTGGTTGCAGAGCTCTCTTTGCTTAGCCCATCTGACCCGGCACACAGGCGTTCCCTGCCTCTCCCGTAATGGATGTTGTCAGCAAGGTGCTGCCAGTCTCTCTGCCAACGCACCTCACCTTTTGCTGCCAGTGGGGAATTAGCCCTTTCACACCCTGCTGCCGCGTGCTGGGAGGCACCCCTTATAGACTGGCAGGTAGCTTCATTCCAACCCTCTGGGGAAGAAAGGGAATTGAGGAATGAAATGGTTTAAAAGCAGGTGTTGGCTGCATAGTGACAGGACTCTGCTCTGCCACAGGCATCTCCTCGTATACTCCCTCCTCATGGTCTCCTGTCTTGGAGTAGTAACCTTCACAGGTCACTGTGCAGTAATACCGCCTTTCTGATAACCTCCTTCAACTTGCTCGGGTAATGAGTTGCTTCTAGAGAGGGACACCATTTTATTAACATCTGACTATAAAGAAATATTGCTGTGGGTTGGGGCAGGGCTGAGAGGGGGCGAGGGCAATGGTGTACAGTGAAAACGGATTCAGGAGGCTTATGGATGTGACATTCAAAAAAGCACAGGGCATACAAAATTACCACTGGAATAAATGACACTGATAGATTTTGGGAAACCCAGGCTGTTAAAACATAGGTGCTGTGACGCTGCCTGGCTCTTGCCTTCTAAAAGAATGATTTTTTTTTTTTTTTTTTTTAATTTTTATTTTGCATTGCCTGGAGGTCAGAACACGAAGTCAGAACGCAAAGATTTTCAAACCAAGTTATCAGTTTTATTTGAGCTTTCTAATTCACTTCACATTTAAGCAGGCATGGTTCTAGCTGATATATGTTGTACTTAGCTTTGTGAAAAAATCATACAGTACTGTCCTCTAGCACAACTAGTCTGTACATGGTGAATTCTCATGTGGTTTATGCTGCACTTTGTGTTTAAAGCAGAAAGTTCACTGTAAAAACAAAACAAAAGTTTACTTTCTGTAAATCAGAAAGAATGTAGCTGTGTATTGCTTTAGAAATTGCCTAGTTACTTTTTTTATAGCTGCACTAGCACACATGTCCCACTGTTTTTTATACACCAGCCTGTTATACAGGAGAGGTGTCTCATTACTAGGTATTTCTGCAAACCAGCTAGGTGATGTTTTATGGCTTTCTAATGTTGCTTATCAGATACTATAATATCAAGAAACCATGTCTGATCCAGTTATTCATTCTTTGAAATTGAAAAGAGAGTTGATGATCTAGAAAGAACGGTAGGAATGGATTAGTCTATTGAAGAGTTCCTGTCTGGAGGCTGTGAGACTACAGACTAAGCAGCAAAAGCTGAAGAAACAGCCTGCATCAGAGAAAGATGGTTCAGGTGAGATGATAATCCCCAGAGTGTAAGGAGAATGGTAATACAAGAAGCAGAGGACCTTTCTAACCAGGGTACTAGGTGGTTCTTGTCTTCATAGCTGGGATGTTATTGGATTTGTTCTGAGAATCTTTATTTTTCCAAGAAGTCCCTGTCCTTTATGCTAAAGATTCACTGGAGTTAAAATTTCCTGGCCATTGCTTTCCATTCCTCACTTTGTTACCCTGTTCGTAATGAACTAACAGCTCCAAAGTGCTGTTCCCTTGCCAAACTAAGACAGGAAGGTGAGGAAGTGGCCAGAAGCTGGTTTGTCTCAGTGGACCATAAGGGTTAGGACCTCACTCAAGCTTTTGGTATTAGCAAAGAGTTAGTGTGGTCGGTCTGAAATGGTCACCTCTGAGAAAGACACACTACAGGAGAGTGAATGGGTCTCTCTTCTCTCAGTACTGGCTCAAAGCCTCATCAAGCACTTGGTTGTTCCTATTTTGAATTACTTTTAAAACCTGGTATGATTGCTCGGCTTAGCCCAGTTTGAAATAGCAGGTTTCCCACCAGTTGCATAGTAGCGCTGCTCTGGTTCATTCTCTCTGCCAGTTCTGCATCCGCAGTAACCGTTGTCTGAAGGGTCTCAGCAACTGCACTGACACTGAATGCATGATGTGCTGAGTGGATCGTTATGTTGCAACTAGTGTGTTCCTCGTTCACTACTATGCATACCTGAATATTATACCTTAAGTATACATACAGGAATGACACTATATGTCTGTCAGGAGAATATGCTTGGATATACTTCCCTGGAGCACTGTTATTGGACTCTTCTCATAAAAATACTGGGTTCAAATATATCTCAAAGCATTTTACAAAGGAGGTCAGTTTCATCGCCCATCTTTTACAGATGTTTATTTTCAAAGTAAGAGCAGGGAAGAGACCTGCCTATGGTTACAGAGAAAACTGAGACCAGAGGCAGGTCTAGATTTCCAGTTTTCCACGTGCAAGTCCCCCAGTTGATCCCGCAGGCCTTGCTGCAATGGATGGTGTTTTTATGGATCACTCTTCTTGGGGGTCTTGATCATTTGATTATTGTGATCTAGCTGTTATATTAAAAGGAAACTCTTAGTATAGCTCCAAGTTCCAGATGTTGTTCACGTCAAGGATTTCATAGCTCTAACCCTTCTGAAGAAGCTCCAACAGATACCTTTGCAGTAGTACTGTGTCTACTTTTAGAGACTAGGAAACCAAGGCAGGGAATAACAAAGTGAATTCCAGAAGTCAGGTTTGGAGGAAGTAGCAAGTCAGTGCCATTTGCTGGGAATAGTTTCCAGGTGTAACACAATGATGTGCTTCTTCAAGCCCTGCTTGCACACTCCCTTCTACCCATAAGAGAACTAAAAATGGCAAATGGTGATGTGGAGTACACGTGCTCACAGGCTGCAGTTCTTAACACACAACGAAGAGGAAATGGTGGAAAGATACAATGGAAACAAAGGCAAAAGACCCTGACCCATGTGTGTACCAGAAGCACCTGCTCCACGTGTCCAGCTGGATGCTGATTGCGTGTCCCTGTACTTTGGGGTGAGGTGGGGGGGGGTGTGTGTTAGTGCTCATCAATTCCGTACAGCAGCTGGTTCAATTTGGACCTTTGATTGCCTGTAGCTCTGGAGCTGTTGAAGCGTGTGTATGTTTGCACGCAGCCTAATTAGTGCCATTATCATTGTCATTAATGGCCTTTAATGAAGAACAGATGGTTCTGTCAAGGTTTCAAGCTGTGAAGTTCACTAACCCATTTGCGCTAAAAGGAGGGAAAAGAAAACAAAAACAAAAAAACCCCCCTTGTTCCAAATTGATGGTGGTAGAGGGGAGTGAAAATGAAGGTTGCCCAAATGCAAACCTTATGTTTTCCTATGCAGCCTGATCTGAAGGCATGTGCAGATGCTTACAAAAGCCCTGCTTTTTCACTAGGGAAAACAGGGTTTCCTGGCACTTATCCTCATGAGGCTCTAACACATCAGTTATCTTTGTTGTGTTTGAACTGAGACTTCCCTGAAGAAGAATGGAGAAAGGAAAGGGATTAATACGATATACCCATGCCTTGGAAAGGGTCATCACTAGCAGGACAGGTCAGCACTGGGGAATAAGGAAGGAGAGAAAGGGAACATATTTTTGGAAGGGTCCTCAGTAGTGTCCAAGTAACCCAAGTCAAGAATCTTAAAGAATTTTAACTTTACCCTTTTATTCCATTTCACTTTTGCCCCAGGTTTGACTGTGTCTCAGACACGGCTCTGGTAGGCATGTCTCTTCAGGGCTATAGCTCCAACTTTTTATGCCAGAAGATGGAATGCTCCTATTCCTCATTAGGAATTCAGATGGTCAGCAACAAACATGAGATCATGGTGGAGACCAATTGGAAAAGGTGAATCCCAAGCACAGGTCATTTGATAGGATGTAACTGTCTGTCCTGGCAGCAGCTTTTCTCATCTCCCAATTATTGAACAAAAAGAGGATGTGTAAACTATAAGCTCACATTGGTCAGTGCCAAGTCTAGCTTAGTTAAAAGAAACTCCTTTTCTCATTTAATTGTGAGGGAAGCTTTTAGTCTGCCTGTGACTCAAGATTAGCTATCTACTTTTGGCATGACGTCGTCCATCTGAACGAATGGTGTAATATGTAGGTATAATATGGGGTGTGGTTTTAGTATTCACTTCTGGCTTCTGTTATTGAATGTACCCCATTTATATGGATCATTCAAGAATATCTCCACAGCACCTGAATGGCCTGATTAAATATCTTATCAGCCTCCTGGTCATGTTCAAAAGGTTTCCTATCGGAATTCCAGTTAGAATTGCCAAGTGTAACGAGTGCAAGTCGTGTTAGTACCTTTGTAGATGAGTTTCATATAGGACCATGTGCCTGTCACTTCAGATCCATGGAGGTCCTATTCTTCTGTGCGGGTAGATTGGATTTGGGGCTTGAAATAGATATTGGCTCAATTGCAATGTCCTCAAGTTGGACACACAACCTCCTAATTTCCTCAAGAATTTAGAAGAGCTTAAAGAGATTGCTGAAAAGTATCATAAGTAAGAATAATAAATAATGTTATCCAAGTCTTGGAGGAATACACTACAGGAATAAACAGTAGCTGAAAATACATCTCCCGCCCGCACACTTTTTTTTTTTCTTCATATCTTCATTTGGAAGAAGGAAGAAATTAAATTAATTAGCACTGATCCAGTGCAATATCTAATTAGCTGCAGTATGGGGCACTTCTGTAATCTTGTGTCATGAGTACAGTGATTTAAGAGGTTTGGTTTTGTTTTGTTTTTTTTTTTTTCTCTTTCCTCTGCACCAGCATGTATTAAGGATTAAGTAGTGATATGCCTGATTAATTTACATTGCCTTTATCAGGCTGCGGAAAACAATTATCACGTTACTGGGAGAGTTTTCAAACAAACATGGTCACGTCCATGAATTAATCTCCCAAGGAGCCTCTCGGGAACTGCAAAAGGAGATTTAGAGCAATAACACAAAAATTCTACTGCTCTTCCCTGGCTCCTTCCCAGCAGTTTCACAAAGCTTCACCCACCTTCCTGCCTGGTCCCTGCCCACCAGGAAGAGGCAAGGCTTGTAGAAGTGAAGACCCCTTATTTCACCAAATGTGTAGCTGACTTGCTACAAGCTAAGTGTGCTGTGTTTTAGATGTGGGCTTGGGAGAAGTTCTCTGACAATAACATGCCCTTTATTATACTCTGTCCTGTGGAAGTTTAGAGAGGAGGGCTTGGGAAGGCAAACGGAAGCAGCAAAACAAAGTAGAGCGAACATGCAGTACTCCGCCCCACATATCTCAATACAACTACAAGCTAGTATTTGGGTCCCTCAGAGACACAGGTATACAATCCCAGCCTATATAAATACACTCCTCTCAGGTGCCTCTGAGCCATTCAAAGATGCTCTGCTCTGGTAGAGCATTTGTATGTGATTGCTTTAGGTGCTTAAGCTTTCCTATGCAAACATGCATAGGAAATGTGGCCAGTTACCTCATTAGTTCCTATACAAGACAGCAGCTGAAGACTGAGGGTGAAGAGGAAGCATGGCAAGCTTCATTAGGCTGAGTGGAAACATTTTCACAGGAGTTTATGGAGAGTGAAAATGTCTCGCTGTGTCTGCAATCAGCAGAAGATTTAAAAGCTGCAAATGTCTACCCATGGGGAAAAGGTCTGTCCCCATCCCATCTCCAGCCAGGCTGGAGGATTCTTTCTTTCTTTCCCTCCTTCCCCTTATTTAATAGATGCTTTGTTATTTATGTATACAGCAAAGCTTTTCAAGGCTTGTTTTTAGAATTTCCTATGTCTATCCATTAATTTTGGTTTTCCTGCCTTTTGAGGCAGCCGGGGGCGGCGGGGGGGGATGTTCAAGGAGTGCAACCCATATGAGAAAGTGAAACCTTTTCCAGGTAGGAGCCTGCAGCAGAGCCGGGGACAAGGAGAGCTTGACTGGCTGCTGCGGCCAGAGGAAAGCAACATTGACTGCCAGCGGCAGGTAGGATTTTGCCAGGAGGAGAAGATTAGGTCCGAAGTGAGAGCAGCAGTCTTGTTTACGTAGAGTGAAAAGAGGACAGGCTGATGAGGGACAGGGGTAGAGAAGTACCACGTTGTGAGACAGTTTTGAGAAGCATTTGCTTGGATGCGTTGGAAAGTTCAAATAGGTGAAAGGAAGGAGGGATCTCTGGGCAGGAGAGCTAAAGAGGTGGGGGCTTTCTAGGAAGGGGGCTTGGAAAGGCGGGGGAGAGAGAGGTGGGTGAAAGTGGGTTTTAGGAAAGAAGTTTGGGAAGAGTCAGGATGGGAGGAGCTCTCCCATGGGGCAGCGCAATGCTTGGAGAGCAAGGTGATTCCTGAACAGGTTTGGATGGATCAGGGCAGGAGTGTGACAAAAAAAAAGTGAGAGAGCTACCCTATTTCTCACTTTTTCTCTCTCTATTCACTGGCATCAATATGTGCTTCTTTATTTCAGTCTTGAATGCTTATGCTGTGCATTTCAATGTCGTAACATTTTTCTTCTGAGAGGCTTTCCCACCCCTGACTAATGCCTGTATTTAAAAAGCATAATTTTAGAACACTGTACTAGTGGTTTTGAATTAGTGTTTGGTTTTGGTCCCAATGTGGGACTATGATTTTAAAGTTCAACGTTACTTAGTGCATCAACACCAATTATGGTCTTAATTGGTTCCTGTCTGTTCTTTAGTACTTAATCATTTAGACAAGAGTGTGAATACATGATCTCCACAATTTGCTTTTCCAAGGATTAGTCATTTTACAGGGTCAGCAAATCACTTTTCTAAAGTATATCCTAGGGCAATGATTGTCAGTTAAGATCTAGCTAGCTTAAGCCATTTCTTATTTTAGATCTTTGATTTCTTTCAAAACTATGCCATTGCTGTTGTTTACCACATTTAAGGTTAAAAAGATATTCAAATACATAATGGCCTGAATGTAAATCTGTCGTCTTGTATTTTTCTGCATTTTCTCTCCTGTTTTGAGATGCACCAGACCGTTAGTTTCAGAGGAAACAATTAAGTTTTGCTGTAGAATTTATGGCTTTATAGCAGTTTCCATAGGAACCAAGTATGAGATGCAAAGGCGAGGCATGTAGCGCACCCATCACCTCCACTTGTGCAGGTGACAGTGAACAGGTGATGCCATGTGACTGTCCGTGCACCACGATTTAAGCTGTAACCAGACACATGCAATATTTACAGAGAAATTTGAACCTAGAACCAGTTTCGCTGGCTTTGTATTTTGTTACAAATCAAATTACCTACCAGTTTAAACTTGTCAGTTTTATGTACAAAAATGTCAGGCTACAGCCGTGTTTGCAGAATTGCAATAGGAAATAGTGCAAATAAAGCAGATACTGAGAGTGTGTAACTGCAAATATTATTTGATATGTTTAAGACATTTGATATTTTTTCAGGCCATCTGTAAAGTGCATCTGAATGTTCACTTAAATTTAAGCCATCTCTGGAGAGCCCTAGACCCAGTTTTCAATGCTGTCCTATTTTAGGATGTTGTACCACAATTTACATGCAAATACTATCCGCATACAATTTTGAAGCAAAACCCAGGCAGAATCTGAGAGAGGTCAGAAAGGTTGAGCATATGACTTGTATTTAGAAATCATTGAAATTTCATTTAGCTGTATTTGGTGCCTCATATGACTGTGAAGTGGGTGAATAGAAATGTATATGTAAAAGTGAGATTTAAAGTGAGATTTAAAGTTATGCTTTTAAGGTTATTCCATGCTGAAGTGCAGGGTCTACAGTGGAAGGAATTTTCTTTTTCTTTTTTTTTTCTTTTTTTTTTTCTTTTTTTTTTTTTAGTGGGAGTGTGCATTTGTGGAAACTCTTGCTTGTTAGCCTCCTAAATATCTTTGGTTTCAGCTGTTCCTTTTTGTGGAGTGCTGTGAATCTTTGTTGAAGTTACACCTGCATGGCAGATATTCACTGACATTAGAGCATCTGTATCAGCTTGCACCAGCTTGGGAATCCACCTATATCTGTTTACTTCTGCTGTCTGTTTATTTCTGCATGGTGTTGGGTTCTTTTTGTTGTGTGCATGTTGACTGCCTGACTCAATTTAAATACTGGATTTCTTTGCCTTCTCTTTCATTCTTTTTTCTTTCTCTGTTGGTCTGTACACCCAAGACAGTAGTGGCAATGTACAACAGAGGTGGTGAATTTTGGTACTCTCCCACTGAAACTGGGCTATCCTAGATAACGGGCTGCTCCAACTGTGGCAAATTAGCATATCAGGGGAAGGGCCACAAGGTTGCCTGGTTGGGTCTGTGGTTACCTGGGACAGAAGTTGTTCTACCTTTCCCTCAGCTTTCGCTGTGGAAGTGGCTGAGGACTCCTTAGCAGGAGCCTGGTAAGCTCTTATCTGAACACAGAAGCTCCAGGAAGGTGAACTGCTGTGACATCACTTTATTTTCACTTTCTGCATTATCTTCCTTCGTCCCTTAAGGAAATGACAACTGAATTAGAAAACTTTGTATCTGTTTGCTTTCGCTGTTCTATATCCCCAAAGAATTAAACTTAAGATGGGAGAGTTCACATTTGCAGTTACCGTGTGGGAGTCACTGTGGCAACTTTAAAGGGAGATGGGACACATCTGAGAACTTAAGAATTTGAATCACAGCATCTTTCAGTCCCTATCTCAGGATGCATCAGGTATTCTGCACTGAAGGTCATCCTTAAAGTCCCAAAGCTATAGACAGTGCCTGTTGTGATATCTCATGTGTTTCTGATGATCACTGGGAAAAGTGAACTGGAAGGCAGTGGGAGTGAGCTGGTGTGCTGGGGACAGGAGTTTTGGTGGGGTTTGGAGTAGGAAGGTGCTGTGCAGAACAGAGCAAGGTACAGAGCCAGCACAAGCAGGAGATATTTGACTAAGAGGTTGAGGGATAAGCTCATTGCTGGAAGAGCAACAAGATATAAGGAAGACGAGAGAGCAGTCATAGCAATAAGGACCAAAACCATGCTTTTGGATGTGTGGGAATAATAAAAGACTTGTACAACAGGTCAGAGAGGGGAAGTCAGAAGACACGAGAAACACAATAGAATTCCTTTAAGAAAAACAATCCCGCACGCATAACAAAATCCCTTCATAATTTTGCCAGCTAAACAAGCTTCATGGGCACTTAACTCCAAATTCCCATGTTTTGAAGTGGGAAGCGATGGGGGTCTAGACTTTGCCCACTACCAGCAAATTGGAGCGTGTGGGATGCAGCACAGAGGTTCCCCAACAACTGATGAGTATCCAGCATAGTGGGGAGGCGAAGGAGTCTGATGCAGGACTCCTTCCTGCTAGCCACAGGCTGAAATTCTGGCAGAAATCACAGAATCATAGAATTGTTTAGGTTGGAAAAGACTTTTAAGATCATCAAGTCCAACCATTAACCTAGCACTGCCAAGTCCACCACTAAACCATGTCCCTAAGCACCACATCTACCCATCTCCTGGGCAGCCTGTTCCAGTGCCTGACAACCCTTTCAGTGAAGAAATTTTTCCTAATATCCAACCTAAATGTCCTCTGGTGCAACTTGAGGCTGTTTCCTCTAGTCCTATTGCTTGTTACTTGGGAGAAGAGACTGACCCCCACCTCTCTACAACCTCCCTTCAGGCAGTTGTAGAGAGCAATAAGGTCTCCCCTCTGCCTCCTTTTCTCCAGACTAAACAACCCCAGTTCGCTCAGCCGCTCCTCGTAAGACTTGTGCTCCAGACCCTTCACCAACTTCGTTGCCCTCCTCTGGACACGCTCCAGCACCTCGATGTCCTTCTTGTAGTGAGGGGCCCAAAACTGAACACAGGTGCAGCCTCACCAGTGCTGAGTACAGGAGGACTACCACTTCCCTAGTCCTGCTGGCCACACTATTCCTGATATGAGCCAGGAGGCCATTGGTCCTCTTGGCCACCTGAGCACACTGCTGGCTCATGTTCAGGCAGCTGTCAACCAACACCCCCAGGTCCTTTTCTGCCAGGCAGCTCTCCAGCCACTCCTCCCTAAGCCTGTAGCATTGCATGGTGTCAAAGGCCTCGGTAAAGTCCCACGCTTAGCAGCTGAACCCAGGTGTACCTGTGTGAAAACTATTTCTGATCAACTTCTAAACATGATATTCAAATTGATATCTGTTATCTCTTAATTAGTATCAAAGTTTGAACCAGCTGTGTTCCTGTTGTCAGCCTAATGGACAAGTAGACATGGCAGCTGTGATGTGTCCTGATTTTAAGCAAGGCTTAGCACAGTGCTGCATGGCACTCTTGTACACAAACTCAGGCAGCAAAATCCACATAAGATTGGCACAACCAGTGGAAAAACTAGACTGAGTAATCTACCAATAGTTCTTTGTCAAGCTGAGAGAACATTCAAGTGTGGTCATCAGAAATCTGTCCTGGGTCCAGTACTATTCAATATTTTCATTTGTTATTTTGACAATGGGAGGACAAGCATGCTTATAAGATTTGCAGATAATACCAAGCCAGAAAGGATTGTCAGCCTTTTGGAGGACAAAATTAGAATATGTAATGATCTTGGTAAATTGAAGAAATTATATAAAATCCAATAAGATGAAATTCAGTAAAGACAAGTGGTTAGAAAAGGGAAAAATCAAATATACAAATACAAAAGTATCCAGTTTTGGCACCATGTTTTGAGAGTGATAGACAAATGGGAAAGAGATCAGAGTTCTAGAAAATACAACCTATGTAGAAAGATGAAAGGGACTGGGTGGAAAAGAAAACAACATGATTTAAAATATATTAATATATGCCAGGTAGCTGCAGTGAAGATACTGATCAGACAGTCTCAGTATCTAACAAGGTAAGAATGTGATGAGTTGTATTTGCAAGGAAAGATTTGGATGAGATTTGAAGGGAATGCTGTTTGTACAGTTAGGAAGCTCAGCACTAGAAGAAGAGCTACCTTGGGAGGTTATGAAATCTGAGGTTTTTAAGTATCAGTGAGATGAACATCTGTCTATGGTGATATTTGCATACCAATCCTGCCTCATGTGAGGGGATGGATTAGGGGGAAGTTCTTCAATGAATATATGCTACACAGGGATGTAAATGGGAATAAGCGTTTAGAAATGCATGTGTAAAAAATTGAAGTATCTGTCTTTTTGTCCTGTAGTGTAGTTTCACCTTTGTTTTCATCCTGTTCCTTGTGGGATGATGTCTTGTGTCTATGGTCTCCAAATAATTTGGGCAAGACCCTGAGCAACCTTATTTAGCTTCAGAGTTTTTTCTGCTTTGAGCAGTCTGGACTAGTTGACTCCAGAAGTCTCCTTCAGCCTCAGTTATTCTGTGAATATGTTTTGGGTGGCCCAAGATCTACCAAAGCTTTTGCTGCCAAAATTGTGAAGAAAAAGGTCTGACAGTTTCTACTGCCAAATAGATAACAACTTCTGAAAAGGTTGATCTTGCTTGGGGTTGCTAGAACAGCAAAAGACAGATAAATTGATGCCGAATGTTTATCTCCTTTTTATTGTATGCTAAATTGATATATTTTAAAACATGTAACTAATTCCATTAGGAAAGCATAACAAACATTCTTTGAATATCATTGGCAGAAGCTGTATAAGGTATTTGCATAAAAATGGGCAGGTTCAAATTAATTCAGAGTTGTTCAAAAGATTTGGTAACTTTGCCAGTATAGAGAGAACATGGCAGTGGATAGTATGTAGAAAGCATGCTTACTTGCAGTTATGAGAAATATGATGGCATTCACTTGGGCACATCTGCAGCAGATCAGACAGTGTCAACTATGACAACTATATGAAAATGGTTGTACTTTGTGACCAACTTTTTCCATTTAATGACTTCAAGGCGATCCCAAAACAAGAGCATGTATATCACTGCGTTGGTGGACAGCTAAGTGTCTCCCATTCAAACGTAAATACAGAGATTAAATTTATAGCAGGATATGGCACAGTACACCGTGTTATGAGTCAGAGCGAGACAATGCATGAATAGCTTGAAGGTCAAGAGACAGCACAAAATGTGTGATGGGATGATCTTCATGCTTAGCTTATAGCTGGAGAAGCTTGAAACATTTGTGAAAATTGCTTTTGTTTCTAAAAAACTGTTTCATGGAGCTGCTTGAACCAGTAATACTGTATCTCTGCTTATCACTTCAAAAGGAAAATTGAGTTGCCTGGTGGCCTGTGTGTTGTGCATTCTCACACTGATCCACTGGCCATATAGAAGGCTCCTCTGCTGTGGAAACTGGCCGATTTCCCAGAGAGACCCTAGACTTCTGTGGCACTCTGGTTCCTTCTTACCAGTGCACAACCATTAGAGGTTTGTTAGCATGTTGATCCAGATGCTTAAGATTTTGGAGTTCTGAACGATGAATAGTCAAGTGATCGTCTTGTGGTACAGAGTGCCCTTCTGCTCATCCCTGCCATTGCAGCTTCCATTGGGAAGCTCCATTTTAGTTCCCTGGGGAAGTTCAGAGATTGGATGTCATTCTTGATCCTGATAAAGAACAGAATGAATACATCAGTTAGTGGACTACACACCCAGATGAATTCTGTTGTTTCCAAGCAAAGGAGTTACAGCTTCTGCGTGCTGGTAGATAGCACAATGTGAAAGAACAGTGTGGTTAGGTATGCAAGGCAGACTGCGAGGTAGAGAGAGTATGGCCCACAGGAACACTGGAAAGCTATGTTCATCTTATCATATGCAACCACCTGCTAGTTTCTTCTCCCTGCCCCCATCTTGTTTCCTTCAAGGCAAATTATAGGCCCATGAAGACCTTTTCAAGCAGGATATGACTGAATTTCACATCTTTTCTTTATTATGCATTGTGAGAAGGGAAACTGGAGGCAACTTCCCTACATGTCTTTTGCTCAAGCAATAAATTTCTCCACAGATTTCTCTGCCTCTGTGTGATATTTCCTGCTCCAGTGCTCCATGTAAGCTTTATTTAAGCTGTAGCAAGCAGGGAAATGCACGGGTCCTTCATTTTCTTGCATGCATGGCTGGCCTGTAAGACAGTCTTCACTGTCCTTCAGTTGTGCTGCTCTAAATGTCTGTTAAATGTGGACTGTGGAACAGGCATGTACAATGTACACTGAAGCAGTTAAACATTTATAAAAAAAGGTGAGGACTGTGTATTTACTTAGTATGCTGCTCCACTTTCAAAAACTTGCAAAGCTTCCTTCATCCTGACATGCTGATGCATCTCAGTTGAGCATTAGTGCTGTTAATCAATCTAGACTCTGACTTCCTGAAATTACAGACAGCCTCTTTGTATTGCTTTTGCAGGCAGCTACAAGCATCTCTCTATTGATTTCACAAATATTATGCATAATATCCAACATAAACCACTGGGACTGAAAAACAGGGGTTTGCCCCAGCTTAAGGGCTCAAGGTTATGAGAAGGACATTGCCTTCACAGTCTGCCCCATCCAGTAAGTAGCTTACCTGACAGTAGGTTTGCAGAGTGTCTGTCTCCCAGTTATCATTGCTACCGTTTGCCTGTGGTAAGATGGTGGCTTCACTGGCTGGCCTGTGAACTACAGTGATTAGGAGAGGGATGCACTAAACATTTTGTGCTATCTGCTGTGGGGAGTGTAATCATGGGTAGGGAAGTAGCGTCGCAAACTGGGGACTGCTGTCCCTATCACCACAGCTAGATCAATGTGGGTTGGTGAATCAAAGCCCCGTGCTAGCTTAAAACTAGCACAATTTTCTTGTGAGCAGAACCTTCGTGATTGCTTGCTTAAAGGCATGTTTGTGATGGCTTTAAGCCGATGTGAAGATGTTCATTGCACAAGACTGAATCCACTGAATGGATTTGCTAATTCAGTGCATTTTACATGCATAAACAAGGCTTAAGCCTGTCTTCCTACTACACAGCCTCAAGCATGTGGGAAACTTCAGTTCATGAACCACTCTACAGAACATGTTGTGCCGTAGCCTCCAATAGTTGTAACACAGACTGCATTCACGTGCTTACATTGCTGCCTTGCAGTAATAAGTAAAATAGGACTTGTGTCTCAAAGACTAGGTCAAGACATGCATTGTAAAGGACTCTGAGTGGAACTCAGCTAAAATAGGGTTTGGTGGGTTTTTTTCCTTGTTTTCATGCCTACTGAAGGTGAAATGTTTTAATGCTGCACCTGTGTAATAGGGCAAACTTGAGAGCACTGGTTCTCAACATGGCTTCTCTTGCATTTGCCCCTTTAAGTTTGAGACTCAGTTTCTCTGGGAAAGGGAAAAAAAAGTGCTGAATGGCAAGGTGATATGCTGTAAAAATGCTGTGACTGGGCTGCAGATATCTGAGTTCTCAGCCTTGCTGCTGGCTGTGCAGTCTCTGGCATGTCACGTAAGCTCACTGCATCTGCTTTGCAAAGCTGTGCAACGAAGCTACTGTTTCCGTGTGCCCGTTGTCTGCCTGTTCTGTTTGTTTATCTGTTGCGTTTTAAGTTGATTCTTTCTAATATGATTCGACTTCTTGTGTTCTTCCTGCCTTTGTGTCTCACTGCTGTTGATTACTCATCTGCTTTCCAGCTCTGCATGTTGATATGCACATAGTATCGCAAGCTGATGGCTGTTCAAACTAATAGCAAGCATATTTTAAAAAAATCCAGCTGGTTAACAAAATTTTTCTGTACTTCCCTGCTTATATTTTTCTTCACAAAGCAGCATGGAAACTTTTCCACGGCTGAATTTGTCAGTTTCTTTCTGCTGCAGCTTCAAGGCATGGGTATGAAGAAGAGGCATGAAAAAGGGATATGAAACACACAGGACCAAAACATAGCCCCAGAAATGCCTGGACTGAGGTGTAGCTCCATTCTGTTTCTGACCCTGAGGTTATCACTTCTACCATGTAAAGCCAAACTGCTGGACCTTTCCACAACCTTGACTTGAATTTTGTGTGACGTTTCAGTCTTAGTCTCATTTTACCTCAAGCCAGTGTACCTCTATTTTTAAAGAACAGTTCTAAAGCAGTTTGGTCTGGTTTTATAGCTGTCCTCCAGCTTGGACCACATGTAGATATTTTTACATTTTTATGTGGTTTAGTGTTTTTTGATGTGGAAGAGAGTTACTGTGTGTCAGGTGACAGAGGTGGCTGTGTGGGTTTGTGTTTACCCATCACTGTCACCCTGATCATAGCTCTATCTGGGCCTTTTAAAACAGCTAGCTCACTGGCTGTCTCACTTCTTTGCTGCCTCTCTCCCATGGCTGTAACAGCAGTTACCAAAAATTCTGTTTGCAAAACTCTTCTATTTCCTGCCAGGTTAAACTTTACATCCATGTGTTGACTGGCGTCCATCTGAATGAGGGGCCATTGGCATTGGGCTTCGCTCCAGCTGCCTTGCTTGCTCCAAGTGAAACAGTCATCGTTCTGCCTGTTCCTCACAGCCCTTTTCCCAGCCAGCATCTATTTGCTTAACCAGCCAGCACAGCTTGGCATTTGCATATGTATATCTGAGGGCCAGTTTACTAATTTCATTGCTGGCCTGGTCTAATCTCCTACACTTATTTTCAGTGTGAATGGCAGGAAGACAGAGAAATAATTTAAATTAATGAAGCTGGATGGTGCCTCTTGTTTTGGCTGCTGACGGTGTCCTGTTTGCAGGGATAAAACTCTTCCATAATCTGTGAGGGTCTCCACTTGCAAGGAAAAGGCCTATGTGGTGGCAGAGAGTATGAACACTGGAGAAAAATCTCATCTTGTTTTTTTAATGGTGTTTTTCTTTTTTTTTCTTGCTTGCTAGGTCCATAACACTGTACACTTGACTGGTGTTTACCCTGGTAATGCCCTTAGCGGATTCTGCAGTTAAGTACTATGTGGAAACAATGGACTGAGAGAAGCTGTCAGACTGACTGTACTGAATTTCAAAATGTCCATGCAGTTACTCTGATACTTTCCCCTGATGGTGGAAAGGAGATGCTTTTTCCCTGCTGTCAGTGAGTCCTTCAATTTGTCAAATTCTGTATCATGGATAGACAAGTTGGGTGCTCAGCCTCCCCAGGGAAGAAACTAGTTTAGAAGAGGCTGATAGTTGTACTTGTTGCCATAGGCATCTTTCTTAGTGGCTCCTCACATTTGAATAAAGACGCTGTTCTCTTACAGTTGTCCTTTGAAGCACAGGGGAGATACTATAATGTACATTTTACAGGTGAGAACACAAAGGGACAAAGAAAGAGTTTTCTTTCAAAAATATCATGACCACCATGAACTGAAATTAAATCAGAAACCTGGGCAAGTAAAACTCCCAAACTCTCAAATGTTTCTGTTGTCATGAATTTTAAACTAATAATTTGATTTTTTGCAGCTCTGAAGGAAGTTTAGGACTTAGAAGATAATACTTACGGTCAGGAGACAGGAGTTCTACTGCTGCTTTGACCATCGTTTGTTGAAAAATGGGTTATATACAACTCTGTCTAGAACTTGCATTGGAAATACTACTTGTATTCTTTATCTGGAGAAAAGACCTCTCACTCATCCCATGCCTTGTTTCCATGTAGAAAACTGGAATGTTATTACACATTTCTATGGTATTTCAGAGTTGCTTTGTGATTGTATTTGGGAAGTACTTTGAGATCATTGAAGGGAGAGAGACGCAAAGTCATGTATTTTAACTTTCACAAGGGCTGTTTTTTGTTTTATCCCTGCCTCAGGATGACTGGGCAGAACTCCCTTTGGGGTTTAGCTAATGACAGTCCAGCTGGATCAGCAGTGTGAGGTTTCAGCATCTTTCCTTCCTCTCTCTCCAAGGCTCTGATGTACTACTTCATTCAGTATACCTACATTTTTACAGGTGGTGGAATGGAACAGGCAGACCCAGGAGCAAAACATGGTTGGACAGAGGTTATAAAAGTTATTTTGAACAACTCTTAGTGATGTATCTCAGTTGCAGGCGAAAACACATTTAACATCACCACTGCATTGCTACTCAAGAGAGCAGAAGTGAACTCATAGTTTGGTATCTTTTACCTAGATTAGTCCAATATGCAACTCTGAATGGGCTTTCTCATTAAAAGTGAGTGACTTAGTAATGAAATTCTACAAATTAGGAAGAAGGAAGGATCATGGGAGCTAGAGGCCAAGGACAGACAGCCAAGGCAGCTAGGGAGTGAGGGAGCATGATTGGTGTCGAAGAGGGTAGGCTGTCAGCATGCTGGTCTCTGGCTTAGTACCTTGCCTAACAGTGATTTCTGGCAGGCTGGCAGGTTTCAGTAAAAATGGATATCAAATTGATATTCATAGGCAGTGCCTTTAAAACAGCCTGCTTGCCTCCAGCTGGAGTACTAGGAGAGTTTGTGGTCCCTCTGTTTCTGTACCTTGCCTGCAGGCAGGTGCTTCCTAACTTCCCACCGCTGGCTCCTGCTGACAGCGCAGCACTTCAGTCCCAGCTCTTTAGGCCATTTTCTGCCCCCTCTCCTTCTCTGTTACTTCCTTAGCTACCTCCCAAACTGTAAGGAGTGCTTCCCGTAAAAGCCTTGCTCTTTCCAGGCCTATGGCATCTCCAGGGTTCAGGTTGTGGCTGCTTTTAACTTTGTTTTGGAGAGGGACTGTGCAACTGGGCCACACTGAGTCTTTTCTTTCTGCTCAGCTGGGGTGGATCGGTGGTGTCTGGTAATGGACCAGCAGACCACTTAGAGATGTTATCCATCACGCAGGCAGAGAGAAAACCTGCAGATTTTCTTACGGGGCTAAAGATTTCAAATGATGCTGAATGCGTCAATGCTAATCCTGCATTGGGCAAAATGCCAGAGTCTGCCTAATGCCATTGCTCGGCTGACATTTAAGCCTCCCTCCTAATGGATGCCAAAGCAGATCCCTCCACCTCACAGAGCCATTAATCAGAGCTTAATGACTTTCTGCGAGAAAGGCCTCGGAAATGAGATTCAGAGAGTTTCCTACTGATAATGCATGGTGTGCGTAACAGGTTGGCCTGCTTTGGTCAGACTCTGAAGTCTCTTAAGTCATATAGTCTGTGCTTCTGTTTGCAGTATCTACCTTTTTTCCCACTGCCATTACCTAAACCACAAAATCTATCCTGTGTAGAATGACAGCTTCCCCCATATCTGAAGCCATTTTAGGTCTTCATTTTCAACCAGTTTAACTGAACCTCCCGTTTTCTTAACAGAACTAGAATGGGGGCTCTCCAAAAGGCATTGAGAACAGTTTTTCCTTCTTGATTTTGAATGTATCGGTTTTCTTTCATGTATCTTCTTTGAGATTCCTAGGCTTTTAACCTCTGGCTGTGAACTGTACTTGTGTGTTGATGGTGGAGTAGATGAATATGGAGTGTCTGTTTTGTGAGAAGTCTGACCATGATTATGAGAGTTGGACAATTCAGTATTTTCTTTTGATGTCTTTGTAAGGTGATTGGAAATTCTGAGATGTTTGAATGGTACCGGTAGCAATCAAATATATTTTTGCAGTAATTTTCTTGAAACTAGCTACATAATATTTTTGTCAGATCTCCATTTCGTGTTGCTACGGTGTGGTTAGTATTGGCTTGCACAAGAGTTGGAGGAAAAACCTCTGCATTTGAACTTGTTGGCACAATCATGTACTTTTGCCAGTGTCACCAGCAGTAATACTAACTTCAAAGTGGTTTTCCAAGCATTTGGGTTCAGTTAATGCAACCAAGCCATAATGGAGACTTGGTTCCTGAAGCAAGCCTATTTCATTTCATTTCTGTCTGGTTGGGTTCACATATTAAGGGCTGGGTAGATTAGCCTCCCTCATAGAAGGCTATTTAGGACACATTATATGTCAGCTGCTCTAGCTCTTACACCACCCTCTGTTGAGACTACATAAGAATTTTGAATGTGTAAGGCTTTATTTTCTATACTTTAGTGCTTCTACCTCTGTCATTTTTGCCAAGCCAGACTCTTCAGTTTCATTATAAAGTGAACCAAAGCTGAAGAAAATTTGAATGATTATGGCTTTGCATTTTTTCATCATAAGATTTTTTTTTTTTAATGTGAAAATTAAAATAAAGATTTTTCAAATTTTCAGATTTACACTGAGAGTAAAAAGATTTTTTGAGCTATTTTGAAAATCCTGGTATAATCATACAGTTGGAAAGGTGGGTAGGAAAAGAGGAAAACCAGAATGTTTTGCCCTTTCACAGTACATTTTACACTACAGGTTGGTGCTAAACTTAAACTCATAAAAGAGAGGAAAACTGTAGGAACCGTGGGGCGTGCATGTGTGTATGTGTGCAAGGGGGTTCACATAGCTAGAAGCAGAATGGGAGCTTTTAACTATGGGTGGGAGGAAAGGAGGTTCTAGGATGTTTCTGAGGCGGTCTGCCACCTCCAAAATCCTTGACGAAGGACATGGAGGTGCCGGGGAATTGTGCCTTCTGTAGCCGAATGGTTCCCAGCATGTGATGCTAGGAGTCCCCCTTCTGTCCCAGCACTGCTTCATGACTGCAAGGCTCAGTTTTACTGTCATCTTTGTTTCTGTCACCCACTTATTTCTTCTTTTTTGCACGAATTAGCCTCTCATTTTTGAGCTTAGGATGCCATAAATTTACCAGTGTGACTCACAAAATTAATGTCTCTCTTGGTGCTCTAAGGAAAAGAGACTGGCGCCCCAAAGCTTCCAGGCAAAGGGCTGATTGGACATGAATTCATGGTGTGTTTGACAGGACGCTGTGACCAGCCCGTTCCAGTGACAGCCCAGCACATGGCTGACTGGAGAGGCGGGCCAGTTCAGCAACATCTGAGGTTTCAGGCTTAGGAAGGAGCATGGCATGTCCAGGCTGTTGCTTTCTCACATGAGCGTTCATTAGCTACATTATCCATTTTGTTGGCTGCTGCTTTTGGTAGTGGGATAGCCTCACTGTTCTTTGGGCTAGGATAACTCAGTGCTGGAACTAGAACAGCACTCAGTTTTTGGAGGCTGAACTGGTTCTAGGACTGGTAAACTGTAAATTTTGATTTGGTGCATGTATTTAATAAGGATGGGGGACTGATTATTTGATAAGGGTGGTAGATTGCTTCTTACTGAAGTCCATATAGACCTTTCAGATACCTGAAGTGTAACACATGTAACAGATTGAGTTGTTCTCATTAAAATCCAAGAAATTAGTGAGCCCTACTTTTAACATATTGATACTGGGTCTATCTGAAATGCAGTGGTAAGCTGTGTCTGACCCATGGACTCTGAGTTTCTCACCCATACAATGTGAAAACAGGGAAAAGCTCGAATTTGAGATTTCATGGCCCAGATCTATTTTGATCCAGTGATAGCAGTAGGGGCTGTTGCCGTGCAACATTTTGTTTGGACAGCTAGGAGTCAAAATCTTTAAATTATATCTCGGGGGGAGGGGAGGGAAGAGGGAAGAACAGATTGTTTAAATGTCCAATTATAATAATGTAGGAAAGTGGCAGGACAGGAGGTGTTGTAAAACCCAAAACTTTCATATGGTTTCATTTAAAGATTGTAGATTTGACCAAATTTCTCTTTCTTCCCCTTCTCTTAGATTCCAAAAATAATATTTATTATTTTTTACATCCTTTTCATAGCTCTTTTTTTTTTTTTTTTTAAGCAATCTGTGAAAAATGTTCAGGTTATGTTTAAAAATAAATGCCTAATATTATCCCTTCGCTGCATGATTGTAAAACTGCAGATGAAGATGTAAGATCACTTTGAAGGACTGATGTCAGACTGGAAATCTCTAGTACTTTAGATACTACTTGGGAACCCGGTATAATAGCTAGGCTGTGGTCTCAAGACTGTTGCCTTGAAGGACTATGACTGCAGTATAACTGCCTCCTTTGGGGAACAGAGAACATGAAATAATTAGGCTGTGTTTCTTTGGTGTGGGGTGGGAATGGTGGGAACAGTTAACTGCATAAATACAGGGCCCTAATTCTTGGATTTTCAAATCCCTTAAGCTCAAGGAAGCTAGAGTAGATGTCATTTTAGAGAAGCACATGGGGGAGCAGTCACCAGGGACAACTTGTACAAAAAATTAAAAGTAAACAGGTTGCTGATTCCCTTTTGGAAAGAGACGGGGAAGGACCAGAAAAGTTGAGAGAGTAGAGGATGGCATCAGAACAAGGTGAAAGAAGGCAATTCACCAGTCAGCACTTCCCTATCTCCGGAGGCTTGCATTTAAGCACATCCATCCAGTGCAGCTGCAGCTTCATTTTAGGAATCAGGAAATAAGCTGAGTGGCAAAGAAAGATAGGAACCGACAGCTCTCACTGTTCAGGCTCTCCTCTTCGCACTGGGAGAGCAAGTAGAGAAGAGCTTTTCTCCTACGGAAGTGTATACCATTCACCGGCGGGTGTCATTGCTTAGTGGAGAAAATGGTAGAGAGAGAGAAGGACTTGTGGAAGTGTACAGTCCCAGCTGCCTGAGTGAATTAAGCACAGTGCCTGTGCGAGTTTTGCTGACTCTGTGCCTCCCCGGGATTGGGGCTGGCGGAGGACCACGGGATGGGAGAGCAAATGACAGGTGTGAATCTGCTGACATTTTGTTTCCAGTGGCTTTGCCATTAACAGCTAAGCTCATGCTCTCCACTTTAACAAAACCCTTTTAGAGCACCATTAGTGCTGCCTTTGTTTTTTCTAGCCTGTTTCATGTATAATTGTGTCTTGTTTATGGAAAATCCTGAGGTGAAGTGGAAGCAATTTCTCTTCAATCCAGGTGGCAGCAGAGTGGAAGCCAAATCCTGCTCGTGCCAAAGACCAGCACATTCCTGAGCCTTTGTGCTTCTTCCTTTTTGCCCTCCCATTTTATTCTTGCCAGGACCAAAGCCAACACCAACTTGGTGGGTGGTTCGTCTTGAAGTAACTGAAGATGGCCTATGGGCTTTTTCACACCATTTTGAATTACACTGCCTTTTGTGGAGCCTGGGGTGAGAGGGGACACCTGTATGCGGGCAGATCATGTCCTTGATGTGCCACAGCACAGTCCTGCTGTCACATCTCTGCTCTTACAGTAGAGCATTTGGCAACTGCACATACCAATGCTCTGAGCGTCTCTCCCAGCAACTTCTGGTCTTTCGTGATTATCTGTCAGAGGTTTTAAAAATGATAGTGATACCACTGTCAGCAGCCAAGACTGATTACAAACTGTGTTCCCAATAGGTAACAGGTTAGCACTGTAGAAGTTAGCACTTAGTGATATTTGTTCTTTGGCTTCTTAGAGCCCGTATGTGGGCAGCACTAGCTACCTACCTATCTAGCTAGCTGTCAGCTAGTCCATAAATAATAAACATCTATGAGGCATTGAATGAGGCATTGCATATGCAAGCTGACTGAGGAGTAACCCCTGCCCTGATAATGCTTATTACAGCAGTAACAGAAGAAATCCTAGACTTAACATCTTTGTCTTCCTATGTTACTTTTGATCATTTAGTTGGCTTCTGTTAGGTGTTGTCTATGTAACTTGTGAATTACAAGGCTCACAAGAGGGCAAAGCGGTATAGTCTGCTCATCATTTGTATAGGGGCAGTGGGATGTCTGTGCTGCTTCATTGATAACCCTAACTCTATACAATCCTGTAGTTTCTAAGAGGTGCAGAGTACAGAAATTGGCCTATTGATTAACAGTTTTCAAATCCTAAGTCTCATGAAGCCAAACACTGGACTGAAGTAACTTTTATTTTTAATTCCTCCCACCCCCTCAAATTAGAAAGAGAAAAAGGTTCATTTGGCTTCAGTGTAATGTTTCATTTGCAACAAAGCATTTTTATTTTCAGATTATGAGAGAGAGGGAGATTCACCTTGCTGTTCTCGATCAAGGAGATCTGGACCCAAAATTACATTCTCTCTCTCTCTGCCTCTCTCCCCAGAACTGTGTTTCTAAGTTCCTCTGAGTTACTATTGCTGTACTTCAAAACTTTGTTTGGGAGTCTCGTCTTCATTCAAACATGATCTGTGATGTGAAGAGGCTTGCTGACCCCATCCTAATAGCTATTTAAAGCCATGGTACTCTGCCTTGCTTGTGTGCTGTTTTTCTTCTTCCTTATAGATAGTCAATCAGGAACAGTTTCTCTAGTGACCTCAGTGAAGCTAAAATCAGAATTAATTAATTAATTGTTAATGTAAAGTGATTAAGGAAGAGTGATGGAATACCCTGCAGTTGTTAATCTGCTTTAAAAAACAAATAGTCCTCCCAAACAGCCTCACTGCAGCTACTCCAACATCTACTTGTCACCCTGCTTCCTCTGCAGTGCCTTGATTTTAGCCCCGTTTGCTTCATATTCTTTTGGACTTTAGGAGCATCTAAAGTAAAAGAAAAAATCCTGGAAGAAGTTGTGTCTTCTCTTATTACATCTTTTGTTCATACCTTGCCACCTCCTGTTGCTGCCTGACTTAATACATTCCCAACAGATCTAGTTGGGGGGCAGCTTACCCTGACAGGTACCCTGATACCCAGTATCGACTCATTAAAACCAATTGAACAAGAAACAAGGAAGCTTTCCTGTCTTGGGAGGGGAGCTCTGCAAGTGCCTCTATCCATCACTAGAATAACTAACGATTTCCAGAGAGAAACCATGCTCAGGGGATTTAACATTTAGACATATCATGGAGACTCCTATACACAAAAAATTGTGCATAGGATGTATAACCATATATGTAAGTATATGTATTTGCATAGAGTATTTGAATGATAGAAGAACTAACTTCCTTAGGCCAGTTGCAGTGCTAGTATATGGGCAAGCAAGTTACCATGCACTTCACAACATGAGAGATGCTAGCAGAAGCAAGCTGTCATGTAATGATTTTCATTTTCTTCTTGTGGGCAAACTGGCTAAATTATTGATGCTTGGCGTTGCCACCAGCAGCTCATGCTATGGAGATGTAATAGCAGCTTCTCCTGCAGGTCACAGAGAAAGAGATCAAGTAGCTTCATCCTCAAGAGATGAGTTTACTGTTCTTTCCTTTCCAGGTTACGTTTTGATTACTCGATTCATGTGGGTGCCTGGTGTGTGCTCTTCTGTCCTGTCCCTGTTACTCTGTGTGTACTTTTGAGAGCTGTCTTTACATTCAAAAAAACAGACTCCCATACAAGAGTGCATGAACAAGCCTTCTGGCTTTGCAAGAGTGGATTTCCCTGGGTTGGTTTTGCTGTGCGTATACGTATCATTCTGTACCACTTGCAAGTACACTGGTGTTTGGTTAGACAGAAGTGTGTGCTTGCATATTTCTTATACCCAGCTTTGCTTCAGTTTTCTCTTTTGCAGGTAATTTCTGCAGTAGTCCTCCCCTTGACCTCTCATCCCACCTTGTATTCTTCCATGCCTACTTCTGTTTTGCACAGTCTCCCATCAGTTTCACCTCCCATCACAGTTTCCTGTACTCTTGAAAGACACTCACTCTTTCTGCTCACCTGTTTGCTCTTCTCCACTGATTTTAACTTAAAAATGACCTCTCCCCCAAATAATTTTGTCTTAATCTCTTGATTAGTATTTTTTCATGGCTTTACTTTGGATTTATGTTGTGTTTGCTTGAAGTGTTTATTTTTAGTCTGTAATCCTATTCAAGGTGGAAAATATGTCTGCATTTATAACCCACTGTGTAAATCCATGGTGCTATGTATACTTGATTTTAAGAATTACTCAAAATAATCCATGGTTTCAATAAAGAGAGGCAGCACAACCACTAGGGCAAAGGTAGCAAAAGAAATGTTCTGCTTCCAAGGCATATGGGAATAAGGAAAGGGAAAAAAATCAGGACATCTGTGCTTCTCACTTTCATTTATGTCTCTTGGAAATTATTTAGATTCACGCTACGGCCGTGCAAGGGAAGGATTCAGATGATACTAACATGCTGGTAAAAATGCAAAAGGTGTCTCTGAAGGCTTCTTTTGCTGTCTTTTTACCTTTACTAATTCATCACGTAGCAGAAGCCAACTAAGACCCTACACATCTGCACCATGGGTTGAATAAACATATAGAGGGACCTGTGCGTTCTTAGGAAGCAGAACTTCCTTTCTATGAAAGCTGGAGAGTATGTAGGACAGCACGTGCAAGGGACAGATCAGGGTAAGACAGGACCAAGGCACTTGATCTCATTTGGTGAATGATACTCCTTCAGTTGTAGCCCCCAGTCTCTCTAAGAATTCCCTACTTTTGGCAGTGTACAGTGCATAACAAAAGTTTTCATAGCTGAAAGTCTGGAGCATGAGCTGGCTTATTTAGGATTTGGATTCTACTGTACTTTCCATTTAAAGTGCCTTTTTTGTATTGTGTCTTCTTGTACTTTGGGTAACCCATCAGCACTACCTGCCTGTTCCCCTAAGGCCAGGTAGAAAGGGCTCGTGGTTGTCATTGACCCATTCTGGATGTCAACTCAAAATGAAAAGTGAAAGCCTGATAGCCTGATAGCCTGTTAATGATCCCCTGGGATGTCCGTTTATCCTGTGCATCATTTTCTAGTCCTTAAACACTTGGAGTATCACAGAACAAGTCCTGAATATGTCACTGGCACCACTCAGAGAGGATGTAGCAAGAGATGGTTCTGACAAGTACTGTGGCATTTGCAGCCCTGTTATTGTGACCTGATCCCATGATAACATGAATCATTTTAATGGAGATGTCATCTGCACTTTAAGACCTTACCATCCGGTCGGCCCCGTCTGCCAAGTATAGCAACATAACTCAATGATACTGTTCAAATTACACCAACAAAAAATGATTGAAATGTTGCTCTTGGTTTCTACTTTTATGTACAGTGTGTTCACCTCCTGCAACACGGATGTCAAGCAGAAGAGGATATTGAGGGTAAAGGTGCTGCTGTTCAAGAGCAATTCACTTTTCCTGGCCAAATAGTAATGCTTTCCCTTTCTTTAAGGTCTTTCACTGCAATTGAAGGACAGAATTTCAGCTGTATGGGATTGCAAAATGTGGAGATTACATTGAAATACTGGATGCCGCTTCTTTTCTTCAATGAATCATTGGGTTAATGCTCCTACCACAGTGGAAACTGCAGCAAATACGAAAAACTGAGTGATTATGCATCAGTGCTGCATTTAAGGTCTGGAAAAAATAAAATAAATAAAACAAGATGTGCAATCAGATGAGAGTAGCTAATGTTTGCAGTACTGGACGTGCATCTAGGAGCTGAGAAGAGGGCAAAGTCAGACTGGAGGATCTCTGCAGACAGACAAAAGGAGATAGCTTAAAGAAAATTAACAGCAGAATTCCACTGATCTGTGGCAAAATGAGATTCTCTCTTTTTCTATGTAAATTTATGAGGTTAGTTTTTAAGAAGCTGCTCCTTTTAAGGCAACAGGGAAGCTATGGTTTGATCAGGGAAGCAGGCAGAAGAGAATTGTTTAGCAACAAAGCAAGCAGAGATATGTTATTTCTTGGCTAACAAAACTTCCCTGTCTGAAAATAAATTGAGGCTCAGTTTAACTTTGTGTTAGTCATGTGTCCAGGGAACTCTTAGCCCCCAGTTTCGACTGATTGGCATTCTCGTACTTAGCCTCAGCTCTGATGCTGGGGGCTGAACGGGCCTCAAACGCTGAGTCCCTCGCCATCATTTTCTGCAATTCTTTCTCCTGGTGAGGATTGAGATGTTTTAACATGAAGCGAAGAAACTTTTTCTGATGATGCCCACTTTTAAGTACATGTAGTGGGCATGTGTTTCTCAGGAACACCATACAGGCTAGTGACTTGCTGGATGTATAGTAATCGGAGGGCACAGGTGATCTAAGGATGAGGCAGCTATCTAGGATTTCAGAGACCTTAAGTTTCGTTACTTACTCCGCTATAAGCCGTGTTCCTCTGGACTGCCTTGTAGAAATGTTTTGAAGATCACCACAATAGACAGCGCAAGGCATTCATGCTGCAGAATAAATAGCTATAGCCAGAAGTCTTTAATTAAGAATTGATATTAAATAATTGAAAACTATTTAATACACCTTGTTGCGGTCAGCCTGGGACTACCTAAAACTTCTGTCCTAGCGTGCACCATTTCTAGTTTATATTCCTCATGACAAATCTTCATTTCTCTTAAATGAGTGGTCAGGAATGTTGGGAAAATATTTTCAAGGCATTAGAGCTTGGAAAGAAGGCTTTTTCTAAAGGCTGCCTTCCTTTAGGGCAGGCATGCGTAAACAGTGTTAAACAGCCATTTTATTATTACTGTTACCATTAGCTGTCTTTCCCATATGTTTACCATAGGACAGCCTAAAAGTTGTCTATCCAAAACTAAAGCATGCCGCTTTTTATTGGGGTCTTTTGGCTGTACTAATTTTTGTAAATAACAGATTTCATATTTCTTCCCATTAGCATGAAAAGCACTTTCTAGAGAGAGCACAGGTCTTGGAATAAAATTCTCTCATTAATTCGAAGAACTTAATAGAGCACACCAGGACTGCATGGATGCTGTGGACTGGCACTGGTATTGAGCTGAACATGGCTTTAGGCTCAGTTGGAGCTGGTGTAGGTCCCTCAGACATCATTTTGGCCACTCTAACTTAATGTAACCTTGTGTCCCAATTGTAGAAGAAACTGTTCTATATCCTAGAGCAAAATCCTCTTCAGGATTCTGACAGTGGCTTGAAACTTAGCGATATTATTTTCTTTAAATCAGATTATTCTTATTTAATGGCCTCAACTGCTGGTGAAGTAAGGTGTGGAAAACCTGGCTTGAATCATAGAGATACCTGTGAAATGGGGTACCTTACCCTAACTGCTTCTAGCTCCTTCTCCAATAAAGTTGACTATAATTTAGAGAGTACGTTAGAGGTGGTTCACTTGTCTTTGTATTTTCTTTCTATTTGATGCCTTGTCAAAAGAGGAAAATCATAGAATTTGTTAACATAAGTGTTAAATGATTAAGAAATGTCCCCCAATTTTCAGGAGTTATCTACACCCAGGTGGTTTCATTTGCATCAATGGGATTATTTAAATCAGTAATAGTTTCAGATTTAGATAAAGGTTTTAAATTATAAAAAGAAGAGCTTAGGAATAGAAGAGAATCCCACTGTGATTACCAGTGAATGGGACTATCATCATGAAGCATGGATAAATAAAAGATCTGTTTCCTATAGCTGGAAATTCAGAAGACCGGGCTCTTAACACACACAAACAAAAAGAAAGATAGGAAGGCAAGTATGATAAATAGAGTGGAAGCAGCAGGAACGTGAGACAGAGAGCAAGAAAGTCAGTCTGGTGCTCCATGGATAGCCAAGAGAGAATGAAACAGGCAATGTAGCTGAAGACTTGAAGGAACTGCAGTGTGCAGTGCTTTGTAGGATTTACTTCTCATCGTTTTTGGTATGCTTATCTGCTCATGCAGGACACATTATCTTGAGCTGTGGTGTCCTCTGGAGCAGTAGTGTGTGGAAAATGTCCCAATTGCTAAGAGTTATCTTTAAATTCTAACATGGTAGGGAATTTATTTAACCCAATCTTCTTTCCCTGTGCTTTATTTATTGGTGATCCATTTAATGGAGATGTTTAAAGTAAATAAGTATCTTGAAATATGCTACTGAACTTTGAGATGACCTCTATTTTTATTGCCCCCCTCTGTGGTGTATGATGATACGAAGTCATAAAGTATCTGTCAATCTTGGTTCCCTTCTGCGATAAGGGCAGAAAATTCTGATGAGAACAGGGAGAGAAATCTTTAGCTGACAATGAGTTTTATATTTACCTATAGCCTTCCTTATCCTCTTACAATGTCCAGCCTGAAGGCTGAAAACTTAGCATACCCACCTGCAAGTGCAGGAAAATGTGCAGCCATGGTTTCTCACTGGAAAATGACGGATCCATTTTAGCACCCTAAAAATAAGAAAGAAAAAAAAAAAAAATGGCAACTCCTTTTTAGCTGTACCACTAGCGTCGTCCAGAAGGTGGCAGAAAGGTAATCCAGGAGGGAGGACTTCTGTTCAGCCCCTGCAGAGGGCTAGCACCTGTATTTAAGCATTTCTACACTTCTGCTTCTTGGTACACCAGAAAAGGCAGCTAGGCCTTGAGCTGCTTGTGGACAAACAGCATATTAAATTCTACCCAGCGTTGCTTGTGTAAACTAATTAAGCCCATGAGACTGTGCAAGCTATGGCTGAGAGTACCATCTGAAGTACTGCTAGCACTGAGGTGGCTGTGTGGAATGGTAGGATTTCAGGAAGATGGGCAAAGTGCATGCCTGAGCGACTCTCTACTCCCTGGAGACAAGAAGGACCCTCTAGGTTATCAGAGTCCATCAATTCACTGGCTTGTTGGCCATGTCTAGGCGATATTGCTGTGGGGATGAATTCAGGACACGCATCTTTTCTTCACATAGGCTGCCATGTGGTTATTTCTGCCCACAAAGTCCAACAATAAACCAGGTTTAGCTCCCGTTGATGCTAATAGCAAAAGTTGATCAGGCAAGATTAGAGTAATTATACACACATAAGAGACAGTGTGTGACCATCCGTCTCAATTTAGGCTGAGAAGTTCTATTTGATTAAATTCAAAGACTGATGCTGATAACTTGTTTTCAAAATATTTATTATGAGCAAGCTTTCTAACACAGATGTTTTCACTTGCATGGCAGGGAAAGCAAGACAAACAGGATAGTATTCTGCAATAAGAAAACATCAGGAAGAATAGCTCCCTATTAGCATTGCTGATTTACATCCCCATTAAGATCCAGTTTGGGTTAGCTTCTTAAGCCAAGGGAATCTGAGAAATGACAGCATGTAAGGCACAGCTCTACGCCTCAGATGCTGCCTCCAGCTTCTCTGCCAGCTGTTGTTACAGCTTGGATTAGGTGTTAAATGCTTACCTTGACAACCTGTCTGTTCTCTTCCATTCACTGAGCCTCTTGCTCTAGAGAATAGCAGCAAGTGATGCTTGTGGTGCTTGTGTGACTCAAGGCCAGTTAAAGAACTGTTCTTTATAAGATATGATTCTCCCTAACAACACAGCAAATGCAGAAGTAGTAGGAGGGAGAGTAAAAACTATTCTTTCTTATGTTTCCTGGATGCAGCAATCTCGGGGAAAGGACTTGGGACAATAGTTGTCTCCACATCTGTATAGAAAATGGTCCACAGGTTTCCACCAAGCTCAGCTGATTGCATTGATGGTGCTTTCAGCTGTCCGCTGTCTGCTTTCTGCCTTGGGCCTGTTGTGTCAGCAGAGTGGTCATATACCTCAGTGTACTCCCTCTTCGTCTTACAGACGGGAGAAGCAGCTGTCTCTCTGCTGGCACTGAGGCCAAGTTTGGGCTGAGAGGGCAATTTGTACCTCCCGTCTCAGAAGCACTGCCTGTCTATTCTGATCTGTTGCTGCTTAGAGTTCTTGCTGCTGGTTGTCCTGCCTAACTTTGTCTGTAATTGGTAGCGTTGGATGAATATTTGGAAAGTATTCCTGCCTTAATTACAGTGCACTGCAATTGAACAATTGCATCAACACTGATCTTCTTAAAATAAAATATAGGATAAAAGCTAAGGCCTGCAGGTGATACAAACATTGACTTTAGAATCAATGTCTCTTTAACATGATCATCAGAAATATTCCCTGATTTAAAAGGTCTTTCACAAAGTTTCATAGAGGTTACATCAATTTTTACTTAATTTGTTTTTCAAAAGGTTATCAGGTGCTCTGATTTCGTTCTAACTCACTAAGCTCCACTGTGATTCTTTGTGCACTTTCAAGCCTAATTTTAGCTTAATTACTTTTTGCAGGGGGGTCTATACGCACAGCAAAATGGTCAGGAGGTAGACTGAGCTGAGGCTTGCTGAAGTTTCTCAATTTTCCTCATTACAGTTTTCTAAAACTGTTCAGTTGCCAAGAAAATAAAGGAAACTGGGTTGTGCCTGGATGAATAAAACTGTTTAGTAACTTATGTGCAGTTTGGGCTCTTACTTAATGTGTTAAAGATCTCCATGAAGAATGTAACAACTGATACAGACGGTATTAAATAAAACCCATGTTTGAGGAAAACTTATATTCCTTATAATTGAATAAAACCACTGAGAAATGTAACTGCTCGTCCCTATTTATCATGAAGATGCCTTTAGGGATTTGGACAAATAGCAGAAAGATCTTCTAAAGGGTGAAGTCATACACGTGCCTATGAGAACGTGTCTCTCTGAAGACAGTTTTAATTGCAGTGTGTAGTAACTGGTTAATTTTAAACCTTGCTAGAGAGTAACTCTTAAATGAGTATATGACAGAAATAATATTTTGATTTTTGCTAGGAAGAGTTGACATTTCAAGCCCACAGGAGACAGTCTTTTAATACTAAGCGCTAAAATAACAGCATGCATAACCTTTAGGTAGCAAGCTAATTGAGCACAGCATCATCTTAGAAATACCATTTGAGGGAGAACCAGTCTTTCATGATAGCTTTTGTCCTTTTTGTACGTGCAGCTCCATTGTCAAACCAGGCATAATACTCAGTGTACAAGATAATATACCAGTTTTAGCCAGCCCTGCAGCAGGAGCACATAGAGCTAACTGTTTCAGTCTCAAAATGCTAAACAGGTCACAGACTGAAAAATTCTTCTTCTTTATTTAATAGGGGTGGAAGAATTTTCCTTCCTGGAAGCACATTTGAGATATGCATGCCTCATGGCAAATCTCTGCTATATATAACAAGTACTTTTAGCAAATTTTTTGAAAGGTCCATAGTACTGGCCTGTATTTAAAATGTGCAAAAAATGCAGTAGTCAGCATGAGAAGAAGCTTAAAAAGTAGCTGTCTGAAAAATGTGTGCTTCAGATGAGCAGATGAGAATCCTGTGATTGATTGACTATGGGCATCTAGGAGTAAATATAAAAATGGTAGACTGTGCAGCAGCTTCGAAGATGGAAGACCTAATTTATTTGTGTTCTAGACACCAATTTGCCATGTGCCTTTGGGACAAATGTCAAACTGTGGTACCTGAACGTGCCCATTGCTCTGAGTTGAACTTCACTTTGTACCAGATAAAGCACTCCATTTCCAATTCAGAAGTTGATACTACTGAGCATCAGACAAATATCGGAGTTTAAGGGTAACTTTCTGCAGGCAGCCCTCCACTGCTGGAATACTCTTAAGGGTTTTTTTGAGGACTGGTTATTGTATTTGTCCAGTTTGTATGGTGTGCTTTGTTTGATGTCTAAATTATAGAACTGTCCAGTATTTCAGCCTCTTCTACAGATGCAAACATTATTGGAAAGTAATATAGCGAAACTCCCTCCCCTACTTGTATGTATTTTGAATGATGACAGGTTTCTGGGTTTGGAATAGCAGCCACTGTGCTCACCGCTCTGTAGTGTAACAGAGGAGATGTTTTTTCATAACTGCTTTAACTGCAGTTGACATTGGAAGCTGGTGGCTTGCGGAAAGGCTTAGATTTTGTATATTATATGTAGCTTTTTTTTTCTTTTCCTACTTGGGTACGAAGAATTTTTTTTAATGCATCTTCTATAAAATGTTGATACAAACATGACATTAAAAATTAATTAGCTCTGATCACAAGTTTTTTTTAAGGAAACAGAAACAATGCCACAATTTCAAAATTTGATGGCCATATTTCGGTAAAGAAAGAGTGACAGAGTGCATCTTGCTTTGGTTAACTGGATTTTTAAATGCTAGCAGTAACAATAGGTCTTATTGATTTTAGTAGTTTCACCAGATGAGCATGTGGTCCAGTATTAACAGTTGTCCTGAAGTTAACAATAGATTTTAAAGTAAAGAGATTTTAAGTCCTAATTTCCTATAGTTGTTCGCATGAAAGGAGCTGATTTCATTAGGACTGCTTTTGTCGGTAGGGATTTGCAATTATGTCTAAGATATCTGTGGCTGAAAAAGGGTCCTTGGGTAGAAACGTTGTTTTTCAGCTCACAGACTTAGTTTGTAATTTAGTTTGATGTTGAACATTCATAGATTCCGAAAAAGTCACACGTTAACTGGCAGAACAACTGTCTGACTGTCTCTGGAGCGCAGACTCTCTACAAGGTATTTGTAGATTTGTTGTGAGAGATTTATTGTGCAAACCTGTTCATGACTTAAATGATTCATGGGTGAAATTTTAGGAACTACCATTTAATGCAGACTCATACTAGGGTAAAAAAAGGAAGATTTTTTTCATGAGAAACCATGTCAATATGTTTTTAAAGATCCATTAAGTTTCTTCAGAGCGATGAGACCACTGAATCTGCATCGCTTCTGCTTTAGAGACAAATTCCCAGTAAAATGAGAGGACCAGTTGTATAGCAATAATATCAATTGCACAAATTCTTTGTAATTTAACAGACTTTTAAAAAAGCATAATGTTCCATGAAGGAAATTGTTCCATAATGGTGTTGGACAGTCTGGATGTACCTTATACTACTAATCATGTATTTTTGAGAGCTACATTTTCACGAAGTCGGTAGATGGTTTCAGTTGTCTCTTCTGAGCTCATAATTGCACACTTCATGTGCAAATACTACCCTACAGCAAAAGCCACTGGAAAAGGTATGTATTAAATGAAGAAGGTGGCAGGATTATTTAGAATGATTGATTAAATTTTCAGCTTATCTCCTACTTACTGCAAATGGTAATGCTTGTCCTGTGCTTTTCACCTGCGGGTGTCCTCATCTCTGTAAAGCAGATTTAGACATTTACAGGAAAGAGATACTTAAAGTTAGAGGCAGGATAAAGCCAAATCTTCAAATCTGGATTGCAAAGGTTGATTTAAATGTGTAAGGTTTATAGCCCTCTGGTATATATGACCTTAATATGGCTTCCCCAGTCAGCGAGGGCTCTGATGGTTACTTGTCACAAAATGGTGCTATTTTTTCTTATTTTTTTCCTCAAAACCAGGCACTGGCTCTGCACATGCACTTGGCAGAGGGAGACCTGTCTGGAGGCGAATGAGGTACCTGTGGTGCCTGGCACTCCGCCTGCTCCCAGAGGCTTAAATGGCCTCTTCTATACAGTGCATAGCATAGTCTACAGCCTTTTGGCCCAAGCGGTCTTCCCTCATACCATCCCGAGACCTCTGCCACTAAGGGCTGCTGCCACAGTGTTTGCCACCGTGCCAGCAGCACACACAACATCCATGGCTAGGATTTTTGTCTCTCAGAGCTGATGAACCTAGTGCTGCTGTCACCTCAGCCTCCCTTCTTGGGTGGCTGGTTTCAGCAGTCCTTGTGTGGAGCTCACACTGGTAGGCCTGCCCAGCTCCAGCGTGCACTGGGCCTCACTCCTCACATTGGCTTTGCCCCTTGACTAGTCAGATCATAGGTCAGGCATGTTGGGTTTCTTGACAGGCTGCTAGGAAGCCTGGGCTTTTGGTGGCCATAACTATTACATCTTTCTCAGTTTCTCAGGCAAACCCACAAGCTTTGACTTAGCAAACTCTACAGCCTCCAGTGTATATGACTCGTGAATATTTGCATGCTGCAGGTTTCTGGGTCCCTTCCCATGGATTCAGGATCTTACTTTTTTTTGACATCACTTTCTTTTCACTTTTTTTTGTTTGTTTTTTTGTTTTTTTTTGTTAGCCAGAAATCTGGAAGCTGCTTATTTGAGCCAGGGCTCAAAGCCTTCAGGGATTCTGCTTTAACTTCAGGTCCCAGGGCCCAAATTCCCGGGTCTTGACTTCAAATGTGAGCTTTGGTTTGAAACTAAGAAAGGAGGTAGGAAACCAGCTGAAGGATTGGTGATGTTTCCCACGTCCATAAAGCGATGCATTTTAAGCCCACAAAGATAGAAAACTATTTTGTGTTTCTAGTATATTTTTCAGTGCCTATTGATGCTGAAGTGAGCATAGGCGTTAAATCCTTCATCACTTATGCTAGCTACAGTCCTCTTTTTCAGAATCTTCTTTGAGACTGTTACCATGATCTCACTGTAGTGTTAGATGGTTTTCCTTGCTCGCCTTGCGATTGCCACAATAATTCATTAAAAGAAATGGTCCTAAACCAAACTCTGTGATCTGGGGATTACCCCGTGGATTGCAGGAAAGGGTATGTGTGGGACAGTGTCAATTGCTTTGCACAAGTCCAGGTAGATGACGGCAGTTGCTCTTCCCTTACCCACCAACACTGTAACCCTGTCATAGAAGGCCACCAAATTCGTCAGGCACAATTTGCCCTTAGTGAAGCCATGTTGGCTGTCAGCAATCACCTCCTTATTTTCCATGTGCCTTAGCATAGTTTCCAGGACGATTTGCTCCATGATCTTGCCGGGCACAGAGGTGAGACTGACTGGCCTGTAGTTCCCTGGGTCTTCCTTTTTTCCCTTTTTAAAAATGAGGATTATGTTTCCCTTTTTCCAGTCAGTGGGAACTTACCAGACTGCCACGACTTCTCAAATATGATGGATAGTGGCTTAGCAACTTCGTCCGCCAGTTCCCTCAGGACCTGTGGATGCATCTCATCAGGTCCCATGGACTTGTGCATCTTCACATTCCTTAGATGGTCTCGAACCTGATCTTCTCCTACAGTGGGCGGTTCTTCGTTCCCCCAGTCCCTGCCTTTGCCGTCTGTGACTTGGGTGGTGAGGCTTGAGCACTTGCCGGTGAAGACTGAAGCAAAAATGTCATTGGGTACCTCAGCCTTCTCCATATCACGAGTAACCAGGTCTCCTGTTTCCTTACGGAGATGGCCCACATTTTCCCCAGTCTTCCTTTTATCACCGACGTACCTGTAGAAGCTTTTCTTGTCAGCCTGGATGTCCCTGGCCAGAATTAAGTTGGCTGGCCTGATCATAAAAACAGGTTTTCCAGGGAGATATCCACTACTTCTTGATGCAGGTAAAATGGGAAATACTACAAGTAGGACATTTCTCACAGTATTTTGGCATTTTGCTTCCAAGTGCAAAAGCACGTAAAAATAAAATTACCTTATTTGCAAAGATTAATGGAACTTGTCAGAATCAATACAAATGTTTCATTTAGGATTTGGGTAAATAAACAGCTTAGCGTCTTACTACAGCCAAGCATTTCTTAGATAGTGAGCCTAATGATTTGGAGAAGTTATTGTGTTCCTCTTGTTCAACAATGAGAAATTAAGAGAAAGCTGGAGACAGTGGAGAGGTAAAAAAAGAAACAAACAGTAACTTTTTCTTCCTTGCTAGATAAGACTTACTTGGATTCAGCTGAAGTAGAACCATCTGACATATGCTAAACATTCAGAACATGTGGTTATAATTTCGAGTAGTAAGTGGAAAATGACAAAGAAATAAATGACCAGGTCACCTTTCTCACCTAAAAACAATGCTTTGCACTCCTAATAAAAAAACCTCAAACCCCAAAATACTTCCTTAAGCATAAGTTTTACTCTCTATTAGAAAATTATGAAAGACTAAAACTCTGACAGGAGTTTTCCCATCTTTCCTGTTATTGCTGCTTTTGCATGGGATCCATGGCAGTAATGGTGGACTGGAGCCTGATGCCCAAGCCAAATTAGAGATGGATTTGGGAAGTCTCTATTTCTGTGTTCTCTTCACTGTCCTTTTGTCAACTGTTATTTGAGTGGGGAAAAGTTGCTTATGATCTCTGTGTGGTTTTGTGCCTGTCTGTATAAATGCATTAAAACTATGCACCCACCTTACATTTTCTAATAGTGCAAAGCTTCCATGAAGTGTGAAGTTTAATAATTTGCAAAGAATATACTGGATTGTAGTCACATGTATTATTTGGTGTATTCGTGCAAGAGAACTTCTTCCCTTCTGCCTCTGCTGGTGTGAAACAAAACAATTCACAGTCTAATTGCTTCCCTTTACTTCCCACAAAGCCCACTCACAAGAAGAAAAAGAAGGCAGATCTGGTACATCTCTGGTGGGACTTTTTGTCAGCTGTAGAGAAATTGCATCAGAAAGAAATTTGGCCTTAGGAAACCCAGGGGCATGAGGAGTACAAGCTGCATTGTGAGTTTGTACAAACTTGTAGTATAACCTTGATTTGCCTTCTTGCATTTATTTACTTACAGACACACACACAACCACCACCACCAGCCTGAGACTAAAGTGGGTATCAGGAGTCCAAAATTCTGGAGCTTCATTCTAAGTAATAAGTGAGATTTGGATGTGTTATTGCAAGAGCTATTGCAAAAGATGTGAGACTATAATATGAGAAAAGAAAAGCTTACAGATGTAGAAGCTATAGAAGGAGTTGGGCAGGAAACATGGCCAGCTGTTGAAGCCAATTTTTTGGGAGTGTGCAACAATTAGCTTTATGGGGACAGAAAGCTTATAGCAGTCAGTTTCAGAATAGAGGCCTTTGGTATGAATAAACCTATACAGTAACAGTAGGCAGTACAAAACAAGATGCAATCCATCCTAAACATATATTTAAACACCTCACTAAAGGAAATTGTTTGCAACAACAAGGAACCTTGGGTTTTGCATGCAGAATCAGATAATTAACTTTTGTAATTCTGTAAATATTATCCACTGTGGTATCCTTCCATAGTAAACTTGAAGGGATTGCAGGACTACCTACAGTTTTATGCAGTGAAGCATAAAGAATCTTCAGAGAAGCTGATGAGTAAGCTTCACTCTTGTTTCAGTTAGTCCTTGATTAGGCAGGATCAGAAGAGTTCAGCAAAGACATCTCATTTTAGCTAGCTGTTGTTGAAAGAAGCTTTGCTGTACCAACGCCCTAGGAGTTTCTGCACTGTTTTCTGCACTGAGTCTGTGTCCCCTCCCTTGTCTTTGTTACTTGACCAAGCTTTAGTGTGTTCCTGCAGCTTTCTTCCTTAGAGCTGACTTGGGAGATGGTCTTCAGTGGCTTATGTCCGCAGGCAGCAGGTGATGCGACCCCTCAGACTGTTGTAGCTTTGGATGCTTTAACTTGCAGCTGGGCATACAGGAGATCATTTGGCATTGTTTGAGAGGTGTGGATTTGCTACATATTCAGGTGCCATGGCCACAGGTGTCTTTTCTGTAGCATTGTAGAATCATAGAATCGTTTACATTGGAAAAGACCTTTAAGATCATGAAGTCCAACTGTTAACCTAGCACTGCCAAGTCCACCACTAAACCCTGTCCCTAAGCACCACATCTACCTATCTTTTAAATACCTCCAGGGATGGAGACTCAACCACTTCCCTGGGCAGCCTGTTCCAGTGCCTGACTACCCTTTCAGTGAAGAAATTTTTCCTAATATCCAACCTAAACCTCCCCTGGCGCAGCTTGAGGCTGTTTCCTCTCGTCCTGTCGCTTGTTACTTGGGAGAAGAGACCGACCCCCACCCCGCTACAACCTCCTTTCAGGCAGTTGTAGAGAGCGATAAGGTCTCCCTTGAGCCTCCTTTTCTCCAGACTAAACAACCCCAGTTTGCTCAGCCGCTCCTCATAAGACTTGTTCTCTAGACCCTTCCCCAACTTTGTTGCCTTTCTTTGGACATGCTCCAGCACCTCAATGTCCTTCTTGTAGTGAGGGGCCCAAAACTGAACACAGCACTCGAGGTGCGGCCTCACCAGTGCTGAGTACAGGGGGACAGTTGTTTCCCTAGTCCTGTTGGCCACACTACTCCTGATACGAGCCAGGATGCTGTTGGCCTTCTTGGCCACCTGGGCACGTTGCTGGCTCATATTCAGCTGGCTGTTGACCAACACCCCCAGGTCCTTTTCTGCCAGGCAGCTTTCCAGCCACTCCTCCCTAAGCCTGTAGTGTTGCATGCGGTTGTTGTGACCCAAGTGCAGGACTCGGCACTTGGCCTTCTTGAACGTCAATACAGTTGGCCTTGGCTCATTGATCCAGCCTGTCCAGATCCCTCTGTAGAGCCTTTCTACCCCCAAGCATATCAACACTCCCACTCAACTTAGTGTTGTCTGCAAACTTACTGAGGATGAACTTGATGCCCTCATCTAGATCATCGACAGATATTAAACAGAACTGGCCCCAGTCCTGAGCCCTGGGGAACACCACTTGTGACTGGCCACCAACTGGATTTAACTCCATTCACCACAACTCTTTAGGCCTGGCCATCCAGCCAGTTTTTTACCCAGCGAAGCGTACGCCTGTCCAAGCTGGTTTCTGTAGGAGAATGCTGTGGGAAATGGTGTCAAAGGCTTTACTAAAGTCCAGGTAGACAACATCCACAGCTGTTCCCTCATCCACTAAGCGGGTCACCTTGTCATAGAAGGAGATCAGGTTAGTCACTTTCCATTTTTTTTGTCTGTATTCCTTGTCTGCTGCCGTTCACTGTCGAGTGTCTTCTGGACAAACTAAAGTCTCTGGAGGGTTTGGCCTTTGTAAGTGATTGTCTAAGTGGTGCTGAATAATTATTGTCTTAACTGACCTGCAATACAGTGTACTTAAATATCTTCTAACTTTGGTACCTATACTGTATCTAAACCACTGCCATTGGCACGTGACAAGGTCATTAAGAAGTTATAGTGTGTGGGTGCATGGTGCTTGTGATCAAAATGTTGAAGAAGATATAATCCCAAGCATTTAAGTAAACTCTTAACCCAGGTTATTATGCCATTGAAAGAAAATATCATTTAAGCAGATAAATGGAGTTTCTGAGGGCATTTCTGAACCACTACTGCTTTTCCTAGCATTTGAAGACTTAGAAGACAGCACTGTATTTGCTTATTAATGCACATGCTTCCCCACCTGACTTACCTACACCAGATAGTTTTTTGAGGTAAAGCTGTTGTTTGTGGTTCCTCCACATGAATGATGGTCTGTTGCTTCCTGCTAATCAGATGGTCACCTTTAGTAAGTATTATTAGTGCATGTGTAAATTCAGTGAAACCAAGCTTGCAGTACAGGCTCCTGTAATGTCTGTGGGCAGCCAGAAAGTTGCTATTTAAAAGATGGAGTTGGAGTAGGTTTTGCTTTATGAGAGAATTCAAAGGAGGCGGAGGGGTGGTGGTATATGGCCTTGCATTTTTCTGGTCCTCAAAAGAGAACACACGGTAACTCTATTATAAAGTCAGGATTATGCAAATTTGAAAAATAATTTTTGTTGGCTATAGCTGGAATCTATGCCAAAGCATGTCTTGTGCAAGGCATCTTGCTCTCTGAGGAGATAGACCTGTTGAGTATTTGACTCTTGGCCAAATGATTTCTTGCTTTATATTCACAGCTTTTGAGAAAGACTGTGGCTGATTATTCTGTGCAAAACACAAACCAGCCCTAACACACATTTTCTACAGTATATCTGAAAATAAAGTTGAATAGAAAATCATGAAAAAACAGAAGTTACAACAGAAGTTGGCCTTATGGCCACCTAGTTTTCTTTTTGACACTTAAGTCTTTTCCTGGCGTGACAGAAAATTCTGGAATTTATTTAATGAGCTTAAGCATCTCATTTTGGTAAAATAAGCATGTAAAATATAAACATATGTCATTATGTTCACGAAGCACTTGAAATATAAGAGTAATTACTGGTGTCTCTTGTAATTCAGGAGAGTTGCCAGGTTGTTGTAATGACTTACCATAAGAATATGTTACACTAATTTGTACTAATAGCCAATTTTCCATGCATTTTCAGGTTTCTCCACTGGTTTAGGAGAGATATACAGACAATGTCATTATCTCTGAAAACGGGAGGCATACAACGGAGGATAACTACGGTCAGTGTTTGCAGCTCACTGGAAGAATGCTGGCAATTAGCCTTTGACAAAATGGAAAGTTGCTGCAGTACAGAATTATCATGGAGAAGAAGGTGGGTCCCTGAAAGTTTCCACTGAATGAATTGTGTGTGTAAACAAAGACAGATACATCAATTGTCAGTCATTTATATTGCATTCCAATCTTTATATTTATTTTCAGGAAAGCCTATCTTTTGTTATGCACACTTGAACTCAAGAATCAGGGTCCACAGGGAACGTTATGCTCACATAGGGCAATTTCTCCCAACCAGAGTAGCAAAGTCATGAGGAGGTCTCTAACACAGCATAAAGCTTTGGGAGAGCTTTGACAACACCGAAGTAAGGATCAGCTGAGAAAAGATTTAGCATTTAGTCTTGAAACTGAGTACCTTGCTCTTTCTTGACAGCATATTTAGCATAGAGTCACATGATATAGCCTGTAGTTTACTAGGGATTCAGCCTGTAATTTACTAGCTACGTATACAGAGGCTGTCTGCTGCAATAATGTTTGCTGTTCCTCATCAAAGGGAAAATGAGTGTCCTCAGTAGCCATGAAAATAGCTATCGTATGTCAGACTGAAGTTCTATGTCGTTCAGTGCAATGTCATTGAAACATTGACAGCTCTGTAACAACCAACCACCAGAAACCTGGTGCAACTCTATGTAGTGGAGGCATACATGACAAGCTGCATCACATCTGTGGTGGATGCTCCAGGCCTTCATTTATGTAGCCTGGATTCCACCCCCGCCCCCTCCCCCCCGATTTAGCACAGCATTGCTTGGTGGCTGCCTTGCCACTTTTACCTCTATAAACAAACTGTTTCAGCCTACCTGTGAACTGTACAGAACATGGGCAGATGGAATGGCAGCAGCTGTATTGCTTTTGGCTGCCTTCCTTAGCTTGAATTTATCATGCTGTGCTGCATCATTTTATTCTGTAGAACATTTCTTTGATCTGTTTCTCTATATGCACTTTTATGCTGGTATAGTGCAGTGTTCAAAACAGGGTCTTCTCTCTGTGTCATTGTTTTTTCTGCAGTTCTTAGAAGTCTTCACACTTTTAACCCAAAATATTCTGGCTAGTTTTTTTGAAGCCTAGTCAGGGTTGCAGGTGCCACTGTATTGGGATGGGGTCATCAAAGGCTTGTTGTAAATCATTATGAGGTTTGTTGGTGCAGCAATGTCAGTTAGTACCAGCTGAAGACATTAGACTATGTTCTCTGAAATGCTTATTCCAGAGTGGGCTTTCCTTTGTGAAAAATAATGATTAGCCACCTGTGAAGAAGGAATGATGTCATAATGAAAATGCAGAACTGGCTCCCAAGCTGCCTCTAGCTAGAAATTTGGTGTCCCACTCCAAATAAAGACTAGTAGGAATCTTTTAGTGCCTAAATTCTTTCAGGCCAGTATGAAAACAGCAGGAGTTTTGCCTAAATTTCCTCCTATGGCAAATATGGGGGACTTGAGAAGATAAATAGACTCATGCTTGCCAAGTGTTTTGAGCTCCCTCAGTAGAAAGCACCAAAACCAAGACAGATGATAGAAGGTTACTTTGTAATAATGTAAGAATTTGTTTAAAATATTTCAAAAGAAAAAGAAAGGAATGTGAAAGAGGTTAGGAAACATGTATCAGAGAGAACCAATACTAAAAGCTTAACAAGAACAAGGAGATACAAAGCTATACAAAAAATGCCAAAAGGAAAGAGATAGGAAAAAGCTTTCTGTACAGCAGGTAATGCAGCAGAAGCCCAGGGCTCCTCAACACTATGGTAAAAAACAAGAAGAAGAAAAATACATGGGAGACAAACTGCAAGTTAGAAAAGGCAAGGCAAGGGAACAGTAGACAAAAAATATGTAGGGAAATGAACTGAGCAGGTTATCTATTATCTGCTGTGCAAGCCAGCTTAGCATAATTTTTTTTAGGCTGGTTGAGAGGAATTCTGAGTGCAGAAAACCTAGGGATTGTGCAGGTAGCCTGCAAGAAGGCCTTTGATTCAGTCCCAAACTCAAGGAGATGGAAAACACTGAAAATATATTGCATTGCAAATAGAATCACTGTTTTTACAGCTTTAACAATGTTCCTAGGAAAGACACATCTCACCATTTATTGTCAGCCTAGTCACCTTTATATCTGGCTGGGATACAAGCTTATGCATAGATAGGCTTCTGTAGCACAACTTTTTGTTGTTTGAGTCCTGCCATTGTGCACTCTCTTGAAAAGAAGTCAGTCTGTGTCAAACATAATCAGCCACCTCTTCTACAGTTATACTTTTTTTTGGGATTTCCTTTGACCTGTCTGGTAATGAAGTGAAGCTGAGTAGACATCCTTTTAATTGTAAAACTTCAAGAAGAAAGTGATAAGACATTGCTCTATCTGGGCAAGCTCTACCTGAAACAGAAGAACAAAAGTACTCCAAGCATCAGTTCTTGGAATTAGAAAGAACGTGGAAGGTAGTTCTGATTATCAAAGTGTCTTGGGACTTGCCCAAGACTATGAGAAATTGAATTAGTTCTACACTCATCAAGACTCTTGTTACTTTGAAGATACTTAATGTGGCAATGTTTTCAGTACTAAAGATTGGGACATTCCAAAGTCAAAGGCAAAGACTGCCAACCTATACTCAATGACACCAGTTTGTAAGATTGTGATAAGAATTAAATAATAAAATACAGGAAGAAGTGAAAAACAATCAGGAGAGGCATTGTTCATAAAAATAAACAAGAGACAGAAAAAGCTGCAGCAGCTGGGTTCTGTGGGATTCCTTTTACTGTGGTGAAGACCATTTCCAACTCATTTCATGCTGACTGGTTTGATAATTTCCATTAGGTCACTAGACTTTCTGAGCTAATTAACTAAAAGCGTGTTCAATGAAATAGGAATGGTTGGACCAGATAAATCCTTAGCAAATGTCTCTCTCTTGGGATTGCTTTTTTTTTTCAAAAATAGTATCAGGATTGCCTCTTTCCTCTGCCCTTTATAAAATAAAGTACTTCATGAGTCAGTAGGATAATCATAGAATCATAGAATTGTTTAGGTTGGAAAAGACCTTTAAGATCATCAAGTCCAACCATTAACCTAGCACTGCCAAGTCCACCACTAAACCATGTCCCTAAACACTACATCTACACGTCTTTTAAATAACTCCAGGGATGGGGACTCAACCGCTTCCCTGGGCAGCCTGTTCCAATGCTTGACAACCCTTTCGGTGAAGAAATTTTTCCTATTATCCAACCTAAACCTGCCCTGGCACAACTTGATGTCATTTTCTCTTGTCCTATCACTTGTTACTTGGTAAGATCAGTTTTGCTTGCATTCATGGTATTTGGATTAATCTCGCTCAGTGATAATTTGAGATTTAGTGTTTCTATCAGTTAGAAATGGAAAACAACCTTTTAATACTGCAAATCATTTTATTCATTATTGCTTACCTGCTCACATCTAAGCCCAGATGCTTAGCTGAGCCCAAGGAGGTCTTGTGAAGCCAAGACCACAGAGGGCAAGATCCAAGACCATCTCTGTAAGGGATTAATTCTTGGTGTAGATGAGAGCATTTTCATGACCACACCAAGCTGTGGAGGTCACCAGAAACCTCTACAGACCTTCTAATACTGCATGTGATTGTTGTAGTTAATGCAGACAGCTTAGGAACCAAAAGACAACTCAGTGCCTCAAGAGGCATGAAAGAGAGTACACTGGTAAAAATCAGTTGTTTTAAAGGTGACACTGTGCTAGGAATCAAGCATAACACTGCACTCATAGACTGCAAAAATAGCCCTATGTCCAGTCTTATTTTATGGAAAGTCTGTAAGAGATGAGATGTATTCTCTGTACTTGAGTGTGTCTGTCTGTATGTGTATACATATGTATAATTTTTCCTCAGAGGGAATGCAAACAGCTTAGAGGATTAGTATAGAAGATGGCTTTGAACTTACATGAAGAGTGACTGAAATCCATTGACATCTGATGTCTGCTCAGTACAGGCAGATGCACATTTTTCCATCCTTTATCCTGTCCCAGGAGATGAACAGGACATGTCATGTAACGGCATGGCTGGATAGGAGTTTATTCCCCACCCTTAAATGTGCATATTTCCCTGTATTTAATTTCAGGTTGCAGAGCTGTGCCTTACATTTAGAATGGAAAGTGTAAAACATATCTATGACTGATTAAAAATCACAGTAACAACCCAATATATTACAAAAGACTACAGATTTACAGAGTAGGCAGAGAGGCCAATGGTTGGATGGACCTAGAGACTAACCCTGCCAGTCACTCTAACAGTGTGCCTTATTATCACGAGAGTCAACAAGTTGTAAGATACTAGTATTGTTCGGGCATGTCTAGCAGGGTAAATCCTTTTCCAGTCCTAGCATCTGTAGAGAGCTGCTCTCTCCCAGCCTACCAATCCAACACTCTTCAGTTCAAGAAGTTGGAAGAAATCTAAGGACTCCTTCCATCAATGGACAGTAGCAACACCTGAAGGGTCCATTTTCATTGCTTGCCTTTTCTAAGACCTACATCCTATTGATATTAATGGGACTACTATAAAGAGTCATCTGTTTGTCTAGGTGTCTAAATGCCTTTAAAACTTGGTTGTTCATCTCTCTGTGCTTCGGGTTCCTCTTTCTTCTAAGGGGCAAGAAAGAACAATAAGCACTTTCCTACCACACATTTAAACACCAAAGTTCTTGAGGACTATGAACATTTGTTCCTATTGGTGGAATGAGGAGGGAAAGAAACAAAGGAGAAAATAAATATTTTGAAGGACTCCACCCAGAAATTAAATATTTAAAAATGTTTATTTTTATGTTTATGTAGAGAGTGGGATCTATGATGTCATTAGGAGGTGACTAAATGAGCAGTCTGAGTAGAAACTGTTGTTATTATGGGTGCTTAATGTAATAACAGGTGCATTAACAAACTCTAGAGGAAAAAGCTTGTAAGGGCTGAGAGTCATGTGTGTATATTACCAAAGCTGCTGAAACAACTTGTTTGAGGCAGGATGTTCTAGAAATCTCCAGGAGCCACCTCAAAGGCACACTTGAAAGTCTCAATAGTAACAGGCAGGTATCACTGCCAGATGTTTTGCTCTAGCTCAAGAGGTAGGAGTGACAAGGACCTGGCAAAGGCATAACTAACCCTTGCCCTCACTGCTTTCTGCTAGGCTTTATGTTGATCCTCAGCAAAGCAAGCTGTGAATACTGATCACTTGCCACATCTGTCTCCTGGCACAACCGATAAGATAAGCACGCTGGAATGTTGAAAGTATGCATAAAACCCCAATAAATTATTAACATAGGAGTGTGATGGCACCACATCATCTGAAACTGTCAAAGATGTATGTGAAATACTTGAACAGTAACATGACTGACTCTGAATATGCATGAAATTTTGTGACTATATCATAGAGAAAAAAGGTGTAATACGAATTCTCTTTAAACTCATTTAACCTGCCTCATCCACACCATCAGTCAACAAAGCCACTTGGCCAATGTTGCTAACAAAATGCTAGTTTTGTTTATAGTCACTGCATAGTCACTGTCTGCTTATTTAAATGGTTTTATAGCAGGTTCTGACAGTTTCTTTTTTGAAAAAAAGGAAGCACTAGCAGTTAGCATCCATCATTGGAAAAGTTTCTCCATTGTTACTCATCTTCATTGTTCTTAAACAACTTAAGGGTTGCAACTAAGCCATGTTCACCCAGCATGAAACAAATACATCTTAATTGCTGAGAAGTATTTCAGTATCTTTTAAACTGCACGGTATAAAGATTACCATATTCAGGGACATGCCTCAACTTCTTCATGTATGTAAGGCTGACAAATTGAAATCTCCTCTACCTCTGACACTCTTTTGGTAAATGAGGAAATACGACATAATATCTTGCTGCACAACCTTCAAGATAAAATGATGGTTTACCTGTTGCTTGCTTTGCTTGTATGTCTTAGGCAGTAAGCTGAAAGTAATTATTTATTCTCATTTTCCATTAATTTGTAGATGGTGTTGGACCTTCACAGATAGAATTAACATTTATCAGTATAAGCACTAATTCATTGATAACATTAATACCATTTTATTTTAGCATATTCTTTACATTTTCATATGTTCTTAATGCAGTTCTATTGCTATCTTGAGAACACTCAAGGAAATAGTGGATTATTCTGTTTCAGCTGTGTGCTGACAAGACAATTAGCAGAAATATTTTGATACTCTGTCACTTGAGAGATCAAAGGCTAGAAAGTAAAATATTTTTTATGCAAATTCTTTAATTGTTTAATTAATAACAGAAAGAGGAGTCAATCTACTGTCTCTAACATACAAAGGTTTTGATCTATCAGTTATATAATTTTTGTTATTGATGAATCTCAGGAGAAAGCACATATAATTTCCTGCTACAATAACCTATATGAATAATTATAGATGATTTTATGGTAAACTTCCTTTACTTTGAAGTGGCTGCCAAAAAAACCTTTAGGAAATCTTTGCTTTGCAGCTGTGCAGGAGTTACTGTCATGAGCCACTTTGTATCCTGTCTTTCATCTGACAATCCACTAGGAGCAACCAAAAAGTTGTTTTCATGTGGACTATGGTAGGACTTATGAAATTTTTTGCTATTTTAACCACTCCTTGAAAAATTATTTCGTCACTCCTGCCAGAAAGTGTCAAATCTTATCCTCTTTTTTGCTCAATATAAGTGAATGGTGCACTGAGACACCGTGACGGTAAGCATAAATTGGCTAAGATTGTAAATATAATACTTAGACTCAACCTTAAGTCACAATTATTCTGTCTTATCTGTACTTCATATGTGTTGGGCCAAGAGGTCCCAAACACTATGCTGCTCACTGATGTTCACCTCATAGTGAATATGTATTAAAAAGGTGGGGTGTATAAGGTACTTTCAATAATCTGTAGGTATTCTAGAACTTTGACTGATACATTGCACTGATGACTAACATGATCTATATGTAAAGTTTGTAGAGAAAGTTAGGATCCTTTGGTTTTAAAGACATAGCTGAAACATATAGTATTTTTGTTTGGGAGGTGTCACATGACGTGGTTTAGAGAAATTAAATTGCAGGTACCAGAAATCCAGTTATTCAGAGTCCTACTGGGGAAGCCCATACTCACAGCATATGTCAAAAATAATGTTTGAACAGGCAGAGTCTCAAACATGAAGATCACAATCATGCCTTCTACTTGGGTGTGCAATTCAGTCTCAGAGCATCAGAAAGGAACCACTTTTTGAGCTTTGTGCTTCATCTTTCTTAACTGGCTAGAGTTCCTCAGGCTGAATCCTATTGTAAAAATAATGACTCAGCACTTTACCACTGCCTAGTGTTGTTCCACAAAGGTTTGTTTACTTGATTTAACTTTTCTCTTATTTATGGTACGATTCTTAAAATAAGACATGAGTGAACAATCAGCATAGAATTCTGCTTCCTCCTTTATCCTGCTTGTAACACAGTGATGGAGATATTTGCAATGAAATTGCAGACTTGGTTATTTTAATTACATAATAAATAAATTCCTCTGTAGCAGGACTTCAAGGTGGAACTTTTTCTGAGATGGATCCTCCTGTCTCTTTTCATTATCATATGGTAAACATGAGAAGGGCTTTCACACTGTAAGGTCATATTAGAATAGGAACTAGAAAAAGATGTTTTTGAGACAGAGAAAACTCAGATGTATTTGATCAGATAGATGAAAATTAAAAGATTTGTAAACAAATTTCTCCTCATCCCCACACAGCCTTGCAGTGCCTTTCCTTCAGGCTTTCTTTTAGTCTGGTTATTTTTAGTCACTTTCTGAATTACAACAAAGTCCACAGAGTTCCCCCGGCTTCTTAGCAAATACCATTTTGCAGCCATCACTTCTGAGGCTTGCTTGCATAGATTTTTCAAACTGAGCTTCTTAGGGGTCATCCAGTCTCTGCCCATATCAGAGGCTCCCAATTTGGGGGTCTGTTTCTTTCTGCCTGGCCTGAAATCTAGAAGGTTGCCCAGCTCCTCTGCATGCTCATTTTGAATTTATTTCTCCCTTAAGGTAGGGCACTAGCAGATTTGGTTTGGTCCTGCAGGCTTGTCAAGGTGGCATAAATAGCAATCGAAGTCTCCTAATTTACAACTGGAGTTACCTCATAGACTGGATGTCATCATACGCCAGCTGGTAGCCATGTGAGAGAGTATCCTGTGAAAAACAATGTAAATTTGAAAGAAAGAAGTGATATATCTGGACACTGGATGAGTACTCTGCTGCCCTGTGCAGGGAAGGAGAAGGATGTTCAGGAACCAGAACACACTTCATGTTGCCTCATGGCTGCAGGTGAAGTTTATATGGGTATAAGGACCTTAAACTAGTTTGTTTAACTCCATCTTGTTTGGAAGAGACTGTTGTATAAACATCAGATGGTCATATAACTCCTAAAACGTTGAAGCCTCTAGGAGAAAATCAAGATTTTGGACTTTTTTGGGGAAGTCACACTGAGAAATGAAGCTATTTAAAGCATCTGTCTCAGAGTGGTGGAACTACTGTTTCCTATTGCTTCTAAAGGAGAGCTCATGTCTAGCACCGAAAGGCAGATAGCTCCGTGCAGACATGACAGGAGAGTTTCCCGTCTTCTAAAGCAATGCTTCCAAAAAGTGCAGTAAAAATAAGCAAAGTGAAAGACAGGAATCAGTGGAACACAGAAACATTTTCTTAAGTGGCATTACAGAAAGGATGAATAAGGAATAGGGCATAAATCAGGCCTGTTTGTGGCTGCTGGATCATCAAAAGGATTCAGTTTCTCAGCCCTGACCTGGAGGGTCAGAAATTGCAGCTGGAAGCAAAGACTTAGTAGGATGCAAGCAGAAATGGAGCACCTGAAATGGATCACAGAGGAGGGGGGAAAAAAGGGGCAAGTAGTGAAAACACCAGAAGTGGTGTCCCGGTTTAAGAGAAGGGTAAATATTGATTCCTGTGCCACTCTTTCAAGCCCCTTGCAGCTCAATGTAAAGTCATTTTGTGGCCAGGCTTTGGTACCTCACTGAACTCAGGCTATACCTCACACCTTTTTAGGTGACATCAGGGCCCTTACAGGAAACACCGAGTGCCACCTTTCTTCCCATACCAGTCTCGTGATGTTGCTGCTAGAGCAGATGGTCCAGCCACTGCCATGGGATATGATGTGTGATTTCAACCCACAATCTCAAAAAGAAGTTGTGTGTCATACGGGTGGTCTGTGAGCTTAAGGTGCTATTGAAAAAAGAGTGCTTTTGCATCCAGAGGCTCTTAGTAAGTTGTGGTCGTATGTGTTGTCAGATGCTGACGGGCTCGTCGATTCTAATTGTACACACCAGGCACGTCAGAAAGCATAGTTTCCTGGGACTGTTATACAGCAACTGCCTCGCAGGGTGGCCTTTTTCTTCATTGGTTTTCTTGTGTGCCATACTCCCGTGACTTTCCAGCCCTCTCGGCTGCCTTCCTGCTGTTTTGCCTTCACAGTTATGAGCTTCCTGTCTTGGGCAAATGGCAGGAACTCCAGGTACTCCAAGTCATTTTTGGATTGCTGTTTTTCCTCATCTGTCTCCTTAGATATCTCAAGTCCCCAAGGGCTCTTGACATCCATTTCTAGTAGCATAGGCACTCTTGTTTTCAATTTTCCATTTAATGAAATGTCAGCACATGACAAGCCATGCTTTGCTGATGCTGTGCTCTGATTTAACAGTGCTGAATATGGACTCTATCATTTTTCATTAGTAGGTGTTTTATTATTTTGACACTGGTTTGTATCGACACGTTGTACTAGAAATAATCAGGACTTGTAGTGACATGCCTTGTACGTACTTCACTGCAAACTGCTAAAACTCATGTTTGTTAAAGGTGTCCTGTTGTCAGACATTACTAATACAGGTAATCTAAAATATAGCAAGGATAGTACTGACATGCACAAATGACTCCTGTGCCCTGGCAGCCAAGGGGGCAAACCACATCCTGGGGTGCATCAAACACAGCATAACCAGCCGGTGAAAAGAGGTGATTGTCCTGCTGTACTCAGCGTTGGTGTGGCCTCACCTGGAGTACTGTGTGTAGTTCTGGGCCCCACAACTTAAGAAGGATGCAATGGTCCTTCAATGCATCCAGAAGAGGGCAACAAAGCTGGTGACAGGGCCAGAAGGAATGACCTATGAGGAGCAGCTAAGGACTTCGGGTTTGTCTAGTTTGGAGAAAAGGAGGCTGAGGGGCGGCCTCATTGCTCTCTACAGCCTCCTGAGGAAGGGAAGTGGAGAGGGAGGTGATGATCCCTTCTCCCTAGGATCCAGTGATAGGACACATGGGAATGCCTCAAAGCTGACCAGGGGAGGTTTAGACTGGACATTAGGAAGCATTTCTTTACCGAGAGGGTGGTCAAACACCGCAATAGGCTTTCTAGAGAGGTGGTTGATGCCCCAAGCCTGTCAGTGTTTAAAGAGGCATTTGGACAATGCTCTTAATACCATGCTTTAACTTTTGGTCAGCCCTGAATAGGTCAGGCAGTTGGACTAGATGATCATTGTAGGTCCCTTCCAACTGAAATAGTCCTATTCTATTCTATTCTATTCTATTCTATTCTATTCAGATATATATTCTTCTATGCGGGAATGAATTTGATAGTCTGTGACACAAATAAGTTGTTTTTCTCCCAGCCAGCAGTGACAAATCTATGCCTACTTTGCTCTGGGGGATTACTTCTTTTTCCCCCCTTACACCACCTATGTCTTTAGCACTCCTTCCGGCCTATGCGGCAAGCGAAACAACAATTTCCTCAAACTTGCCGCTTATCTGAGGCTGGTGTAAAATGTTATTGGTCCTACTTTTAGATTTTAAATCCCTAAATGATTCTGCGCATGTCCTTTTTAACACTTTTTTCTCTGATGTCTGAGGATTTCATATGCATTGAAAAAAGTCACATTTAACCCTTTATTACCGAGTATAATTTTAAGGGATAAAGACACTGTATTAGCTGTTATGAACCATTTGGAGCAACTAGTGTCATCTGTGGCACTGGCCACAATTACCTTCTGCAGGAGTTTGCCCTCAGCAATGTCTGCAGCAATCAAAGTTAACATTTTGTCCGACACCAGATAGATACTTTTTAAGAAGAGCTTGCGTGTGTAACAGGTACAAAATCTAGTTCTGAATATTTTCACTTCATAGTTCTTTTGTCAAGTACTCCAGAGACCACGTGTCTAACCATCATCAGGTCTTTCTTAGTTTTTATACAACATTGCAATCATATATTTCAAACCAGAATACTTCTGTAGTCTTTTTGCTTGTGGGAAAGGTTAGGCTGAGAATTGCCAGGTCCCTTAGGCTGTAAAGAGTTTTATGATCAGTTTTAGCTCACACAATTCTTCCATGCATGAAGACGTGAAGCTTTAATGGCTATGGAGTAAAGCCAAAGCTTCTTTCTTTATTTATGTACACTAACACCCAATTTCTTTTATGGATAACTGACTGCACTCCAAGTCTGACTCTACAACTTTGAAAAAATTACCAATATTCTCAGTAGAAGAATGCGAGGACGAGTTAATTTTGCACTTAGATACCATATCTCTGATTGGACCATCTTCGGTTAATGCCTTCAGATTTCCAGATGTTTTTGTAACAGTTAAATCCTGTGTCTGTTAGACGGTTTTGTAAAGCAGCATTCAGAATGCTGAGGCAGGTTGACTGAGCACACATTTCTTTACATACTTTGTGTTTCAAATGAATCCGTACTCCATCTTAGTGTGGCCAGTCTATATCATCTTGCCACATTCACCTTGCTTTGCTGGATATTATTTGCACCACAAGGAATTTGCATGATATTTGTTTAGCTTTTGTCCTACAGCTTGTTTTCCATCCATGGTTCATGAAGTCTCTGACTGCATTTTTCTCATTTTTTTTTTAGATCAAAATGTCATGATACAGACTTTTGTACTGTATATGCTATCAGAAACGTGCTGAAAGATTTTCTATGAAGTGCACAGCCCAAAAGGGAACAGTATCTCCCAAAGAAGGTGTTGAAGCTAGGAGAACATTTGTTTTGTTTTGCTTTGCCTCCCATGTAGAAATGCATTTGGTTCCAATCACCTCTCCAATGCTTTCTTCTTATATATGGGGAATATTTTCCACTGTTTAAAATTTTTGTCTCCTGGGTGTACATGTAAATGAAAACTCCATCTTTTTTTCTGGCAGTGACTAGGTCCCATTGCTGGAGCTCTGCTTGCTCTGCGGGTAAGTGCTTCTACCTCATCTCCCTTCAGTTGTGAGGAATTTTCTTGGCAGCATGGTGGGAACTTGTCTTGCAACCCTGATCTGAATGTTTTTGAGATGTTACAGTGTTAGATCAAAGTTCTGTGCTGCCCTCTGTGTTGTGTTTGCAACAGTGGACAATAATGGATGCCTTCAGAAGAACATAAGAATATGATAAGCGTATCTGCTTCCCTCTCCTGGGCTCCAATATGTTGTTCCTGAGTTGCTGAGCCAGAGATGGTATCATTATTTAAGATTAGTAGAGTTTTTCAGTTGCTGGTATCCAGATTCTGGCAGTGTTCTGGCTTGTGCATTAGTGTCCAACTTAAAAGCATGTAATTGTCACAGTTGCTTCCAGACTGACAGTTCAGTTCTCTGCTGATGCAGCATAGTCCGTTGCTCCTCATTACTTCTACAGAGATTTCCTCTGAATTAGTGGTGTTGCTGTCATTCTCTTGTTGTTGGGTTCTGTTTCTTGCTGTGCGTGCTCTTGTACCACTTGCAAACTGCTGGTGAGTGGCATTTACTTGTAGTTCATGCACCTATTTTCAAATGCTGGGCATTGTTCTGACTTCCTTTGTTTTCACACTCTGCATATCTTCTTGTGTTTTTCATTGTGAAGAATTTGTTTTTCCTGTCCTTTACCTTTAAAATCTTTGATTCCCTAGAATATCAGCTTTTGCCTGGACTGGGTGAATTCCTTTGCTTGACAGATGTGGATTACCTTGCCGAGGATTAACTGCAGACCTTCCAGTAGACCAAGGTTTACTTTTCTGAGCCAGGACTCAAACCCTCAAAACTGGCTAATGAGCTAGTTGGTCAGAGATTAGTCACCTTCTCCTCTGCTTTTACTCTCTGCTTAAAAGCATCATGTACATCTATTTCATTTTTATAGAATGCTTCACATTTCTGTAATGAGCCTCAGAATTCATCTGTCTTGGCCAAACTAACTGAAAACCATGGAAAATACGAACTGCTTTAAAACTGAGTATTGTCAGAAACAGTGTTATTTCGTCTGTCTCTGCTGCTGTTACCAGTTCCTTGCAAATACAGATTCTTTACATTTCTGTTCATAGGAGGGTTCAGGCAAGCATAGAAATTCCTGAGGCGCCTCTACTTTTTTACCAATTGGAGTAAAAAATTACCTGCTTTGCAGTCCCAGAGCCTCAGCCAAGAAAGCTATTTATGAAGAGATGGAAAGCTGGCAGCTTTTTTTTTTTTTTCCCTGGTCTCAGGTAGGAACACACACTGTTCTTGGTCTATTACTTTGCTTGGGGGACAGTTTGTATAAACTTAGTTAATAAGCAACCAATAATGTCTGTCTTTCTTGCTACCATACTTTGTAATTGATGTGGCCGTAGAGGAAAGCCTCAGAATGATGTTTTCCTCCAAATCATCCAGGTTGTGTTCAGAAATATGCTTCTGTAAATCTGTTGAAAATGGCAATATGTTGCTGAACAAGGAGTAAATTCAGAGATCCAAATATATGGTTATGGTACAAAAGCAAATTCTGCCTTTGAGCAGTGCATACTTTCCATAGATCTCAGTGGAAGAGTCATAGAAGGTTCAATAAATTCACTAAATTTTTAGTCTAATCTATGAACCACAATTAAAAATGGAATGCAGTCCTCTGCCTTGAAAGTGCCAGACCCACCAGTCTTATCAGGGCTTTAATTCATGTCAGCTCCAAACTTCTCCAGTGCCTATAGTGTGGATGGTATTTTACTCAAGACTTGGGTACTACCTGTTACGCTCACAACAGTTTCCAATCTGAATTGTTGTAGCCCACAGCAACAATAAATTATGGTAATTTGGACTAAAGCACTCCTAATCCAGAGTAAGGGTATCCACATGGAGAATTAATCAGAAAGAATGTATTCTGATTATAAAAAGAATAGCTGTTTTAAAATAAACTCCCTGTGAAAGAAAAACCTACATGCACACATTGAAGGCAGAGTGAACTAATGTAATTGAAATGCTGATGGACCAGAAGAAAAAGGAGTTTAACTAGTGAAGTGATTAAAGAGCAAATGCACAAGCTTGCAGGCAGAGCACCTACGCCTTGCTGTGTTGCAGGTCTCTGTTGCTTGTCTCGCCAACTGAGGCTGTCTTGCTCAGGAGTTAAGGGTTTATAAGTGAAGTTAAGGAAAGCAAGGCAGGTATCTAGGCTGTGTAAACAGGTCTGATTTCTCTTTCAGGGCAGTCAGTGAAAGGATTTCCAGGCCGAGGGCATCTTTTCTGTCATCTTAAATATGAGCTGAATTTGGTCCAGGTGGTGTATATGTCTTGTATGTGGCATTGAGGGAGCTGCAAGGGAAGACTGAGAAGGGGGAACAACCCAGTAAGATGCTAAATTCAGCTTTTCCTAGTGAATACTAATGCCTAAGAAATGTATAGATGGATGCATTCATGTCTGAAGCAACCGGCTTATGGATTTCCTGATCGTGCAGGAGCGGTATGCAAAAAAGGAGGAGGAGGAGGGAAGGAAGGGGGGTGGCTCTAGGACCCATGCGAGCCTTCCTGAGCAGGAGGTGGGAATTCTGCTCCGAGGCAGCAGGAGCCGGAGCCCAGCCTCAGCGCTCCCGCGGAGCCCGCAGGAAGCGCCGGGCACGGCCCCTCCCGCGCCGCGCTGCCGGCGGGGACCTGCCCGCACCCCGCAGAGCCATGAACCGGCTCCCACCGCTGGTGCTATGGGTCACCGCTCTGGGTAAGTAATTTATTTTCCTTCGCCCCGTCTCCTTGTGGTGCAAACTCCCTCTTATGCCCAGGGACTCAGACTTATTTCATTGCCCGTTCCCTTTTACCTTTAAAACCAGTAAAGCATTATTTTCAAAACAGTGGGAGAAAAAGGAGAGGGGGGAGAAAGTACTGGCATGAAACATGTATAAAGTGGGTGACGTGGGAAGATAAATCTTGATGGTTATTGATTCTAAGTAAATTTTGTTCATTGAAATGAATAGGTGATCCATAGTTTTAGAAAGGCTGACCGAGGCTCTCAGGCTGGAAGCAGGCGCTGTCATTGTACAAGGGTTCAGCATGAAATTAATATCTGTACCCCAGGACCATTTTGCTTCTCCGATTACTGGATTGCTTTCTCTGGGACTATTTTGCAGAGGTGGGAGAAAGTAATGCTCCAAGAGTAGTGAAGGTTGCTTACCGGAAAAGGTGCAGTTTGGAGAAGATGCTTTTTCTGAGGAGAGAGATGAGGGAGACAGATAAAAGGAGAAGAAGGTATCGGGACTATGAAAGATGGCGTTATGAGCTCCCACCTAGAGAGTGGTGCTCAGGCTGAGTTTTGAAAGGAATCTTTGTGCCACTCTGTTTGTAATTGTCAGCTTTGGTTCTGAAATGCAGCAAGAGGAATGAAATAACAGTAGGAGAGAAGGAGGGAGGTGTTAGGAGGGAAGCTGCAGTAATAGGAGAGAAGTTGGGAACATGCACGCAAGCAGCGATGAGAGAAGGTAGGAGTGGGACACATTTATGATATGTGCACAGTGGTGAGCAAACTCGTTATGAAAATTAGGAGAGAAAAACCTGTATCAGGACATGCTGAACTTCTCAGAGAGCTGAAGTTACAATAGTACCTCCAGTGCAGAAACAGGGACATCATCTTGACCCTTAGACAAGAATCAGGAGACACTTCTGTATTTCTCAGTGTAACAGATAGTATTACTTCCAGGCAGGGAAGGAGGTAAAGCAAACAGGTTCTTGGGTGCTACAGCTTGCTCTTGCTAGTGCAGTGAAATTCTCTGTCTCTGGCTAAATGCTGAACCTGTATATATTTTCTTTTATATGAAGACACGCTGGGACATCTTATTTTAAGCAGGTTTCATCATTTAGTTCTATTTACAATTGAATGCCAAGGCATAGTACAGAGTTTTTGATTTCAGGCTTCTTCTGGCCTGTTATTCCTATTGGGACGAGGTTGCTTTACTGTCAAAGGGTCCCAGGGCAAGTGTACCCCATGCAAGCAGAGCTGGGTGTCCCCACAGCCTCAGTTCTCATGGCATGTGGTCTTATCAAGAGCTGCTAAGTATCATCCCAGAGGTTTTGGTGGAGTGACTTTCAACACGCAAGTAAGGTTAGTGTAAGGAACAGTCATTATATTTGCTGTATCTCCAAGTCTGTGATTTGAAGCATGACTGTATTAGGACAGAGATAAAAAAAGGTGTGTTTCAGAGAGATCAAGTAAAGAGCTAAATGAAAACAAACGTACATTTTACAATCTCTGTTCAATCTTCTGCCAAAAATAATCTCAATCACCCAGGGAGAGACTTGGATGCATGAGCATTTAACTGTGTAGCTGCTGTCACAATCTTCACATGGGGGCTGCTTGTCTCACTGGATTATTATGATTAGCTCTCAGATTCTGCAGTGAATTATTTTAAAAACCACTTGTGTTTCCACTGAGAAAGTTTTTCTGGAGCATATTCTCAGAGTGGCTTTACATTTCCTTATTTATTTGAAAAGCCCAAGGTCTTGGTGATGAGGGAATTTACAGGTCCACTTTTCTCTCTTTTGTTTTACTGGCTGGCATATGCCCTTCTAATGAGCTGTATCCTAAAAGGATGATTTCAGAGTTCCCATCTGTTGAAAATTTTTGGCACACCAAAACACTGGAGGAAGTTAGAACTTTTGGTGCAAAAATTAAGACTTCATGAGAAAATTCAGAAAGTTGTAGAGAACAACAGCAGAAAAAAAACCTCAGAAAAACCCCAAAACCAACAACAAAACCAGGAAAGTATTCAGTTCACAAATGTGCATTGTTCAGTGTTAAAGCAACTTCACAGTCATTCGGAGGCTGAGGTTGCACACCAGCCTCAGGTCTCAGGAGATGGCTCGGAAGAAGGTGAAAAAAGCCACCAGATTAATGTGTGGGAGAATTTTCTTTTTATTTTAAGCACCAGCATTGCTTTGGGTCTTCATATTGGATGATTTTCCTTTGATTACTTGAGCTTGGCAGAGGGGGTAGGTCAGTCCTTTTCTCCTGTACGAAAAACTGTGTTGTGCTTGGCCAGATGTCGTCCTCTTGCCTCTGGGTGTGGAGGGCAAACTATCTGCAAAATTACAGGCAAACCTCAAACACCTTTCCAAAAGTGCAGTCATGTTTATGTCGTTGCTCAGAGTTTAGCTATTGAGTATAACCACAGTTCTTGACATAATATTAGTAGAGGCATTTTGTCAAGTCTTTCTTTACAGCCCTTTCCAATACTTGTAGTGGAGCTGTCACAGAATAGGATATGTTATTTTTAATTTCAGCCTGAGGAATAGTTACGGTTTTGGGTTGACTTGAATCCTTTCTAAGGCAAAAAGGCATAGGGCGGTTGATGGCAGGTTTAGGAGTAAGACAGCCAGCCTTTTGTTTGCTTGCTTGTTTGTTTGTTTGTTTGTTTGTGGAATGGTGTATCAGCATGGCAATGGTGAACGCCCCATTCCTGGCTGCTACTTCCTCCTTGCATTTGTCTAACAAATTATTTTCAGAAGCCTGGAAGGTTTTCTTCTTCTCCCTGGGTTTGTCTGCCTCTCAGAATTGAGCTGTCCTGTTTTATAGAGTGAGTATAAGCTGGTTTAAGTTTAATCAGTCCATACATGCATCAAGTTGCTTATATAAAGTACCTCATTTTGTTGTAAGCTAACTTAAAATCAACCAGCACATCTATCCCACTTAGACAAACCTTTACGGCTTCATGTATCCCTTTGTCTGACTAGAGGAGAGCATGCCGAGAGTGGAAGGGATGTTAAAGTAGCATACAGGTACAGTAGTGGTTTCAGTATTTTCACTTAAATAGTTCCAACCAGGACAGCACCAACTGATCCTTGAAATTTGTCTTAGGAGTTAGGTCCACAGTCCTTTACTGTGCAAATGACAGCATACCTAAAGCTACTGTGCCCAGTTAGGTTATGCAGTTCAAGGCCCTGTGACTGTCACTGAACGTCAAACATTGCGAGGATGCCTTGAAATAAAAAAAGACAGTTCTTTTTAAGTCACAGACATTACAAAGTTGAGGACCCTTTGAAATATAATGGAAAAGGATAGGACAGGTATATGGGAATCCCACAGTAAGCAGGTACGTGCAGACAAACACTGGGGATTTGTAAACTAGATAAAGAGGGAGGACTAAGGTGGAGCACAAAGAAATCGGGTAGTGACCCATGTGTACTGTTACTTCAGAGCTGAGGACAATGTCTTGTGATCAGCCATAAAAGAAATCCATCTTTCTGTCCGTCTTACATAGTTTCACAGTTTCTAATTAGTCCATAAGATCAAAGTTGGAGAAAAGTATGCCCCACTCCAGTGATGTTTCAAAAGCATTCCTCTCCCGCCCCCCAGAGTCCTAGACAGATACACAGGAGGGTCCCTGTCTTCAGCCTGCTTGTATGTGTGATGGGGTGTGCGCTGGCTCTGCTGGTGTGTAGAAGTGCATCTGTGATGTCTGTGACTAGAGTGGAGAGAAATTTTCCTCTTGAATTAATTTTAGTGAAAAATGCTGATGTAGTGACACTAAAATGCTTTATAAAGTGGTCTAGGTTTTGGGCTGTCATGTATGGAGGTTTGTTTTGTGGGTGCACCAGTTCATATTGAGACATTCAAATGAGCCTAGCTGTTCTAACGTTTTTTTAATTCAAACTTTTTCTTAGAGAAGTCTTTTATGCAAAAATCTTAAATCTTTATTTAAAAATCTTAAAACATGATTTAGTATGAAATGTGTAGTTTTGACATGAAATGTTATAGTTCAACAGTCCCTGAAATGTGTTGGTCTTTGCAATTTTATAAAGCTTCTGAAAAATTGTCAGGTTGGCCTGTGACAGTTTTTTCTTTTTTTAATTTCTTTGGGCTTGGCAGTAACTTGGAAAATCTTGTATTAAAGCTGCTCAGTTATCTTGTAATACCACATACCAATTTGTACCTGGATTTGTGCACGCAGGTGGTTGTCCTCAGGCTGATGTTCATTACTGCACATATACGCAGTGGCTGGTACTGTTGTTTGTAGCTTGGTATTGGATCGAATTCCTTAGAAATAAAGGAAATGAAGATAACATGAACTTTTTGCAAACCTTTAGGAAAAACAGAAGCACAAAGCAGCTGCTGAGAGGAGAGGCAGGTGAGCTCTTTCCAGAAATAAATGGAGAGGAAGGAATCCATGGGGTTCTTAGTTAACACAAATTGATGGATCTCTATGGGAGTACAGTTACAGCAGTACAACATCTTGCCTTCTGTATCTGGAGACTTTTATCTGAGACTCTTACGAGTAAGCATGATTTCTGTATTGAATGCTTAAATCAGAGGAGGAAAATAATGACATTAATTATGTTAATTAATTGGATCAGGCTTATAGTCTTTTCCTGTCTCTCAGCATCAGTCCTTCCTCTTACAATTCCTCTTCCTCCCATTCCATTCTAATTGCTCCCCTGCTTCTCTCCTCTCCTGGCGTGTAACAAACCCAGTGCTCTTATGTGGCCTGCTCTCAGCAGGACAGGGGGTGCACAAAGATGAAACCCGTGGCAGGTAGGATAGCAGGCCAGCTTGGAAAGTGGTGACTTGATGTGTTTGATAAGAGGTGGCTTGCAGCTGGTCTGACAGATATACTCTGAGTGAATAGGTAGAACCGAGATCTCTTGTGAGAGTGGTGACAGATCACACTGGTGGGTTATGTGTGCGCAGGAGGAACACGAGCCTTTGGTCCAGATTGTGGCTGGTTCAGCACCATTAGGGGTCGGAGGGGCTATTCCTGGGGAATGTCAGGTTCCTGCCTTTTTATGCCTGATGTGCAAGAGCGGAGCTTGGGGTGTAGGACCTTTACAACTGAGCAAATGTGGCATCAGGACTTCCCTGGGTCTTTGCACCGCTCGAAGGACCACAGCTCCCAGGCAAGTGGCAGGGTGTCACTGAAGCGTTTTGCCTCCCCCAGGTGTGCTCCTTCTAAGAGCTTTCATCAAGGTGGTGGACCTCCACACTTCAGCTTCTTCCAGTGTGTTTGATACCAGCACAACTGGGCCCATAAGGAGTAATGAAAACAGAGAGAAATAACATAAAAGGAAACAGAGATGACTTTCCAGTCTTCCCCACCTAGAAAAAGTAACTCTGCCATATGTACTGAGGAAATAAAGAACTCAGAATTTCAGTAAGATGCTCATCCACAGGCCAGGTTTTATCTTTTCAGGAGAATTTCAAGTTGGTTTTCTATATGTGCTCCTTAACATAAAGCTGGCTGGAAAAACATGAAACTTTACACAATTCTGTATAACCTTTTGTTCCACTTGTCAGTGAAAAAGTTGTTAAGATTTCTAACTGGCTTTATATTTATTTTAGGCAGCTGGACTACATGATCATTGCAGGTTCCTTCCAACTGAACTATTCTATTCTATATGAAGGAAAGAAACTCCCTGACAATAGCACTGACTGAGTTTAAAAAAACAAAAGAGCCACCTATTGACACAGCAGGCTCATCAGAGTTAAAGGTAGTCAAGAATGAGACTGATGTATAGAATTAAAAGCTGAAGTCTTTCTGAAAAGCACAGTTCTGTCCTTGCAACTCAGCTTAACTTTTGCTCTAATCAGAGAGCCATATCTGTTAATAAGATATCACAGATTTTCAGCTAATTGGTATCTAAAATCCCATAAGCTTTAGCATATCAGCCAAGAATGATGCATTTACTCATGCATTTCGGTTGCTCATTTAGTTTTTTTTTTTTCCCCAGTCTGTAGCTCAGCATGTGTTTGTGGGCATAGACAGCCAAACTTTCTGGGGTTAAAGCATCCACATGTCTCCCCTGTGTCCATGTTTATGGAGATACATATTTATATATTAAAAACATAGGAGTGATAAAGTAACTGAGCGAGAGCCACACTAGGAAGTGACATGGAGGGATGTGATGATGTTTTGGTGCACAGAATAAAGTGCAGGAGGTGAGAAGTGTCTGTTCCTGCATTGTCATGGTGAAGAGTTCTTGTGCTATCTGGGAGCCAAATGACACCCAAACTGGAACTTTTTCCCACCTTGAATCAGAACTGACCCAATAACGGCAGTTGTATTGGAACCTCGATGAGAACTGAACCTGACAGGTTACTGGTTCAGAGTCACAGTTTGCTGAAATCTTGCTTCCCACAACAGAGATGCCGTCGGCATGGGAGCAACCTCAAACTGTGGTCGGCTTCTGAGCAGTTTTGCATTCTGCTTCCCCATCGGACTCTCACAAGTGCCTGCTTCCACGCAGTGATGCAGAGCTGGTTTGAGTGGCTCTGCAGCTGTGACCAAGACCTTTTTCTACATGCTGAGGGTGAACTCTGAGTGCTTGGGCACTCCCCTTTGTAGCTCTGCCTCACAACTTCTGCTCCACTTTCCTGGCCTTGGGGAAGCAGGAGAAAACTGTGGGGATACATGGAGAGGATGGGATGTGGAGACCATGAGCCCAGCCAGTGTGGTTTGGGATTTCCAAAAGAAGGGTTAGCAGCTGTCAGCCTGAACCTGAGCAACCTCAGGCAAAGCTGAATTCAAACTGGAACTGAACTGAACTAAAAAACTGCTTTGCTTCACTGCATGGTTCATTTGGCAGTTGTGCAGACCCTGCTATCTTGACTAATATTTTAGACAATGTAAGGAGCGTGGACGATTATGCTTCTAATACTGTAGATGTCTTGATTGTTTTTGATTTTCTCTTTCTGTTGTTATGTTTAACTGCAGTTTTAATTTTCCAAGTATCTGCTATTTATAATTTTTTTTCCTACTGAGCTCTGAGTGATTAATACATATTTGCTACTTTGACTTCAACAAATAGAATCATAGAAAAGCATGAGTGCTTGAAATTTCCATGGTCTTTAACATGTTTTTAGAGTTTGCTTTGTGGCATTTTGATGTATACTGTGCTGGAGTCCAGATCTCTTTACATGAGTAACACTTTTAAAGCATGTAATTCACAACGGGAGCATTTTCTGTGTTTACAGTCACTACAGGAGCCCAAATAGTATTTAAAACCTCTGAAAGAAACTTTCTTTAACCCCATGCAAGCTAACAGTTCAGCCTAGATTTTAATGAGACACTGGACTTTCTGAATCTTATAAGCCCTGATAGCATAGTCATAGCAGAATACTTACTATCACCATTTTTTTCAGCTTCCCTGAAGTCCTACATGCCTCCTGGCCCTTCAAGATCTATCAGATTCTTAGAAGAGTTTAAACTTTCCCAGAGTTTGACAGATTGTGTTTGTCAGTCTGTTGCAATCCTAGGGAAGAAATTTGAACGTCAGTAAAATTTATAAAAAATAACCTTGTGAATTAATTATAAGCAAAACGAGGTGAGTAAACCAAGCTGGCTTTTATTTAGTTATTTCAAAAGGGCTTGTATTCTGGCTATCCAGGTGGGTAGAAAAATGACAGACTTATGCAGATCTAGCTCTTTTCACCTCAGCTAGAGTTGTGCTAGATTGGTCTGATTAGACACAAGCATTTAGCTTCCCCTCTAAAAGCTATTTTCATTTTTGATTTCCTGACAAGTTTTGGACAGGGCGTAGCTTTTTTAATTTCTTCCTTCCCCACTGTAATTCCCAAACATTTTTTTCCTCTCTTGTGTGCCTTCCTGCATATATATGCATGAAAATTAATGAAAGGAAAAATCGCTTTTTTTTTTTCCTGATGGAGAATAATTTTTTTCACTTATTTTAGGACCTGAAAAGATATGGAAAAAAGGTTTGCTTTAAACAAGCTGTTTTCTACGCTTCCCTCGGTGGATGCAGTTATCCAAAACTGTACAATACTCAGGGGTTGCTCATGACTGTTTGTGATTAATATTTTAAATATATATTTAATATATAGATTACCACTTTGCAGGAACTTCTGTGGCATGTGTCTGTACAGGCTATCAGCTATGGTAAATCTAGCTAATGGTTATTTTTTAATTAAGCTTCAGTAGAATTTACATTCACCGCAGTGCCAGGGTACCTGCGGAATAAGCTAGAGAAGTTATGTCATTACTGATAGAAACTGCTTTGTGGCTGCAAGAAGGAGGATTGACAAGAAGCAATAGCCCAATTAATGATGTTACTGACATTCTTCCACCGAGAATGGTGGGGGGTGCTTTATGTCAAGTAAATGTAGAATTTCAAAGGTAGAAGTGCTGATTTTTCTGCTGGATTTCTTAAGGCTCTTGAGACTGAGTGAACATGAAGAAGGTTAATGTTCAGGCAATGTTTAGCTCAGCTCTCGAGTATTGATGCCCACCTTGACTTCTTGTGCCAACCCCCAAGCGGCAGCTTAGCTCATCTTAGCTGTGTCAGTCAGACTGTAGGGATGCTTTGAAACTTTCTAAGTTAAAAGCTAGCTTTCCTTTTTTTAAAATAATTTCAATGGTCCAGTTACAGTGTGACCCTATACAGCTTGCGTAGGTATAATTGAGGAGATGGTGATTGCTGGGCGAGGACAAGAAGGGAGTCAGTCTCCCAGTGGGGCCAGAGGAAGGGAGTGGGAGGAAGGAAGCGTTTTGGGAAACTCTTAAGCTGTCGGGTTTTTTTTCTGAATATCTCCCCCAGTCATTGAAACAAGTGTCTTGTGAAACTAACCTGTAGGATTAGATACCTGAACTTAGACTATGTGAATACACCCTTATCTAGCTTAGTGATGTCTGCTTTCCATCCTCTTGCAAGGAAGCAAGTGCTTGATGTCAGTCTTGTCAGCTAGATGTCAGTGAGCTGACAACCTCCATATGATTTTGTACCACTGTGAAAATACCTACAATCCTGTTTTACTAAATAGAAAAACATTGTTGTTAGCTGTCAAGTTCTGTTTATGATGATTTCTTATTTTTGGACCTTTTAGTTTTTGGCATCCAGTTATCAAAACTTTTAACAGTTTTAGGGGACACAAAATTCAGACTAGTAGTCTGAATCCTACCAGTGATGCTACAGTACTGAGGAATAAGAGATACACCACGTCGTTGTGTGGCCTTCAAGTCTCCTCTTAGCCCTTCAGACAAAATAGTCTGTTTTCAGCTTTGACCCGTACCATGTACAGACTGTTGTTAGAGGAGGTGCTCTGAAGCAATTAGGGATAGGACTGAATATGTTCTGAAGGTGGAGAGCTGGGGTTTACATTTATCATGTAAAAGGGAGACAGTAAAATAGTTTTGGGACCAGGCTTAAATTTTATACGTAAAATGTTTTATAAGCTCTAGCATGCACAGAAGTGCTCCCATGAGTTTTCAAAAAAAGGTCAGCTACATTTAAGAATACTCTTAAGCATGTCCTTTTATTCTTGGTGACCCAAACACACAAAGGAGCAAGAAACAAAGCTGGTGAGAAGTGACAGCTGAAAGTACCTTGCTTAGTCTTTCTGAGCTTGGTAAAGAGTAAATGTGTAGCAAGCACTGTTTTTCTGGTACCTAAACTCTCCAAGCTCAGGTTTCACATCACAAGATAGGGTTAAAAATCATCAAATTAAAACAAACATATTTATGAGCCATCTGGTTTCTGAGTCTTTCCAGTTTGTGTTTGCTATCCTGAGTAACTATTAAGCAATTTTTGTTGCTGTAATTTTCATGTCATTACATGGCTCCAGAAACTACATGTTTAAGAAAAACACTGCAGAGAACTGAGTTCCAAATAGAATTATAAGCACTGGCAGCACTGGAGACATTTGTCATTCTTTCAATCGTTCTCACATACTACAAAAAGTAAATGTATAGAATAAATCCATTTTTCCTTTTAATGTGACTTTAAGTTAGGCAAAGTGAACCGGGAGGTTGTATTATCTAGCTCTTTTACAATATGGTAAGGGGAGTCAGATTTCCTAGGGCTGGTTTCCAGTTCTGCCACAAGCTTTCCGTATGATTTGGGGAAGGCTACTTAGTTGGTGCCTTAATCCTTGTCCTATTTTACCTGTTTTATCTCCCTTATTCAGATGTGGTGAGACATAAACCAATATGTTCTAGATCCTTGAAAGAGATCCAGTGCACAAAATTATTTTTATTTATTTGGCCTTTTTTTAATGAAATGTAATTAAGGAGAATCTATAACTCAGTTTCAGTGGAAATTTAAATGTGTTGCTTTGAAAAAAAAAAGCGTATTTATTCTTTGACATCAAATGTTGGGTTACTGATAAGATCTTTCTGATAGCATTGGCTTTTCCATTGGTGAAGGAAACAAAAGTGTTCTCCTTAAAGGTGTGCTTTTGTATTGCTTTTCCATAATATATCCTTATCTGCTCCTGAGAAGGCACAGTGCCGATGAATAGATGTAAAATTCCCCTCTTGCTTCTCTGGTGATGATTGATATTCTTCATGCCAGCTCAGTCATTTGTGACAGAGTCAACTTTCGGAATATAGTTTCATCTTAGGAAGAAAGAGAGGAGACAATATAGGTATAATTACTGATGTTGGGTTTCTAGGTGCAACCAAATGCTGGTGCTATTCGAAAGTAACATGTTTAGTGAATGCTAACTAACGTACAGTAACCAGCTTCCCTTTCTCCATCTCATCTTTTTGACAGAGCTGTGTCCTGAACATTAGCAGTTTTATTAAGTCAAATTTGTTTTTATGAGTCTTGGAACCTTTGTGACTATTTTGCCTGCTGTGCAAAGCTGTTCATGATCCCCTGCACCTCGTCAGCCCTACTGCCACGTCTTGTTCTTTCTCCTGTGGCTTGGTATCTCTTACACACAGTGGGTAGGAGCACCTGGCAGATTGAGCTCAGTGGAGGATGCACCAGTGTCTTTAGGTCCTGTAAGAAGTACACAGCTTGTTTCTCTGCTTCCGTTACTCACACCTGGCATGAGCTTTAAAAGAATGCAAAGCAATCACTTGGTGTCTCTATGCCTTTAGTTTCAAAGCCCTGATTCTCAGATGCATGAAGAGGGAGAAATAAGTGTATGCAAAGAATAAAGTACACGCTACTCAGGGTGATTGTCCTTTGGAGGCAAGCATTGCTTACAGCAGCAGAGAACGCTAGCCACGAAGCAAGGAAGGCAGTTGAAATCTTGGCTTCCGAACTGTTAAATACCCTGCTGAAATTTGTGCTCAGTTTCACATTCCACCTTCTTGGCCTTCTCTGAGTGTTTGTTTGACTGCTTTCCTCTTCTGGAGTCCAGCTGGTGTTGAGAGGCTCAGCTGTTAGGAAGCACATTTGGGAGTCTCAGCTGGCACTGGCAGACTCCACATGCTGCTGGAGCACTTGCTGTCAAAGTTGTGGTCCCTACCTTGGAAGCTGGCAACAGTTTCTTGCTGAGGCTGTGAGGAAGATGTTTGAAAGGCATTTGCCTCTTGCCTGGAGCTGACAGGGCCGTGCTGTGGAGATGATAGTAGGGGTAGGTGTTTGTCCACCTTCACTGGCACGGTAACTGCATCTCTTCTTCAGAGACACAGGCCTGGGCATTGCACTGTGTGCCCTCGGTGTGTTGATGTGGAGGTATAGCAGTGGCCACAACTGCCTTCAAAGCCAAGTGCAGGCCTCCCAGTGCCCAGCACACTGCAACCTGCTCCCTTGCAATGCTCTATCACCAAAGCCTGCCTTACTATTGTCCTGGGAACTGAACTGGCTTTCCATCATGCCTCAGAGTAACTTTAAAACCTAGTTTTGCTCTGAGTAGAAGACAGTAAAGTAGGAATTCAGTGCTCCAACAGCAACTATTCTCTACCCAGCCCTCCCAAAATATTGTGATATAGAAGGACACAGTAACAGATTTTAGCTTGGATACTTCAGATGTGGTTATGGGACTATGGCAGGTTGCATGGCTCTCTTTTTCTTAATGCAAGATGAAATTACTTCTGGTCAAAGCCATTCCTAGGTGGAGGGCAATGCAAATGCTTCAATATCTGCTTCCAAAAGAATACTATCTACTATTGACTGTGCAGTTCCCTCAGAGTGCATGTGTTGTGCATGCATTGTCACACTTACTCATTACTGTAGATAAAGTGGAGTTCATCCTCTGCTTGCAAAGAAGCAGTGGCTTTTATTGACCCAGTAGCTGGCTGTTGTGGTGATGGGGATTTTTGGAAGTGCTTGGGACACTGCTGGTATTTACAGTGTCATTTGCAACTTCCTGATGCAGAGGATTTGAGGCTTATTCAGGGGGAGCTGGCACAGAAAGGACGTTTTGAGAGGTGTGATTCTGGAAGAAGCTGTGTCGAACACTGATGGGAGACTGAAATGACACCAATGATTTTTCCATATTGCTCTCTCCTCCACTGGGACGATATCTAGTGGAGTACCAGATGGGCAGTGGGAACTCTTGACAATCTTATATAAAAAAGAACAGAACTACTCAAATGTGTAGTACAAATATGTACTCAAATATGGTCTTTTCCTGTGGATGATAATCTGCTAATTACAGCTACAATTTCAGGCTGTTTACAGCTGAAAAGGTAAAATGAGATGCTGGATGAACAGTCCGAGCATGATCTAAATGTACAGAAATTGTGACAGGTGTGCTGCATTTGGTGGGCACAGTGAGTCAAGGAACCTATTCTTGGTCTGGTAGCTAATTTCTGGATGTAAGAAAAGTGTGCGCTGAAAGCGTAGGAATTGTGTGGAATTAAAGAACCTTTCAGGCAGTGCCTGTGTTAACTGTTAAAAGCTACGTGCCACTGTGAAGCATTTGGTCACCTTGCAAGCTGCCTTGTGTAAGGGACTCCACATTGATATACTGTACTGGGGGCAGAGCCAGGTTTGCTTTAGGACTTGTCATGATTCAGGCTTTTACTGAGGGCCAACAGAGAAGAAAACTGTACAAGCTCTTGACCTCATGTTGTTTGTTTTCCTCATTGTGCTGGCTCATGTGTGCTGGCTGGCGTCCTGGGAGCAAAGAACTACGGCTGTCTGCTGTTCATCTTAGCTCGCTCATTTGAGGACTGAGGAACAGACACCTCATTTTTCTCCCTTGTGTGGACAGGTCTGGAGTGACCCCTTGCCAGCAAAGAAACTCCAGCCACAGGCCAACAGTATTCAGGCACTGATCTTTTAGGGAGACTCTACTGGGATATGTAGTCTCTTTCATAATTCTCTGATAAAGGCCTGGTTAAAGCGAGTAATTACTGAAAGGAGCTGGTGGTCTCATACCATTTCTCCACCAATCACTTCCAGAGAGTGAGTGAGTGCTCTTCTTGTGATTCCAGAAGGACTTAGTACTTCAGAAGGTAAGTGATGGTGGAGCAGACCTGGACTCCAGCAGCCACAGCGTTTCATGCATTCATTCTAATAGAAGATGGTTTTATTTTCTCTCGAACAAACATAAGAGCTTGAGTTGAGATATCCAGAGAATTCAACATTCATATGTTCTGTTTGTTTGCAGCCAGTGTTTTTTGTGTGCTTGTTTCTCATGTATGTAGACACTTTCCAGATATATCCAGAAAGGCATCCAGTTGTGTTTCCCTACTGGCTGCAAACAAAATAGCTCAGGACTGGTGGGAGGGTCTGTCCCGAGTCATTTTCTTTCAGGCACTATTTTGTTCATTAGTGTTTCATCAATTTATCCGTGGTCTGAAAGGAAGTCAGAAATTTTCCCAAGAATCTTTGTTTCTTTGCAAGCACTCATTCTGGTTTCTTCTGCTTTGATGTCCTTGCACTGATTTCACACTGGGGTGGATTTTTTTGTGACATTCTCATCTTCAGCATGAAATTTAAAACAGGCTGAAACATCTTTGAAAGGAATGAATGAGAGAGGTCCCCTTGTCTTAAAATGGATCAGATCAGTGCTGGTATGGTCTAGCTATCAGTCATTTGGGTTTTCTACTACTCATTCCCTTCCATAAACCTGTCTGGGTATTAGAGCTGGGGGATATTTTCAAAGCACAGTTTGTGGGTGTTAAGAATATCAGAATAGCCACGATAGTGTTGGCTATGCCAGTGCGCTAGAGTAATTCATAAAGTTGTCAAACCCTGAAGTCATCCTTGCAGTAATGAGAGACAGTCATCTGAGGCCTTCTTCCTTGGGAGGAAAGGAATTCCTAATTTCACCATTTCTCTTTTGGCACTGATCGTGAAGTGGTCCTTTACAGGAAAGGAAGGGCTCATTATATGTAAGGACTTCCTGTCAGAAGTAAAATAAAAGCCTTCATATGAAATATCCCCCCTCAGTTGCTTTCAGTTGGCAAGTGTGGTATAGTAGCCCAAAGATCTCTTCTCTAAACCGCACTTCACTCTCTAAACCACGCCTTACTCTCTTGGAAGCCAAAAACAAAATAAAATAAAAAGCCAAGATAAGGAAGTATGCTTCTAGTCACAGTCATTCATTACAACGCGACTGACTGTCTTCTGTTTTATGTGTTCTGAGAACAGTGGGATCATCTGGCTATCATCCCTACTTTCTTCTATGTTTCTTTACTGGAGGGAAAAACAGGTGAAAAAACTGAAATGCAGGTGACTGCTCTTCTGTTTGCAAAGTCAGTTTCCTACCAAAAGCAGACTGGTACAATTCATAAATCTTGGTTATGTTGTTTTACGCCATGTGCAAAAACTGTCGTGTTTTTTCAACCCAAAGGTGATTTTTTTGGATCCAAAAATAAAGTTCAGATCTTGGCACAAATGACAGAAGTGTCTTTGAAAATAAAGAAACAATTTGCTAAACAGCCATAAGGTAGCCTAAGTCATCCCTGACTTTTAGTCCGTTCAGGAAGTCCCGAATACCAGGGCTCTCCCACCCACTGAGAATCTGTTACACAAAGTTCATTGCTCACAACAGTAATCCCAACTGCAGCTTGAAAAAAGATTCTGCACCTCTTACATTGTGCTGGCTGCAAGCTAAGGTGTTCATACTGGAGAGTCATCTCTCAGGTGGCAAATATTTCGAACAGTGTGAACAAGCTTAGTCCTAATCCTTTCCATAAGAGAAATGCCAGACTCACCTTCCTCTGAAGGCTTGGCTCCCATGCTACTCTGAAACAGTAAGCAATGAAAACATCACTCTCTTTAATGTTCAGCATACCATCAGGGGTCCATACTTATTAAATTATCTCGCTATTAAGAAGACTGTTTATATTGGTGCTGTGATTCGAGTTAGCATCCTAGCCCTGTCTGCACAGATTGATTTCCTGATGACTACTCCAAGTATCTCCTTTTTTTTTCTCAAGGTCCCTGATAGTTCACAATTTTTTTTTCTAACAGAGCTTTCGCCAGCCTCATACATACTATACCCTAGAAAGTGCCTTTCTTGCTGTACCACCATGGCCTGTCAGGCCTCATTGACAAAGGACATCAACTGTGATCTCTAAACCAGTCTCCCACTTTTGGTTTGTCCTGTTGCTGTTGAGGAGGGACTTCCTCTTGGTTGCTGCTGTCCTTCTCTGAGCCACTCTTCCCTCTGGCTGAGATTTCTTCTTTGCCTTCCTGATTTTTGACCTCCTCAGTCTGGAAGTGACCACCTCACTCTGGGCTGCAGCACACCATGTCCATGGGGAGCAGTCTCAATACTTTGGGCCCACTGATTTCTGCTCTCTACTTCTAAAAGGGTGTGCTGTGATGATACAAAACTACCAACTAGTATCTCCCCCTCATCCTCATGTCTCTCTTTGCCTTTTGGTCACTGGTTTCTTGTCTGTCTAGTTATCTGTTGCTTTTGGAGTATCTTTCTCTAATTCTCCCTTGCCGTTAAATCTGCTGCATGTAGGACTGATGTGGCATGGTCTGTATTTTATTTATGGTGCTTATTTTGTCAGTTGTGCTAGATTGTGCAAAATATTCCTCCAATTTCTTAATTATAATTCATGCAAACATCTCCACTTCTGGAGAGAGGCTGGAGTAGCAGCCCATGGTGCTAACATAATTTCTGTCATTAAAAGTAAAAAAAATACATTCTGACTTTTCCAAGTGTTGGGTTGGGATTTAAAGAGATACTGTTCTCTTGTTTGATGATTATATTATTTGCATGTCTTACATTGTTCCGTTCGTATCTTTAATTAAATACCTGTGTATATTTATACATATATACACAAAAAATTGGGAAATGAGTAATTCTTATTAAACTTCCAACGTCTCCTCCCTCTCCTCTTTCATCCTTTCTTTCCATCCCTCTTCTCAATTCACATATTTTGGTTTAGTCATAGCCTACCTTGCAGGATTCCTTCAGAAATCAATAGATGTCTGATCTAGGAAGTCTGTATTCTAATTTTCAGCTTATGCACATGTGCTTAGTATTTGCTTCTTTATGTCTCTCTGTTAATTGTCATGACTGGGTTTCATGATCCTGGTTTGTCTTTTCCTTGACAGGATTTCCATCCCCTTCTCTTCATTCAGTAAGCAGGAATGTCCTGAGCATTATGTGGTTAGGGGTCAGTGCAGATTAACTGGAAAGACTTTTCACTGCAGTTAACTTAATGATCTAGTCATAGTTCAGTGAATGTTTTGTGAGCTCTTTTTCTTCCAGGTTTGCTAATTCCTTCGCTGGAGGTTGTGCCAGTGCTGATAAAACTCTGTGTTTCCCTGGACTGCATGTAGAAATCTTTTTTTTTTTTTTTTTTTTTTTTTTTAACTTCAAATTGTTTCCTAGACGTCCATTTCCTTGGAAACCATTCTTTTTATGCCATGTGACTGCTGGACAGGATCTCGTCCTTCATCTGCATCTTTCATCTTCAGGATTATTCTTCAAAGTTACTAGTTGATGCCAAAGTTCTACACAGCATAATATAAACATCCTCTCCCTTTTCCATGTCCTGATTCTTTTTGTGGGCGAGGAGATGGTATGGAGAAAAAGAATAGGATGTGACCCTGAAGAACTTACAGGAGACACCAAAGAATGAGCAGGATAAAAAGTTCTTCTGCCCTCTTTTTACAGATGGCAGCCTGGGTACTAACAGAACAAACCCCAGGTAACACAGAGGGTTGGTAATGCACTGGGGAATTTAATCCAGGGTGTTGGTCATGAAGAATGCAAGGGATACTGCCAGAAGATTCAGTTTTTAATCTTGTACTTTTCTCCAACCTAGTTTAGCCACTGAAGGGCTGATCCAGACTGCAGTCTTTTACTGTCATGTTAAAGATTTTTAGCACGTGTTGAGAGATACAAAGTGAACTTGTGACAAATCAATTCACTGCATGGCACTTACAATAAGATTCCTTTTGACCAACTTGAGCCATTTATTAGGTGAGCAGTTTAACCTAGTCTTCTAGACTCTTCCTGTAATGCTTTTCTCTCTCTGTTAACTAGCTTAGATTTAACACCAAAGTACTAGGTGGCTGAAGTCATAAATCTCACTCTTATGTATTTACCGGACAATTTATGTTAAGGAATAGTTTCATCTCTTAACAGTGCTCTTGTACATCCTACCTTTTTACAACTTATGCCTATGAAAACTAAATTTTGGCATGGAGCAATTGGAATCTCTCCTTCTGGAAAGGAATTTGGCAGATACCGAGAGGAGACTTGTGGCAGTACTTCCATGTTTTCCTGGCGGTATTGAAGAGAAATTGTAGAGAATGGAATCTTCCATGCTTCTCCATATAGCTGCTGCCAAGGTGCTGGTGGTAGGCATACTGCTAGATGAAGTTCAGCAAAAAATTCCTGTATTCATAGTCTCATATGAAAATATAATTTGAGAAAGATGGCCCTTTCTGACAAAGGAAAACCACAAGACCAGAAGTTCTGATACAACTGCATAAATCTGATCTGTTAACTGGAAAGCTAAATCAAAAATTTAAATACTTGTGGTGTAAGTGAAAAGTAGGATGAAGCAAGTTACTGTGAAAAATAGGCTGGGCACTAGAAGGAAAGTTAGCTCTTTGTAAGGTTGGTATGAGTTGCATTTCCCTGATATTAGAATCAATGGCACACCTATTGATAACCTGTGCCTGGCACACAGACTGTAAACAAGAGTACATAAATGTCAGTGATCAGATTAGATTGTTGCAAATAGGGCAAAGAGGCCTCTCAAAAAAAGAAACAGAAAATGCAAAGGTTGTATGCTTCTGAAACCCGCTCTCCATGAACAGACCTGGAAGGTCGCTGTGAAAGTACATCAGTTTATTATTCTTTTCTATTACATGCAAAGCAGCTGAATATCACTGTGGAATCCAGGAGCTTGCTGCCCTAACACTTGCTGGTCTATGCCCTGGGGACCTAGCATGTTCTTTAATATCCGTACTACCCAGTGGATTGTGAAGAATGCAATACCAACAAATAAACTAATAAATGTCATTAAAAAGAAAAATCCATGAAGGAAGGAAGGATGCATTTTCATACAGATTTAGCCAAAAAGATCTCGGAAGTAATTTTCTGCCATGTTTTGGAAAGCTGATGGAGTATGTCCTTGTCATTAGAAAATCACCAGCTGCAGGTGTGGTTTTAAATTGGTGGATTTGTTGCAACTTCAGAGTGTTGGAAGACTGAAAAAAGAGTTCAGGAGCTGTAGGGGATATTCTTGTGGACAATGCCGCTGTAGTCTCTAAAGAATAAGGTGGGTTTAAGACAACCTTTTGTTCCATGAAACATTGTCTTTTTAACTGTATTCCTATTGCTAATTAATCAAACTTAATACAATTGTTCCATTATTTTGCTCAGGTTCGTAATCAGAATCCAGCATATCATTTGGTTCCCCTTTTACCCTTTTTAAACATCAAAAAAACGCTCACTTTCTTTTCATACTGAGATGCTTTCAGTGTTCAGAGACTTTCTAAAATGCGTGCTACAGCAGAGGTACCACCAACCAGTTTGTTAAGACTTTTGTGTTCAAGCTGTCTAGAGGTCTTGATTTTAAAATTGTTTATGCCTGAGGAGGTGGTGCTCTTACATTCTTACATGGCATATATGTACTGTGTGTTTTTTTTTTTTTTTCTTGTAAATACAGAATCTACTGTTAATGGAATGGTTTTAAACTAAAAGAGGGTAGATTCAGACTAGACATAAGGAAGAAACTTTTTACAATGGGGGTGGTGAAACACTGGAACGGGTTGCCCAGATAGGTGGTAGATGCCCCATCCTTGGAAACATCGAAGGTCAGGCTGGACGGGGCTCTTAGCAACCTGACCTACTTGCGGATGTCCCTGCTCACTGCAGCGGGGCTGGACCTTCCAACCCAAACTATTCCATGATTCTATGAATTTGGCTTTTCAGCATCATTATTGAGAACCTTATGATTTCTATTTAGTAAATGGCTGTGTCTTTATTCCCTCTTGTGCTATGTGTCACTTAATATTAACCATGTGCCTTCAAATCCTGCAGGACTGAGGTAGCAGTGGTGTAGTATAGTGTGTCACTGATTCATCTCTTCTTTTACCTTATGCAGCCTATCCTTTCTAAGCAGCTTTATAATCTCATAGTGGCTTCCCTCATACCTCAAGGGTTCTGGAAAGGTGTGTACCCAGGAGCTAATTACAGAGACAGATACACCAGTTGCTGGTTCACTGGATATCTGTTAATAATTCGATACTTCTGACCTGGCTGAGTGACCTCAGATTCTCTTTCTTCTCTGTATTAGAGAACATCCTTTCACTTCTTTTATTTCTTTACTGTGGTTATTTTATCGCTCATCTATACCCTTGTGGTTATCCGATATATATCACTATCATATGAGAATAAAAGCATCAACCATGACTTCTTAAAATCAGTTGAGGAAGTTTTGTGCATACATCAGCAAAGAAAAGGGTGAGGGGTTAATCAAAAATGTTGGTAGATTTGGCAGATAGTGTTTACAGCTGTTACGTGTGTGATCGAATAGATATTGGAATTGCGTCAGCCACTGAGGTGCACTGAAACACCAGGTGTCTGGTCACTACAAGCTGTGCAACATGGAAATGAATGTTGATTCTTGACTTAGGTGAATGTTGAATTCTGCTCTGCAGCACGCCACCAAAAGAGCTTTAAAGTGACCGGGAATGGTTAGACAGCACCTGCTATGATTTGTGACAGCAATGTTGCAAAAACAGATGGAGTTTACATGGAAGTAGCTGAATTAGCAGACAGACCTTAAAAGGAGGAGACAACAATGCAGTGCATGTTAACGTATCTAAGCATGTTCATTCTTAGGTTACCATAATCAAAATTCCATAAAGAAGGAGTTCAGACAGCACAGGAGGGCTTTGATGTGACTGATTAAAGAAAAAATTAGGTGATCTTTTTATTATTTTTCACAAAACCTGTGGAATGGCGTAATTTTCAAATTAGCGAAAAACATTAAATGGATGATAGGGTATTAACTGTTTACTTCTTCATGAGGATAGATTCTTTAAGCATTGACAATAGCAAAATAGGATTGTGACCAGACCGAGGAAAGAAAACTTTAGAGACTAATTGATAGGAGTTTGTTTATGGGTAGAAATCACATAGCAGTAAACACTCAAAACCTGTGTTACAGATACTGTAGCAGCATCTACACTTCAGAAAATGAACATAATGTTGCACAAGTACTTGCTGAGAATAGAGATTGTAAGTTTTCTTAGAGGCACGCTCCAAAAGCATCACGTAATGAGGAGTGCCCCATCCTCTCCTTCCCCACCCCCACGCCTGCCTCTCCCTCCCAAAAGAAATCTGTGTCTGAATGATGGAAACAAGGAGCTTAAATAGAAGACTTAGAAATAAGGTTATTTCCAGCAGCACCTGTTTCTGGAGAAAATGGCACCATGGGAAACACAAAATTATCTAATATAGAAGTTTAAGATAGTATTTTATGCAACTGGCCAAACTTCCAAGCACAAAATTTAATGTGCCTAGCACTCTTAAGTTGCTGAACATTTAATGATGGTATACATACGATTGTGTGACAACATAATATAGCATGCAATCAGAAATCTCATATCTCATCCTCAGTGCCCAACTTATTACTGAGAAAAAAACAGAAACTTCTAACTTTTGTCAGTGTAGTTGTTGCCATTATAAGTAAATATCAAGGTTAAGAAATATGTAGCCAATTCAGGAAGCTACATTAAATTCCTAGCAGTGTTAGCCCATAGTGGGTGTTAGTCTACATGAAATTAACAGGAAAGATTTCCTTTTATTAGCTGTTATTCCAGTTTATTTGCAACTGAATTGGAATAACTCCTACCCAAATGCATCTGGGTAAACTTTAATTTTCATAAATTAAATGACACTCACACTGAAAAAGTTGAGGGCAAAATTTATTCTCACGTACTTCAGATGAGTCTTTCTCTACTTCCCTCATTTTCTCAAGGTGCAGTGATAGGCCAGTGGTTAAGAGGTTTGTGAATATGCATATGGGGTTTGGTGGGGTTTTTTTTTGTTTGTTTGTTTATTTTCAGAGCCACTAGTAGACTGTATGAGTTTGAGTGAGGAATGGAAAGCAATGGTTCAGCTGTGAGTTATAGCTAGGAAGATTCTGGGATCCTTTTAAATGAAGTTGATACTGCCTGTACTGTCCAACCATTACCCCAAAGAAGGGAGGAAAGGAGCATCCTTGACATTGTCTCCTGTTCACCCCAGCTGAGTAATGTTTTTGTAACATTCATTGATGCTGGTTGCACCATGGGATCTTTTGAAAGTGTCATTGTCATTGGGGTTCTCTGTGGTGACACAGGCCAAATTTTGAAAGGCAAATGCCAAAGTACTGTGGTTTTGTTGTTTTTAAATGCATTTAAAATCTCCGGCTAAGGTAGCCAAAAGCATGTGTCTTACAAGAGAAATTAGACCACACCAGCTATTTCTAGGATGCAGAGTCACTTAACCGTCTCTGGATTTCTGATGTAACAAGGTCCCTGAGTAAGTGGAAGTCCATCCCAGTCCTGACATTTTCAATTTATTTTTATTTTTAAAATAAAAAAATATGTTTATTAGGAAGAGGGGCCCTTCCTCATGATTCACCAGTCCTGTTGAGCAGAAAAGTATCTCCAGTTCACTTTTGAGTGGCTGGGAAGTGAAGACACTTGTCCTTGGCTATATCAGTGTAACAGTTCAGTCCTGAAACACTGGGATTCATCCCACCTAGGCTGTCCAGAGAGGATTCAGTTCTGTTGCAAACTTATGACTGGCAGGCATGCAGTGAACTGCTGTCTAGAGGTACTTTTCTCTTCCCAGTGTCTATACAGGGATCCCCTAGACAGACCATTGCATTTGGACACCTCTCCATTTAGAGAAGAGTAATCTTATTTTACTACTAGTTTTTGTTTTCTTAACAAGCTACTGCATTGTTTGGTGCCAGTAATTGCAGTCATCTGCAACAAAGCTTCCAAAATGGCAAAGCCAAAAAAAAACCCAAACCTAAGTCTCATTCTCTCTTCCTTTAACCTTAAAGGAAGGAAACCTCCTTGTTCATTACTCTGTAGAATATGTAGAGTGTGGGCATGGTTGAAATAGTGAGAAATAATGCTGTTAATAGTTCCCTGCATGTAAATAAGAACTGGATAGGGCTTTTTGAAATTAGTAGGTGAAGAAGCGTTATTCAGAGCTAATACTGTGAGTTACCAACCTGTTTCAATAACGACTTTCGTTAAATGTTCAGGGTTTTGTATGCAAAATCTGAAGTAAGACTAGCGGAGTAATAATAGTTTGTGTAACAACATAATACAAGAAAGAAGCTTGCTGCACTCTCTTCAAACTTGAGGGTTTAAAGTCAGCCTGGAACGTCATGTCCCCCAACAGCTGCACCAAGGCCACTGTGCTAGATCGGAACTGAGGTGCAGCTTCAGATCAAAGGAAAACAGCCATCACTTTCAATCTCTGGGTAGAGGATTGATGAAAAGCAATTCTGTCTGTGGTAACCTTGTGATTTGATTTGATTAGCTGATGCATTCATTTGATGATTTCAGAATTTGATTATTTAAGACATCACCATTAACCCATTTGATTTATTGATCCAAATTCTTTGTGACCTAGACTTGGCTATAGTTAGATTTTAATTTAGAGAATTTAAACCAGTTTTGGCCTAGTGACATGTTGGTTTGTTCTTAATATGTCCTTGCTATTTTTTAGAAAGAAAATCTATGCGGAGTGCATAGATCTATATTTTGTATATTCTTTGTTCTTTTAAACCCAGAAGCCTTGAGGGAAAAAAATGTAATTTAGCTTTGGTATTTGAAAGATATTTGGCTCTCTTTAAATTTAATCCTTTGTTCCCACATATTGCACAATACTGCAAGCAGCAGTGAAATAATACCCTGTAAGTTGCAGTTTGCTCATTGGAAGATCCAAAATTAACTAATAACAGGTAATTATCCACAAACTGCTAGTCATTCATTTTGGCAAATATCTTCAATACATCAGTTCACACGCACAAAACCAGGTCCTTACTGTACTGTGAACTGAGTTAGCGGAAATGTCCATATAAAGAGCAAAAGAAAAAACATCTAAAAACCTAACATTTAGCTCCACTGAAATATTGTTATGACTCATCAAATTCACATGTTCGGAGACCTGGTTGGAGGTCAAAAGCTTTTATATTTAACAGGCTTTTTCAGTGAAAGTCACTTAATCCTGAAATGGTTGTGAGTGAATACAGCGTGCTAAGGAGTTAGAACAGAGGGAAAGCTATAATAATGTCAAACTGTGGGTGGGAATCAGGACTGGATTTTAGTAGAGAGGTAAAAGGCTCCTACAGATGAAGGTATGTTCTGCAGGAAGCAAAAATATGTGAAATATCTAAACACAGCCCAGGAGGACACCTTGACTCTCTATTGCTTGAGAATATTCAGAACACTATTGAAAAACGTTGCTGTTTCACTGATGCGAAAGCAGCCTTACAGCCCAATTTCTTCATGGCTTTTTGTCTGGTTTGCTGTTCATGCCAGACTACTTGGACTTATGTAATCGTGGTGTAACCTGTCAAGGCAAGGAGGAGTCAAGTGTGTGACTTACTGACAGCAGATTCACTTGAGCAGTCGAGCATGCTGCAAAAAACAGAGGATTATAGGACCAACTGGGTCCCTTGGGTTATTGAGTACAGCCTGCCACAGTCCCAGGCAGCCCTGTCATGGAAATTTAGGTGAGAAAGGGCCACAAAACATTCATTCTGTGCTAGCAGTGCTGGAAATGCAAAAAAGTAAGAGCTTGTGATGCTAAACTCTCAAATTTGTGGCAGTGAAGCAGGGCTGTCTTACAGGTTTTCTGACCCACGCCAAGAGTAGGAGTCAAGTACTAAGTCTGATCTGCTTTCCACGTGCCAATTGCATCATTCCACCTGAAAAAGATAGTTGCCTCATTAAATGATGGTTTGGTTTGAACTGTATCACAAAGACTGCTACAGTATTGTAGGAGTATCGAACTAAAGTGGGTAACTGAACATGTGCTCTGTCTAATGCTTGTGGGAGCAGCAAAAAGTAATAGTGTAAGTCCTTTTCACTAGCTTGATCTTTTTAAACATCTGAAATCAATTTTGGACAGCTTAAATAACAGTATCCCACATGCTAAGATTCTTCCTGTTTAATGGAATATGCTGAAAGGAAATTACTTTGCTTGATTTCTAAAATGCCGGTTTTACATTTTCCAAGCAAATTGTCCTCTGTATCAGTCCTACCAGCAAAGAAATGAAGTACTAACCATGCAGCATGCCTGCTGCCCTGATTTTTTGAGGTAATAAAGAAATTGGGGTCATCCTTCCTTGCTCCTCTGTAACTCAGTTATTAGACTGATTTCTAATGAAAGAGTGGAGTTAGGTTCTAACACAAATAACAATATTTCCCATGGATGTCTCCACTAATAACATAATGCAGTGAAAAGGTAAGATGTGCTTTTACGGTATTTGCTGATCCCCTTCATATGAGCTGCAATTTCAATTGGATGTTCACTGATCTGCCTGTTTCCTTCCCAGTCTCAAATAGCTGTATTACTGGGAGTGGCAGAAGAAACATGGGCAGAAGACACTTTGTTCAGTCTTGGCTTATGTCTTGAATGCAAAAACCATCAAGACAAGTCATTGTCCAAAGTCTTACAGACACCAACAGATTGTGACTTTCCTGGTTTCGTCTTAAGGCAGGGGCCTCTCTTGTTTCTAGTTATCTAGCATTGGTGTGCAATTCATGAATGAAGCAGATGTGCAGAAAGGTTTCCATCATGGGCTCCAGGACCTTCTTTTATGGTCATTGCCTTGTCTCCTCTGCTGACTCACAATAAGAGAGCTCACAAACTAGGTGGGAGAGGACATCTTTTTAGAAGATATAGGATACAGGGTTGACTCTTTTTTTTTTTTTTATTTCTTTCTTTTGCAACATCTGCTACCTTTCCCTGTCTTCTAGAAAAAAAAAAACAAAAAACCAAAAAACCAAAAAACAACTAAGTGAGAAATAAAGCTTTAAAGGTTTTCCTAGCTTGCTTGAGGGTTTTTGAGCCTAAGACATAAAGCAATGGGTTTTCACACACACACACACACACACACACACACACACACACGTGTTGGGAAAGGTAACTAAAGTGGTTGTTGAGTGTATATAGGTTGTAGAATGACTTTAACATGCTTAAGAAAAGGAAGAGAAAAGCAATCAATTAAAAGCATGGCTTCAGGGAAACTGGGCAGAACAAGGGCTGCCCTTTTCAGGAGTGGGAGGGAGCTTCTTGGTCTGTCAGGCATGTGGTGGACATTAGCAGCAGGAATTACAGACAGTGCCCCAAAGAAAGATCAAATTGTCTATTGAAGAAGGGGGTAAAATGTATATCCTTTCCTTTAACAAAAATAACTGCACTTTTCGTTGAAGAGATCAAGCAAGTCAATTGGCTTTAGTGTCTTTTTCTATTTATGACCTAGACCCAACTTTCACAACTGGCTGTAAAACTGGGAGACATTTTCTCACATGATCTAGGGGAGAGAATCCTGCATGTTCCTTTTCCTTTTGTATTCCTGAGGGAACATTTTCAGTACAGCGTTGGGCAGATTCTGAATGTCTTTGGTCATGATTTCAGTCAAGAAGAGAAATGTGATTTGTACCTAGGACCACTGTACTTTGCATGCAGATGATTTTTCCTAAGATTCCCAGTAATGATATATCCTTTTCTCAGAACTAGGGTGAAGTATCCCAGGCAAGAGCAAGCCTGTCAAAAGCTTGTATCGCCATCAAAACTCCTCTGCCCTCTTTTCCCCTGCACAGTACTTCTGGACTGCGCTATTCATATTCCGGCTTCAATTCTTACATTTAGAAGTATCTGGGCAAGCCTTTGGCAAAGATGCTTTTTTTTTGGGGGGGGGGGGGGGGGGGGCGAGGGGGGGAGGGGGGGTCATACTATTTCGTGTAAGGAAGTGTTGCAGTCTCTGGCCCTTTGAGAAGTGCAGGTAAGTTCCTTGGAATAGACGAGAGGAAGAGGTAAGGAGAACGCAGTAGAAAAAGAGTTATTCTCTCCCCTTTGTGTGCTTACAACTTCTAAAATATGATTTTGCAATATAAAAACTTACCTCCCCCGTGAGGATACAAACTTTCTGGAATTCAGTCCTTTGATTACCCCTTGTCATTTCTACTTAGACTTTTGGTCCACTTTTTTTCTGCCTTTGCTTATTTCCTTCGCAAAAGTAAGCTTTTTTCTTTGTAGATTCAACAGGCTGCCTGTCAGGCACATTGGGGCCACATGGCAGGTAGAACAGCCAGCAAGAACATGTGAGGATTGCGCTAGGGTGGTACGAAAATGACTGAGGAGATCTGAAGCTGTTACCTGAGCTCCCAGCGAGACTTAAGTTGTAGTGACACATGTTCAAAATCTAAGCTTCTGGCCATAAAAATGCCTTTTGGAGTTTTAAAAAATGATCAGTAAGGCTTTGCTAACTCCAAAAAAAGCATTGCATTGGCACAAGAAAAGTCAGTTTTATCAGTTAGGGAAGAATTGATCACATAGCTAAAATTAGTCTCTGCGTAACTGCACATTTTCATGATTTTCTCTTTTGCACAAAGCAAATGAAATCAAGTCTCAGTCAGTAGTATATGCAGGCACACACGTATGCATATTCACATGCGTGCTCAGCGATACCTCTAGGTGAAGACTACAGTAATGTGTGAACTGTAAGTATCGGTATATACTCGGATACTGCCTTCATACATGCAATCTCACCATAATTATGGTGTGGTATATTTTGTGGTATATGGTGTGGGCTTCTGAGCAAAATAATTCTGAGGAAGTCAGTGTGTTATGGCAAAACACAAGTGCTGGGCCTCGAAAAAGGCACAGGTCTTGTACTCCTTTACACGGTTACCCCAAGATCTAGCTGCAGCCTTTGGCTGCTCACAAATGAGAACCTAAAGAAACAGCTTTTCTATAATGTAGTAGTAAGTTTTAAGTGTACTTTACCACTCACAGTCATGTTATGTCCTGTAGTTTCCAGGAGGTACCATATCTAGTCTCCTGCTCGGTAAAGCAGGAATTGACAGCACAGCTTGTGACAGCTGAATACTCACTTTGGGAGCCCAGTGATGTATTCTCAAAACAATGGGCACTACCAAAGGTTGATAGCTTATTTCTCCAAGTTTGGGGTTTTTTTTGTTTGGTTTTTTTTTTTTTTTTTAAAGGCATTTTAATATTTGAGTGCAATTGTGTTGTGTCTGTCTCTTCTGTCCTAGCATATATGTTTATTCTTGTTCTCTCCATTCATCTTTATTTGCTGTGACATTTCTTCATTGTCTCGTCTGAGAATGTAGAGGTCTTCTGAGCTGGGATTTTGCCTTGCTCTACATTGGGTAGAGCCTGGTCCTATTTATCTATGTTATCTACGTGGAATGTATTATTGATCAAAGCTTCTGCCCATACCTAAACTGTTAATAATCAACGGAAGAGCTGAAAATGGGACACAGTTCTTCAGGTCTTTGAGGGTTTCTCTTTCCCTCCTGAATATCATGAAAGATATTTCACACAGCTCTAAGAAACCACAGCCTCACATAGCTTAGAAAGAGGTGGCCAGCAGCCAACTTTCAAATAAACACTCTCCACTCTTTCATTAAAAGAAAACATTATCATAATATTAAATTACAAGTCAAATGGTGAAAGTATCTTTCCTTGTGTACAAGATATTATCCTTTGAAGTCATAGAGCCCAGAGTAATTTTCACATGAGGGTGACCAAGTAGGAAAAAGGGGAAAAGTAAATAAAACAGTAACATTGGTTGTTTTTCACATTCTTCTGCTGGCTATAGAAACACATGTATTTGGATAACAAATTTCTCGTTACCAACATCTTTTTCTTTCCCTGAACTTTAACACCCCTTATTCTTTATTTGTTGTCTAGGGTATGTTACCTTTCTGGTATGCCTCTCCGTATTGACAAAAAAGGCTAATATTGCAGCTGTATCTTTGTGAAACATTTTGAAGTCAGATATTCTATTCAAACTCTTATTGATGCTGTTATGAGAAAGAGGAGGAAGCTTACCAGTGAATCTAGCTGAGATAAAGGAGAAATTTCATAAAAGAGCTGATAAAAGGCCATTTTTCTTGTCCTGATCCTAGATAGCAAGCTTGTTAGATGAAAGAGACTACTAACAACTAATCCTACTGATTATTGCTATTTTTCTTCTTTTTAAAACAATGCAAATAAAACTTCTTACTCATAGATTAGCACACTAGTGCTTTGTAGAATGCAGAACTGGATGGTCAAGATGGAAAGTCATGAAAGTGACCTGGTAAAACAGCATGTGAGTCTGCATCGTTCTACATTTGCGCCAACAACGATCTTTGGACTTCGTGATCACACAGTTTCTTGTGCCCTGACCTGTTCCAGCTCAGCTGGGGGCTTTGTCTACTGCTGACAGGCGTTTTCTTTGGCAGCTGCTGACTGGCCATCTCTATTACCATGTATCACAATGTATTTAACATTCTAGATGCTACAAAGAAACCAAAAAATCTGTTTCTTCCTTAAGTATACTTTGGATTTTTTGGTTGTGAACTCTCTTTTAAGGATTACAGATACTTGGTCTTCATGCACATTGTACAGTTTCTACCTGTTAAAGGTTGCTATTGACTGTCGGTTGGAAATTCTGATGTTCACTTCTGCTGGCTGGATAATTGGGTGACATTCTTGGTAAAGTCTTGCTCTTCTGGTTTCCCAGCATGTTAGCATTTTAACTGCTTCCTGGTTCATTTGTCTTTAGGTGTAAAGACCTCAAGCATAGGTGGTAACAATTGCATTCTCCTCTCTTTTGTGAATCTGAATTGGTAAGTGATGAATTATATGTTGCAAAAACTCTCAGGTCAAATTACTTGCTGTTTGTCCAGCTCACTTAGCTTGATACATTTGAACTTCTCTTTCAAATTAATTAACCAAAATGAGAACTGTAGCCATAACTATAGTAATCAAAATACAGTTTACGGTGTTTTGCTGTTATTACTGTGAAACTCCACTTCAGAAGAAACACTGATTGTAGTAGCTCGATAATAATAGGTACCATTCCTGAATGGATCTATACCAGGATCAGACCAAGGACACCCAGGAATATTGTGGTTCTAGCAAATCTCTCTCATTCTACACTCTATGCTCTGTACGTACTGTGGACTCCTCTTCTGGATGCTTTTTTTCCAACTGGAGTATTTGTGCTATGTTAGAATAAGCTACATTAGATCTGAGCCTCATTCTTACGCTTTCATACCCAGATCAGTACTTCAAATCACACATCGTGCTTCTGATAACAGACTGCATTGCAATACTAGGAGGGCAATAACTGGGAGCTTTTCCTGCTGCAAGAATTTTTGCCTTCTTCATGTACCAGCATTAGAAGTAGCCATGTAGCTGTAAGCATCCTTATATGATTGATGGTTTAACAGCATTTTCCACAGTCTCCAAGCAAAAAAATCAAACAGCTGGTACCTCTGCATCTTCACCCCCTTATTAACTACTCTGCTCAAGTTGTATGTGGTTTGGTTTTTTCTTTTTTTCTTTTTTTTTTTTTTAAGTTGTTTTTGGGGTGGGAGCAGTTTCTTTGATTTGATTTACTTATTTATTTTTTTAATGATATGTTTGCAATACCTATGAGTTTTCATTTTGATAAGTTTAGACTTTTCCTAACCCCTTGCTCCTCCTTGGGTTGAGATGAATGTCATCTCTGGGGCAGTCTCAGAAGGGATAAATAGAGGCTCTTGTAGAAGAAGCAACTAACTAGCAGGCTTTTTCAGTCTTTTGTCTTTCTATAGGGGTGGTGTAACTCTTTCTTCTTCCCTATTTGTTTTTCATTAAAAGGAACCTGAGAACATAGCCCATTTAAAAGAGAATAGGTAAAGGCAAGGGTAGCCTCATCTTAATAAAGCAGTCAGTCATTAGTGAGGGTGTTGAAAGAAAAGGGGCTATAGGAAGTCCACAGTGTTATATGTTTACTACTGATTCCACAAGGAGGATTTTGTGATTTAGAAGAAAAAACGTAGGATGCCCAATAGCAGGAAATCACAAACAATGTTCTTAAAGATTGGTATGGTCAAATGAAATGGGCACTTACTCTTTAAAAATGACATTATGTGTATTAGACTGTCTTTTTTTGATTAAGCATTAATTTTTCAGCTTAAAACATGGCATCTGGTACTTTCCCAAAATGGTAGCTTCATTTTTTTTATGCTACATTTGTCAGTGCCACATCTTGGAAACAACTGTATATATTGAGCTGGTTGGTTTTTATATCTTCTATTTAATTTAATGTCTGAATGTTTTCTCATTACTAAAAATAGCTGTGGTGAAATATTTTTCTTGTTTCATTGCTGGGCAGACTATTGTGCAAATGGCGCTGTGTGTGTGAATATTAAATTTGTGTGTGAGAGCACAACTGTGCGTGCTCTCTTCAAGGCAAAACTGTATTGAGAAGCACTTTGCATACAGTTTGTGCACAGGCTTTGATTATTAGCATGGAAACTGCCTGGAAGCCTGCAAGTTTTTAGGCATTTCTCTTCTGCTACCAGTATCCTCTCAGTGTTGCAGAATTCACTGGTGGTCATGTGCTCTTCGGCAGAAAGTGGATTTTGGTAGGTTTTAATGAAACTAGGAGATGACATTGTTTCTGATACGAAATTGCAAAAGGATGGAATTATCTGCCATGTATGGATTAGGTGCCAATCCCACAATAATCTCCTAACAGATTCATACGGAAACTGAATATTGGAGAAGAGCTTGTAGGATTCCACGGCCAAGAGTCCTGCAGAAGGAAATTAGTGTTGGCTGTGATAGTTCTGCCTTCTCCTTTAGGTGAACCAGGAGGGCTGATAAGACAACAGTAATGAAGTCTTTGCATCACACTTTCCCTTTGTTTTGCTAAAAGCACCTTCCCCAAGAGGTTGATCCCACCATCTGTGTTGTTATACACAGTGACTCAGAGGGCTAATAGCAGAGCAGGAATGGGAACTCTGCTCATGAATAGTGTCTTGGCTAGACACAATGCTGTGGCGTGAGAGCCTGTGTTCCTATCTGGGAAGAGTTACCAGAGAAAGATGCGTATCTAATAAAACTGCTTTTAATGATGTATGGAGCATCCTTATAGATGACTCATGCTGGTATGCAAGGGTTAAGTTCTCAAAGGGGAATCCTTAGATGATGAAGAGCTGTTGGCAGTCCTCCTTGTGTCAAAAGTAGATCAAAGAAAAAAGAAGTGCAGGAAATGTGCCTTTGTGCTTGGATAGCCTGTGTGAGCAGAGCAGCCCCGGAGGGATTCTTGGAGCGGTACATAGGTTTAGAGCATTCCTAAGGCTGTTCCTGGTAAAACAAGGATGGAAAGAAACATTAAGTAATCTCGAAGAGAGCTCAAGGACAGCTTAAAGTCACTTTTGTCCTCTCCACTTAAGTTATGTTGTGTGAAATCAAGTAATTGAAAATAATTTTCTTTTCACTAAATTGAATTCTACAGGATCAATTCCACATTCCCTGTAATAATTCAATCAAAACCTGGATCTGAAAATTATATTTTTTTCACTTTCTTGCTGGCACACAATTTCTCTTCTGCTGCAGACTGTTGCACTGCCATGCCATGGAAGCTGAAGGGCAGGGACACAGAGCTTCTGCCACAGGCCACAAAATGCAGAGGCATCCGGAAGCTGGTAGCTGAACATCTCCTAGAGGGCAGCTGTCTAGCAAATATGTCTCCCATTTCTCTTTTGCCTAATTTTATTGGTCACTCTTGGCAGTTCACAGAGGGGATTTTTGGCATCTTAGCATATGAGTTTGTTGAAAACCAAATATTCTGTCTTATGGGAAACTGATTTTGGAAATCTTGTTTCATTTCTAATCATGATGAAGACTTAAAATCTTACATTTATCGCAAACCAAATTGTTCCAAATTTATGCTTTGACTTAATCAAAAGGAGTCATTCAGTATGGCAAACAGTCTGTTTTGAAAGCATTAAAATATTTTCCTTCAGCTTGGTATTACACTATTTTACTGCATTAATGTTACAAACTCTGAACTTGGAGCAGATTACAGAGTAAAGAAGACATGTTTCAACCTTAACAAAATGCTATAAGAGTTTCCATGTGAATATTTGGAAGATATTAGTACTTCCCATTAACTAATGGAACTGACATTTTCGTATAAAAACATGCCATGAGAAAATAGTCACTGCTCAGCATTTTACGGTCATCAGCAGAGAGTGAGACTACGGCTAGTCTTTTGAGGGAGCCCTTCTCTTTCGTTTTCTAACTTTCTCTGCATCTACAGGCTTTATATCTTCCTTCACCTTCCGTTGTGACTAATTATGCTTGTCACATCTATATGTGTGAATTCACACATACATATCTCCTTTTAAGCTGCAATTGAAAAACCCTGTAAATGAGTGCTGTTCTGAAGGAATAAAACAATTCTATTTCTTCCTCTAAATTTATGCACAGGAGCACAACAGTTTTGAAGTGCTGTTCCCTTGGAAGGCAAAATGCATTTCCATCATGTATTCCTTCTTGGTGGTTCTTTGGAGCTGCATGGAAACCTTATTAAGAGTTGGACACATGCCCCTTACTTTTATTCATCTTGGAGTTACACATCTAATGTACGCCAGACATCCAAGCTATGCTCCCTCTGCGATGATGGTTCTTTGACAGTTTGTTTTAAAACAGGTATCTTAGGGTGCAATTTCACATCCCTTTCCTCTAATGACAAAGCCAGATTGAAAGGCTTGCATCCCTCCTCTCCCCCAAGCTTGTCATCCTTCTGGTTTTGACAATGTAACCATTTGTGTGGCCTGACTGTAAACTAGATTGAAAATATTGAAAGGTTAACCTAAAAAATTTAACCAATAAGAAAGGAAAATTTTCCTTAAGAATGGACGGTGGTTTTATTGCAGAAAAATGAAAAAGTGTTTTAAGATTTGAAAAGGGAATAAAAGCTTTCAAGAATAAAAAAAAATATTTTTTTCACTTTTTGGTTCATTGAACACTTCTGATTTTTTTTTTTTTTTCCTCTTGTTTCCACCTCTGTTTTGGCCAGTTTTTACAAACCCAAGAAGATCCATATTCCCTGTGAGAAAAACAGTTATGCCTCTCTTAATTTATTTTAAATGTTTCTTTCCCCATTAATGCATATGGAGGAGCAAGGGAAGAAAAGGTACCAGGTTAAGAGTTCAGGATTTGGAATTCTTCTGTCTCCAACACAGATGTGATATAAGCAGCAAATGTGGTTTTTTACATGCTATCACCCCAGAAAAGGCAACCTTTCAGATGCAAGGCTGTAGCTCAGACCAGTGGAATTCTACCAAAAAAACTAGAAGTTGATTTCTAGTGAAGCTTTAGGTCATATTGACAAATCCCTCTTATTCAGAACAAACATTGGTACAACCTGTGTTAGCTGTCAGTATCATGCCTGGACACAGCTAGCAGAAATGGAGTAGATGCCTCTTCTGCTGACAATCACCCCAGCCTGAACAGAGAAGAGAAAATAAGGAGGAGAGCAGAATGGAGCTCCCCCGAACAGTGCATCTCAAAGGTCCTTGGAAAGTCTTTGGACAGTCGGGTAGCATATGATTGATTCCTGGCAGCTTTAACAGAGGTGAGATACAATGCAAAACCGAGCCCTTATTATCTGTGAGTAATAAGCAGTTAGTATTATAAAAACAGACACATGAGTAATGAGCAGCTGTGCTATAAAAAGAGAAATCTTTCTAAGTTAATGTGACAATATGTGCACACATGAGTACGCGCATGTATACGCTACACAGTTAGTAGATTAGGAGAATGCAGTAGGTGGCGTATTTTTGGATTTCAAGAAGTGTTTTTGGCATGCTGTTTCTCAACTGTAATTAAAATAGTCATTCAGATCTATTTCAGTAGATGTACATGTACACTGAAAACTGAATAAGAAATCATAATTAGCAAGTTGCTGTTCAAAGGCAATATCCCAAGTTAGGGAAGTGGTATCAAGAGGAGGACCCAAGAATTCCATCTTGCATCTTATCTGATAGGTGATTTTTGTGAGAAAAATGTAGATGGCATGGGCAAAACTTTTTCTGGGTGAGTTCTGTCTCATAGCTGTAGCACAGTGCTGGAAACCTGCAATGTACTGTATTTGGTGCCAGAGCCTGAAGAGTCTTTGTTTTTTAAGTGCAGCATAGTGATTTTATTAGAAACAAAGATTTGAGGTTGAGAGGATGAGTACACACTCTGCAAAGCATTGGAGAGGATAAAGAGTGGTTGGACAACATGATTCAGGAAACATCAATATCCAGGGAAGGAACTGGCCACGGCGTGACTGAACAGAGAAAGCAAGGAAATGAGAGACAAAGCAGCATTTGTGTAACTAGAGGCAGCCAGGAAGCAGGCATGCTGTGAGCAGTGGGGAAGAGGACTGTAGGAATTTTGTACAACTGTAAATGTCTAGTCATTCTGTATGTCAAGGAAACTGCAGGATCTTTGGCAATCCAAGTGCATATTGTAATAGGGAGTTGCTGAGTGCCTGGCTGTGAAAAGCTCTTCAGACTGATCCATTTATGACCCTTCAAGGAAGATTCTTGTCAGCAGTCAGCAGGTAGGCAAGGAGGTGGCATTCTGTCTCTTGTGGATGGGATACCAGATAGGACTGCGACACCTGAGTAGGTTCTCTGAAATAAATAAGCAGGGAGCTATCAAGGATAGTCCATACTAGCATAAATGACTGGTTTTAGTTTCACAGAATGTAACTAGTTTTTAGAAATCTTCTAATGGTGCCAAAGAAGAAGGACGCGCAAGGTATGTTCTTAGATGCCATTCATGTTCTGCACATAAAACAATACAGAAAGTTTAAAAAAAAAAAAAGTCTGTAAGTATTCTGCTGGCCAGATATAAGACTTGGGTCTGCGAAATGCATGTCTATATTCTCTGAGGAAAAGAGGCTGTGTGGTTTGACTGCCTCCAGCTCACTGGAGGGGAAGCAGCCTTCTAGACTTGTTAGGCCAGGTTTGTTCAGATGGTGTTAAATTAGCAACCAAGGGAAATGATAGAAAAGCAAGGAATAAAAATCACCTGTTTAGCAGAGAGTCAAGGTGTCGAGAATAAAATTAATCAAGGGACCAAGGACTGAAAGAGGAGTTCTTTAATTGCCTACTGCCAACGTGATGAGGCTAGCTAATAAACAAGTGGCAATGGAATGGAATTACTAATTTCGAAACCTAAATGCTGATAAGCTGGAATTTCTCAGACTAGGAGGGAGGATTCCTGTGATTGGAATCAAAGGACAGAAGTAGGCTGGGAACAGCATCGCATGGCAAAAATGACATTTTCTCTTTCCCCAGCCATTGAACCAAATGATCTTGAAGGCCAAAAGATCAATTAATACCTAAAATAAATGTTGATGTGCTTGCTGATGACTGCTGTAGACTGTCGAATCCAACTAAAGACCTGCATGAAATACTAACTAGCCTGTTATGTGTAAGGGGAGAAAAAAAAAGCTTTTTTGTGTCTGTGTGTGTGAAACCTTCAATACAAGTGGCATATTGGAGGTTTCATTCTGCCAGCATGAGAACATCTTTGCAAACATTGAGTAGATGACAATATCTGAATGCAAATCCTCATATCACATATTAGGATATTGTCTTAGACCTATTCTCAGCAAAGAAAGAATTGAGGTAAGAGCTGAGCTCAGAACTAAACCCAGATGTTATACAAGTGGAAGTGATTGTGTCTTGAATGCACGCTTCTTTGAAACAGAATAAAATCTGAAGCGGTCTGATATGTACTTCAGCCTAGATATTAAAATAAATGGACTTTAGTGCCTAAATAACATCTGAGGTGCTATGCCTTGGTACTTCCAGAAGAGGTAAGTCTCCCAAAGTTTAAAACAACATCACACTAACTCAGTTGAAAGAAAGGCTGTGGACAGAAAAATGCAGATAATATTTAGGTTGTTTGTCCAAATGGCTAAAACACCACAAACCTATAGCTGAAAGGGGAGGCTATGTTGTATAAAAAATAAGGAAAAAAGTACATTGCTTGCAGTAAAAGGAAGTTGAAAAGTCAAAAGTTTATCGATAGATGAAGAAAGTAAAAGAAATAAGAAAGAAGCCAGCAGCAGAGTTAGGAAGTCTAAGGAAGTTTTCCAAGTGCATTAGTAGCAAAAACATCTTAGCAGTGATATGAATCTGTCATAGATGTGTGTGATAGGTCTGTCAATAATAGAGACAAAAAGAAAAAGAGTTCAGTGAATATTTCCCTTCTAGGAAAAGAACCCCAACAATTGATGCTTCACTGTCACATAGAAATAATGCAATAGTTTTCATAACAACACAAAGGTGTTGTGAAAAAGCAGTTATTAAAATGCCTAGTTTGTAAAACAACTGGTCAAGACTGCTTATGTTCAAGAATTTTGAAAAAAATAGCTAAGGAGCTTTAAAAGACATCTATGTTGAATTTTTCAGTAAGTGTTGGGATACTGAAGAAATTCTGGAGAACTGGAAGAAAGTTAATGTTGCATTAGTATTTAAAAAGAGTAAATGGAATATGCAGGATGGCTGTATTTAATTCCATGTGCTGGTATACTCTCTACTCATGTGAATAAGACTACTTGGTAATACGAAGATTGCTGCCTTAACATCAGTCTGAGTAAAAATATCAGGGTCCTTGATATAGGATCAAAGAACTAGAAAAGGGTTTATAATTACATGTAAATCTAAAGGGCTTATTTGAAAAGACTTCTTGTTGTAGTGTCATTTTTTTAACTTAATTTACAAGTTTGACAAAAGTCATAGTGTGGATGTAGGACATTCCAACTTCAGTCACGTACTTATATTGGTAACTCTTGACATGTACTTTAGTGTGTGTCTGGGCTGGTACAAATCACTATGTCACGTGTAGGTTTAAAATAAAAGTATAAAGAGGAATTGTTGTCGATTAACTCTGCCTGTAAGTTTGCTGTAAGGGTAAGTTCTGGGCTATGTGCTATTTAACAGTTTTAGCAGTAAGTCAGAAGACAACATAAAAACTGTACTGATGATCTGCTGATAACATAAAGATAGGAAAAAATATAGCAGAGTCCAACTCACCAATGCAATAAAACCAGGTACCTCAAAGGGAAATAATACAGATATGGAGGGTGGGAATACCTGTTCTGGAAGGAAATACGCCAGAGAGAGACTTGATGTCACGGCGGATGATCAACTAAGGATTTACTTTGGCCAAAATGACTGATGAGATTGTTGCATGGATAAACAAGGAAATCTCAGGAGGGAGCAGAATGGCCATTCTGCATAGCATGGCATTAGTGTGAGCTGATGTCTGCCTTTCAGCAAGTACCCTGAAAAACTGGAGAGGGCTCTAAGAAGATCCTAAAGTATCACCTTATATAACAAGCTTTGGCAAAACTGCATTTTGTCCTTTTGCTCCCCTTTTTGACCATTACCTGCAATCTATTCGCACAGAGTACAAAAAGAGTGATGGACTAAACAAGGGACATGGGGACCAACCAGTTAATGAGCAAAGAATGAAAGAGTTTAATAGCAAGCAGCAGGAGATCACAGTGACATTTTCAAGGTGAAAGGTTAATAACTTAAAGCTGTAAATACTCATGAAGAAGAGAGATTATTTATGGAGCTGAAAGTGGAAGGTTTAAGAGTAATTGAAAAATACTAGGATAGGTAGTAGACAAAGAGTCTTCTTTTTGTCTAGTCTGACTTCTTGACAGTCAGATCTATTAGTCTGTATGTTAGTTTATCTTCTCAGAGAAGCAGTGAGAAATACTGAGTTCTTAATTGGATATTAGATGGGGAAAAACACTAGAAAATGCTCTAAAGGAAATTCCTATTTTGGGAGGAAGATGGCTTGTCTGATCTGGAATTGATTTCCCATCATGAGTTCTGTAAGTATTTTCTGTAATTTTCTCCTCTTCTGCAAAGTAACATCAGGATTCAGGAAAAATTTCAGCCCTGCAGGTGTCTGAATGCTTTTTTCTGTAAGATAGTGAAAGAAATGGAATTACCTTCTGAGTGCTGGAGGCTTCTGATTTTACTGTGTTCAGTTACAGAAAAAGCGATGAATTTGTGCTGTGCTCTTAAAAGATCCCATGTTTTTGCTGTGACAGTTGAATATTGTTACATTTACTGTTCTTCCTGATCATTTTATGTTCCTTAATGGCAGACTTAGCTTAAAATCATGGATCTCCTTTCTCTCCATCTTTTATTTCTTTTTGCTTAAATTATTACCTTCTGCTGATCAAGACAGATAAATCATGTAGTTGATAAGAGATAGTCTTTATTATTTGTTTAATGCTGAAGTTCATGTCATACAAGAATTACATGCAAGCATGTATGAGAGGATATGATGTGGGGTTATTGGAAACATCTCTGGAGTTCCCAGTTTCAAAGGAAAGCGAAGAAGAGTTTCTGTTAGTGACTGTGTGCACTAGATTTTCAGTTCAATCAGAGAGGTTGAATGAGTGAGAAAGAAAAATAATTGAGACATAAAGTAAGTGTGTAGGCTGGACTGGAGTGTTACAAAATCACTATCTAGATCTCATGCATGGATTCATCATACTGTGAGTCCTGCTGAGTCATAACCTGAAATTCTTTGCTATGAGGAAATAAATGAATGGGGGCATATTCTATGAACCTATGAACAAATGCCTTGACTGTCACTGGGTTTAGGATCTTCTGTCCAAGTATATGTTGTCTCAGTGAACTCAGCTGTAATGACTGCTGTTCCTTCTTCTCATATGCCCAATTCAGTAAGTGGCATCTTCCCAGGGTAGGTGAGTAGGGTTGTTACCAGGCATTTGAATGAACCCTCTTGGCTTTTTTCCAAAATTGAATAGGATGTTGCTGACAGTCCGCACAGTGGATAATGTAATTAGCAGATCGAGTTTTATGCAGTGGTCTTTGTGACAAAGCAGTAGTTAAGTTTTAATATATCTTAATACCAGACCAGCAAACTTCTTTAGACGCTTATCTCAATGGTACAAAAAACTTTTGTACCCTGTTTGTCTCAGCCATCACCAATGGCAACGGATATTTTTTTCACACTAAAGGAGTAAATTCATGTTTCAAATAGCTTAGGCCTCTGTTCATGATAGTCTGCCACTGGAACTTGTGTCTGCTAATGAAAAAGAAGAGGAAAATCCCACAGGTCTTTATGTAATTGATTGGGGGGAGAGTGCAAGTCAAGTATTTTGATTAAGTTTTAGTTTTATCAGGAGGAATGTCCCTAGCAGAACTTCTGCCGTAACTGTACTATGTTTTGTGGGTCCAGAATATTCAGGCTATTTCCAAAATACATGAGCAGCTTGGAGCATATGAGGAGATGAGCGGGTGGAACAGACTTTACAGAAAGCCCTGAGGGAAGTAAATACTGAAGCTACAGCAGTGCTTAACAAAGATTGGTAGATATAGAACTGAACAACCTCTCAACAGACATAGAACATAAGTTGGGAGGAGCAGACTCAAGTTGTCAAAAGATCATCTCTTTCCACAGCAAAATTTCTTTTAATATGGTGAAATAGATTTGTTTGCAATATGTGATTGATTTTTGGCATGGATTTTCTGGACAGTTTTATGAAGAGATTCCCCCACTGTTTTTCATAAGGCAAGCTAAGAAAGACAAGCCTTTCATAAGGCTGGCCAAACAAGAATTCACATTCTTTTTGAAGATTTCATCCCATTATCGAAGATATCTTACTTAGCAGACCAGTGTCAGTGTCTTATATACAGTGCAGAGTCGGCTTTTCAAACATTAATGTCCCTACATATTTGAAAACAGAGGCAGGAAAAAATGTAGTGTTTGGCAATTGGTCTGTGGAGACCACAGGTCTGTCATCAGTACAACATGTGTCTGCTGCAGCAGGATGCTGTTCTGTTATAAGGTTATCCTTTCCTTGGAACCCCATGAAGACTCATGGCTGTCTTCAGTACTAGAATAAAAGATGGAAGGATTCTTATGCTATGAAACATTTCACAGCATTTTACTCACTGTGATGCACATCATCGTATATATTAAAACGAAAATTATTTTAGCAGTTTAAAATCAGACCAGATATTGCTGAAAACCTAAAAGCTGTGGTGAGTTTGAAAAAGTTGATCATATGTTTTGGGTTTGGGATTTTTTTTGTTTTTCTTTTTCTAGATCCTTCTGTATGTCTTCGTAATATTACTGTTCTTATTAGTTCTGTTGAGAATATCTTAGCTGTTATTAATGGCATGTATATACATCTTTGTCTCAACTGCAATTCACATGAATAGGATTCCTGTCTCCTCTGACATGATTTCACATTTCTATATTCCTGAATTCATAACCCACATGGCTGAGGTTTGAAAGCAACTCATTTTGCATCTGTCTTTCAACACCTTTTGACTACAAATATGTTTGTTCTGGTTAACTTGTTTATGATTCAAAGAAAAGACTGGGGATAATCTTAAATAAAGATTACTGCATGCTTAGTTTGGGACTTGTGTATTTCACATGCACAGATTAAATAAATAAAAAAGCCATTGTTGGTATGAGTTGTTCCAAAGGCAAGTCAGAAGGTACTGAATATGTAATTGTCAGAACTACTACAATGAATAATAATTTTGGTAAAGTTGTTTTACTTTGAATAACAAAACTTTGATCCAGAAGAACACCTCCATTTAAAACCAGCTAATCTTAGCATGCTGGATTCAATATGCTCATTAGTGAAGTAGAAAATAATTTCTATGGCCTTTTATATCCTCTGAGATTTTGGACTTTTTTTCCAGCACAACCAAACTTTACATCAGGACTCTTAAGATTTTATCTGTATAAAAATGCACAAATGTGTATGTATTGGTGTCATAATTACGATCAAATGTCACAGTTACCAATTAAGATTTTTATAGATATATGATAAAGAGATCCCTGAGATAGAGCAGTGCGGGCGGATTAATAAGAAGGGTATTGGAGAGAGTATGTGTTACTAGATATCAGATACAAGAAAGTTACCTGATTCCTTTGAAAATCCATGCTTTGTGCCTGGCAGTAAGAAAGAAATCTGTTCTCTGAATATGTGCAATGATGCAAAGGTTTCATGAGTGTTAGTTTCAGATGGGGTGTTATTCTTGTATGGTGAAGATGATAGCGCTTATGCAGGCCCTCCCAAAAGATTGCTGATAAATCCATGTCATGTATTCCATAGCTAACATACATTTTACAGTTGAAGTTTTCTTCTAATCATAGAATGGTTTGGGTCAGAAGGGACTTTTAAAGATCATCTAGTCCAATCCCCCTGCTGTGGGCAGGGACATCTTTCACTAGAACAGGTTGCTCAAAGACCCATCCAACATGAATGCTTTAGAAGTGTAGTTGTTGGCAGGCAGCTAGATGTACTGTTATTGCAACATGGGCACTACTGGAATATACGGTGTCTCTTTAGGGGTTATATACTGGTAAAAATGGGAGTGGATAAAGAATAGTAAAGAACACATTAGTAAGTAAAGTAGTTTGTTGTAATTTTGTTTCGGGGAAGTGGTAGGGCTATTTTGAAACATCGTCAGGACAGTACCACACCAGTACACTGTAATGAGGGTGAGCGTAATATAACAGGGTTTTGTTGAATATATGTTCATGTTTAACAATATGGGAGCATAGTTTTGTATAGAAACACCAAACTCTTCCCCTATTCTTTTTGTTTTGTTATAGTTGTTGTCTCCTGTTCTGGATCACATGAAGAAAACTCTTCTTCACCAAGTCCACCTCAGAAGCTCTCCCTTGTGAAAAACAGGATGGTGTCATTGCATCAGCCTTCTAAGCCAGGTACTACAAGTGCTCTTCCTTACATCCTCCTTATTTCTACTTCAGAATCTAGGTACCAGATAGATGCTGGCAGTCGCAAGGACCCTTTACCAGAAAGCTGTGCCACTGGCTTTCTGGCTGGAAATGGAGCAGTGACTCAAAAAGGCTAGTGTAACCTTAAGGGAATCCCTTACTTCCTTATTAAAAAAAAAAAACCAAACCTAAAAACAAAATACAGAAAAAAAGAAAAAAAATAAAAAGAATAATCTTCTCCATCAGCACAGTGTAATCCGCCATATTTGGGTTTGGGAGTTTTTGAAATAAAAGCTAATTAGTGGAGCTGCTTTCCAGAAACTTCAGAACAAACTACCTTTCTTAATACCGAATGCAGTTTTTTTTCAACTGGACTTTTCTTTTTCTAGGTGTTGTAAAAGCCCAGTGAGATGGACAAAATTCTTGTGAGATAGGTAGGATGAATTTGGTCTTACTGTGGTGCCAGGATAGATGCAGCAAACACTATAAATGCCTAAGAGAAATGACCCAGTTGCTATCAGTGGTGTGGAAACTTGGAAATTGAAGTGATGCCTTTTCATTTAGTGAAATAACCACAGAATGGTTGAGGTTGGAAGGGACCTCTTGAGATCATCTAGTCCAACCCCTTCAGCTCAAGTAGAGTCAGCTAGAGCCAGTTGCCCATGACCATGTCCAGATGGCTTTTGAATATCTCCCCAAAGGGAGACTGCACAACTTTCTGGGCAACCTGTTCCAGTGTTTGACCACTCTTCCAGTAAAAAAGTGTTTTCTTGTGTTCAGACTAAATTTCCTGTTTTTTTTTAATTTGTGCCCATTGCCTCTTGTTCTGTCAGTGGATGCTACTGAGAAGTGTCTGGCTTCCTCTTCATTCCCTCCCATCAAGTGTTTGTACACATTGATAAAATCCCCTTGAGCCTTCTCTTCTACAGGCTGAACAGTCCCAGCTCCGTCAGCCTTTCCTCTTATGAAAGATGCTCCAGTCCCTCAGTCATCTTTGTGGACCTATGCTGGACTTGTTCCAGTCAGTCTGTCTCTTCCTTGTGTAGGAGAGCCCAGCGCTGGGCATGGTACTCCAGATGTGGTCTCACCAGTGCTGAGAGGAAGGATGACTTCTCCCGATCTGCTGGCAATGCTTTTTCTAATGCAGCCCAGGAGGCTGTTGGCCGCCTTTGTCACAAGGGTGCATTGCGGGCTCATGGACAGCTTGTTGCCCACCAGGACCCCAAAGTCCTTCTCTTCAGAGCTACTTTGCAGCCAGTCAGCCCCCACCATGTACTGGTGCCAGGGGTTGTTCCTCCCCAGGTGCAGGACTTGGCATTTCCTTCTGTTGAACTTCAAGAGGTCCCTATCAGCCCAGTCTCCAGGCTGCTTTGAATGGCAGCACAGCCATCCGGTGTGTCAGCTGCTCCTCCCTGTTCTGTACCTCTGTGAACTTGCTGAGGGTGCGCTCTGCCCCTTCAGTCCAGGTCATTAATGAAGATGCTAAACCATAAAGGCCTTGGGCATGCTAGAAAAGTCACATACGTTCCTCACAGGAGGTAGCAAGATAACTTAGACTTGCCAGAGAGGAGTTCCTTATAGTAACATCTTGCAGATGGTATCTAATTCTTTAAAGTGTGAACCTCCTTTCTGACATGCCCTGTGACTGTCCATGAGCTTTGTTCAATCTAAGCTTCTTCAGAGAACTTTTGCAACACTGTAAAATATGTCCTTTGCTGATTGTAGTAATATAGATACATTTCTCTATATATTTTAATTTTTTCCTTTTCATTTCTGTCACATTTTGCCTTTCTGGGGACCTACATTTGAAGTTCTCCAGGTTCTTAGATGCTAAGCAAAGCTGGATATGAAGCATCTGTAAGGTGGTACACAGTAGCCTCAGAGTTTGCAGATTTCAGTGTTCTTTTATACTGTGAGCGTACCCAGTTCTTTATCTCTTCAATTTATGCTAAGCAACAGCTTCTTGTTGATTGATCTTTCCATCACAATGCAATGCCCATGACCTGTTGCCAGAAAGCTCAGAGGCCTTTTCTTACCAGATGTCAACAGCAACTCTGATCTATTTCAGATTCTTCTTCCAGGCATTCAGATCCTCCCAGGTCTCAGGCTGTGGCAGATATGCTTTATATAGCCTGGACAGTATGGGAGTTCGGTGCTTTTGAAGGAGAACGTTTTGTTCACTTATCTGAGCTGCAAACTGCTTTATTATGTGAGGCACATTCTAAAGGATTAAGTCTGCATTGGTACAGTCCTTGCAACTGCAAGCAGGGGTATTGGTAAGATTTAATGAAACGATTTTGTCATAAATATTAGTTTCAAGTAATCCTCTATTTAAAAAAGAAAAGGAATTTTTTCTTTCCCGAGGTCTCACCTTGCTCTCTTGCACTGTCATGCTGTTGTGAGAGAAATTGTTTTCTGGGTTTTATGATCAACTAGATTTTTACCTGATAAAAATATTACTGCTCCTGACAATAAGTCTGTGGGTACTGAGTTAACCTGTCAAACTTCAATAAATTTGAAACAGCACAGCAGACCTGGATCAGGACTCTGCTTTGTTTCACACAGCCATGGAGTTTCTGAGCTATTGAGATTCCTAAAGCTGTTTTACCGAATCATCAAACCATAGCCTGAAGCTGTGCACAGGCATAAAGATGCCCTAGATCCAGCAGAGCCAGGAGAGTGGCTGGTGTCCTCCTTCCTGTGCCCTGCTGGAAGGTGGCATTGCATACGCACGTGCATAATTTGACAGTTCACCTGCTTGTGGCTTCCGTTTAAAATTGCTGGGCTGAAAAGTGCAGTAGACCTTTGCTAAACTGTATGGATTTGATGAGGTGGGCTGAGAAGCTCTTCAAGTGGTTGGCCCAGCTGGTAGGTTGAGAGAGGCAGTAACTTCCAGTGGCAAGCAGGCCGGACAGGGCTGAGCAGGATGTGTGTTCAGGTGGGAGTTCGCAGCCTGTCCCAAGTCACAGTGACGTGCAGCTCTGTAACATCTGCGTTCCTCTTACACCTGCACACTGGGTGCTGTTTTATAAAAATGTAGTTACAATTAACTTTAAAAATTAAGAAAACTTGTCTACTTTGGCTGTTGCAGTCAAAAGATGCTTCCATTTCTTCTTTTTCTGAAAGTTTAGTTAAGGTATAGCCAATCTTCTGCACGTTCTTATGTTTTTATTTCTGCCCCACCTGTGTTGCCTGTGCAACCACCTATCCTTCTTATATCCCTCATCTTAATTCAGTTCTTTATACCTGTCTTTTCTCATCCCCAGAAATAGAGCTACCAAAGGGATATCATTATGTCATCCGTGTTTGTAAGGCCTGAATACCCTCTGAACGTCAGGAGCCCAAATATGAATGTTTAGTCTCCTATTATTTCTCATATGGCCTGGGGGTCCTCCAGTTATTACTGTAATATTATTATTACTACTGAAAATAAATATAATGCAAGTTAATATCAGCTTACCATATCTATTCAGCCTCACTCTGTGTGGGAGAGCTTTGTGCAGCTAATATCTCTTCAGGGAGTTTATATTAGATTGATGAGAGAACAGTGAATTACTTCTTGTCTGGTTTATAATATGCTGATTATGAAAAATTCTGGCCAGGATGATCTAGTGTTCTCAGTGCTGCAAATAGACTCTGGAGTTTGTTAAGAGGGTGTTCTCGTCCATCCTGCTGGAAGAAAACAAAACTGTTTAAAAAATAATAATAAAAACTGTGTAAAGCTTGCATTGCTCAGTTATTTTGCTTGAGACCCTGTCAAGCTCTTTCTATTGCTGAGAGAAGGTTGACCTTAGAGTTTCATTTGTTCCTCTCTGCCAAAATGCTAAATCTGTACAGTTTCAATATCCTTGCTGCACTAGGTATTATTCTCATTCAGGATTTTATGTACACGTGGGCTAGACCTTCCACTGCTGTAAATTCACTGTTGATACCACTGGGAGGATGCTGATTTACACCTGCCAAGAATTTGCAGGGTTGTTTTTCTTTCTAGCATGTTCCTGCACCCACCCTGGAAGAGACTCTGTTGTTATTGCACAAGACAAGCTTTCTTTTTTCCCTTCAACTCTTCCATTTCTTGGGAGAGATAGTCCCCATACGCTGTAGATCTGCTCATTCACATGCCCCCATCACCCCTGCCCCGGGAACTGGGGAAGGCCTCAATGAAACCTTTGGTTTCTCATAACAGAAATCGCTTGTATCATTGGCTCAAGCTGTTCATGGGTGACGTCTACAGACAATTTTGGAAAACCGGACTGGGTGTTATCTTCAGTTGGTGTCCTGGTATCTCAGGAGAGGCAGCAGCTGCTTCTGGAAAACAGTTCCTCCCGTGGAGATGTTGAAGGTAGGCAGAGTTACAGTTCCCCTTGAATGGACATCTGCTTTCTCCCAGCACTGGTAGCAGCTGTGGGTGGCAGCCACAGGAGCCAGCAGGCTGAGGCCTCAGGCACATGTCACTAAAAATACTGGCGTATGCTGGTTCTGATGCACAACTCGCAAGTGTGCTGTCAGTGCCCAAAAGTCACTGAGAGCGATATAATGTATGTGTACTGCCCGAGTTGTGTATGTATGTACCCTGTACACAGCCAGCCCCTTTATATACTCCTTTTGTATCTCCTTGTTTTAGGATAAGCTACCTTCGCTTACAGAGACTGGATTTTTCTTAGGAAACTCAATCCTTTACAAGCCAGGGCTGGCTCCACACGTCTGCTGTCTGACTTGCAAAGTCTTTGGCTTTTGTTTTGTTGGACATGTCCTCACTCTGCTGTGTTTGGTTTCTTCTCTTCTCATTCCTTCTATCACGTCTTTACTTATCTCCCTCATTTTTACTTTATTCTTCTTTCTCTACTTTCTGTTATTTTGGGGGTTTATGCATAGTCCTCTCCTTTTCTTCTCATGATTCCTTTCTTCAAACTCCTTATCCATTTTCCCCTTATTAATACTCTCCCATCCACACTGTGTGTCTGTTCTTCTTTTTTTTTTTTTTTTCTCACAGGGGACATTTTCCTCCTGAACACCAGTAGGCTCCCAGACAGATGTGAGTTCAGCCTGCATAGCCCCGTCCTGCCTGGGAGCTTGGACTCTTGCTTGCTGGAGTTGGCCATATATTCACAGGATGCTGTTCCTCTCCTCCAGAGGTTCACAGTTGAAATCAGATATGTGGAGACAAACAGAAAGATGATAATTTCTCTGAGAGTTGACCATGAGGAGGATGCCAGGTAAGACAATCAACTTGCAGCTGTTTAGACTTTGAATTGCAGGGTAGGGTGGAGTCCCTCCAGGCCACTGTTTATCAGTGTCTTATCCCTTCTTGAGATCATTGCTACTGTTACAGCAGAAAATGAAGGTAGAATTGTCAGGACTGAAGCATGCGGCTTCCTGACAGGATGTCTGTAACAGACCCAGGTTTTGTGTGTCCCCTTTGCAAAGAACACACTTGCTTAGGACTCACTCTTCTTCCCTCACATTTGGAAGGGTCAAGAGTGGTTGACTCACTGATGCTAGGACTACAGCTGTAAAATGCACTCAGTCCAAAGACTGCCTTGGCAACGTGACTGATATCTCTAAGTATTCAAGGGGTCCTATCATTGTTACAATTTCTCATTTTGAGGTAGGGTTAACTTTACCTCTTTTGTGATTTCTTCCTTCTGTCTGCTGAGTTCAGGAGCATCTTCTCTTGCTTCATTTGTAGAGTTCAGGGAGGAGAAAAACAGAGGCTAGAGGTGAGAAGAGGTGAAGACAAAAAAAAAAAGTGCAGCAACTCTGGATTTTGTCCTGTATTCTCTCCTCTTTGATCTTCCCATTGTTTTACTTTTTCATTCCTGTGTGTAGCAGAATGCAGTAGGGAGGAGAAATGGGCAAAGGGAATGAATCACAACAGGAAAAGAAGGAGAAAAGTCCACGTGTCATCTGATTTTGCCATTTTCCATGTGCTTGTTTTTCCTTTGCTGCAATCTCCCTTGTAAGAACCTGGGTCAGACACAAAACAGCTTTTTTATTTCCATTACCTGACTGACTCCCATGGAGAACTTAAGCAATAGATCCCAGTTCTTGTTTTCTTTGAATTCTTTGGCACTCCCCAGGCTGCCATGGAGATCTGTAGCCAAGACTCCTGGTCAGCCAAAGATAGCAGAGTTTGACTTAAAAAAGGTATTAATTTTCTTTCAGATCCCTCTCTCTCTCTCCTGTTTTAGTTATTACTTGCTTCCTTCCTGGCTACTCCTTCCCCTTCTTGCCAATTTCACAAGGAATCTGTTGCATTTTCTGGGATCAGTTTCTAATGCCCTTTTTTTACCTATAACTCTCCTTGCTGTTGTGAGTATTTGACAAGGCTCTGCAACTGCAGTCACAGCTCCATTCCTCTATATAAACTCATAAAATACCCTTTTGATATACCTAGCTGGCCAGACCAGGCTTTGATCACAATCACTGCAGCATCTCTGGAATGGGTCATAGATGTTGTTTAACAGCTTATTTGAGCACTGCAAAATAATTCTACATGAAATCAAGATAATAATCTCTCCAAAAGTGATGGCATTTAGATTTATTAGAATGGAGTTAGCTTTACTCGAAATTGGCATAGACACTGGTATTACTTTTTCTTGGTGAGTGAAATGAAGCACTGGTAAGCTCAGAGAGTTTAGTATTAAGTTTTTAAAGATGGAAAGTGACCGAGTCCTGTTTTAAATCAAAAATAGAAAGGAGGGGAAGGAACAGAGACAAAACAGAGTTAGGAACCATGTCAGGTCAAATACCCTTCCTTTTCCCTCTCTTTACAGGCAAACTCTTTAAAATCACTGCACAATTCCAGAAAAATCTCAGCGTGCAAGCACGACAAAATTTATTTCTAACACAGTGATTGAGCTGCTTCTTACTAGGCAGGTAGTCTGAAATGAATATTCACTCCATGATTAAGATTTTAACAACATTGGTTGTTAAGAAGAGAGACCATCCTGCTTTCCAGGGGATTTCCATAGGGGGTGGGAGTTCTACAAGCTTTTGTTTGTTAACCAAACACTGCCACACAATTTAGAGCAGAACAAGGAGGACAATGGGCAAATGACCTTGAGATAGATGGCTATGTGTAGTACATAGTTTAACCATTGACAATTACTACCAAGGGATTGTTTTGAGATTAGAGTAGAAACTTAGATGTAGAAAAAAGGCTAGGTATCACTTTCTCAGATAATCAGGCACTCCATAAAATCCTCCTTCAGTCCCTTCTGTCACCCCTCAATTCCAGGATCAAGCTATACTACATCATGAATTCCAGCTGCACCAGACAACTTCAGTGAACTGTCCTCTTTCCGGAGGTAGAAATCTTCTCCTGATGGTGTTTCCTCCTTCAGGATCCATCAGCTACACAGTTCCCAAAAGCGCTAAAATGCCCTGCCAGCTTCTGAGACACTTGTAGAAACTTACCATCTTTGACACTTCTGTTCTACTTAAGTGGTTGTTTTTATCCACAAAAGTTATTTAACTTCTACTACTGTACATGGAAACATTGCCATATAGCTGATCTGAACATCTAGAAACATGTATGGTCATTTGGGTTTCATAAAATTCAACTACGTAAGCCTTTGAAAGGGAGTTGTCTGGTAAATGTCCTCAGAAAATGCCTAATATGTACCGACAACAATGAGCACAGCCATTTTGATTAAAAAATGCAGCTAGAAAAGGAGAGGCTGTCCAGCTGTTATATAAGACTATGATTTTTGAACACTAATCTGGGAGATCATGCTTCTGTTGAAATTGCACCCAAAAATACACTGGGTCAAATAAGGACCCTCTAACTGCTTGGTGAAGGCAAGAGGGATAGGCATGTGTTCTCCTCTCTCCTCTATTTCTTTTTAAGTCCAATGGCTAGAACTGGATGTTTGTGAAGACTTGCAGATAACAGCTTCCTGTATGTAGAAGAGTAATGTAAAGCTGCTCATTTGTGTGTTCACTGATTGAGCCTAGAAGCATTCAGAAAAGGTTTCAGCTTTCCTTTTCAGCTTTATTGAATTTTTCACCCTTAATGAAGAAATTGTTGTCCTTAATATTAAAATAGTCTTTCTTAAAATTAATGGTCAATTACCTTTGTTGGATACAGAAAGGCATGGCATAGAAAGGATTGGTAAGGAGGGGAAGGAAAACTTTTGCTCAGCAGAGGAGACTGAGAGGCTAATGAAAATTGAAAGTTGAAAATATAAATAGAAAAATTGAAATTATAGGTTTGCAGGCTGAATCTTGAATTCTCTTGCCTTAAGTATCAGATTTTTTGGAACTCCAAACTTTCTATCCATGCGAATTTCTCAAAATTATGTCAGGCTCTGATAGCCCTTCCATACATACAGATTAATTTTAACATCTCTATTTAGAAGCGTAATGTTACTTCATTACTTGAGATCTGGTTTGACATAAAATCAATAGTAAAGGTATTGCCAAGCTTGGCTTATCTGGAAGCCTGCTGCAATGATCCATCTTCTGCTAGATCGACAATGGGCTTTGTTCCTGATTCCATTAAGAAAATTAAATTGGCTCTGACTAGCCCCTGTTTGGATAGCGGGACCAAGCAAAGGTGGTGTAATTATTTACAGCATTAGAAATCTTGCTGCAGTTGGATCTTGGGGTGGAGGCTTTCTCTGAAGGGGAATACCCTGATGATGATGAGACTCCGTACACAGAAGTATTCTGGGTTATGCAAAGCTACTTGTTATTTTTGTGGTCTCTGGATGCTTGCCAGCTTTTCTTCTGATGTTATAAATGGAGTCAAATTTCAGTACTAGAAATATTTCAGTGCAGAACTAGAATGTTTCATGGGACTTTAGAGCGCTGGCTCAGAAGACCTGCCAGTTCACACAAGTAGTGGTTTAAGATAGTGACCTTGCTCTTCTACCAGATGCCACAGTTCTCCCGGCAGAGCTGGTAGAACAGACAGTGTGTCTTTCTCAGTTGTGACGTTTCAGAGGTTGGTTTATTGACTCAGATCACCGGTGGTTTTCATTTATTTTGATATATCAGGCTATAAATGGCAAGTTCCAAAGTGTCTGGCTCATAAACCATGTAGGATTAAGGTGCAGCAGCTGAACTAGTCATTGTTTTTAGCTGTGGGGCAGTAACCTCTTTAGTTGCTACCACTAATATAACACTGGTTGTGAATCAGAGGCTGTGTGCTACAGGTTCCTGCACTCAGGGGTGTGATAACACTGGTGATACTGTGATGTCTCAGCTGAGAGGTGGGTTGTAACGTGGTGGAGGTATTAGCACTATGTCTCAGTGCTTGGAAGGTCTAGTATGCTTAATAGGTAAATTCAAAAGATTTAAAGACTGTCCTTACCTTCAGTGGCTCATCGAACCAATTTGATTAAGGCCCATTGATTTTTGTGGCCAACAGGATGCAATGGAGTGATGAACAAAGCTGTGTCATGTAGCAGAAGTGATTCAGTTCTGGGTCAGTGCTGAATGCTCTTGGATGTTGTGCCACAGTGTGGCAGGGGGGATATATTTATAAGTGTATTTATAAGATATATTTATAAGTGTTGGACATTCCTGAAGCTGCACTGTAATACAAAACAAAAGCAAAGCAGTCATTCTCCCTTGTTCGGTAGTAGAGATGGTGGAGTTGTGGTTCAGGGCTGGAGATTTCTGAAGCTGAATTAAATTATATTGAACTATTGTATATGATATGATGGGACAGGAAATGGGAGAAGTAGGGTCATCTTGGTAAGAGGAGCTCAATTTCAGATGAGTTTAGGGTATCTGTAGGTATTTATGTGTGTGTATAATGGTGAAAGTGGAAGACGGGGGGGATGCCATAGAAGGGACAGTAAGAAACTCTCACCAGAAAAAGGTAAGCGGTTGGTTTGTGGAGGAAAGAATGCTGGTTACTGATTAGTTACCTAACTCAAAAGTGGAGAGGGTGATAAGCAATTAAAGTTGCTTTGGGTTTTTTGTAAGTTGCAAATTAGGTGGCCTGTGATTTTCACATTGTGTCCAGGAGAGATGTGTTTGTTGTCCAGGAGTTGCCTTCTAATGTGTTTCCAGTGCAAGACAAGGGCTAGATGATCACTTCATGGCAGCTGAAGGCATTTCCCAAATGAAAAAGTAATACTAGGAGCAGAGCCTGAGCAACGCATCTTGACTCTGTGGCCTGGCCTCCTTATCATCCCACTGGCACTGACTTAGAGTCACTCGTCCAGCAACATCAGCAGCATGTAGGGTATGGGTAAATTTATCTCCGTCTGGTGTTCTTTTCAGAAAAGAGCTTAGGGCAAGGATTCCTTTGCCACTATCCTTGCTACAACCCCTTTACAAAATAATAACATACAGTTTTAACTGTATTTTATGTCTTGTTAACATGAGGTAGAAGGACAGTTTTTAACAATAAAAATAAAAAGATTTTTAAGAATCCTGCTGGATTTTTTTAATGACACCTGGATACCCTGACTTCCATCAGACTGATGTGAGTGAGGTACTTTGAAATTTCCCATTTGGTATCTCTCTCTCTAGCTTTTGATGCCTAATAACCATCTTTAAACTTAGAGTGCATGGATCATCTGTCTTTCTCTGAACTGCCACAAGTGCTGCACAGTTGAGAAACCTTTGCTGTCTAGGGGCTATGGCATTTGTTCTGTGGTGAAATGTAAATTGCCAGAGCAATCTGCATTTTCTGGAACACCACTTCTCTTCTTCCACTTGCTTTGTGGATGCACTCTAGCTTCTTAAGCTGGGAGATTAGATAGAGAATGCACAGAAAAAGGTTCTCACACTTGACACAACCAAGAAACATTCAGGGCCAGACATTTACTTTCAGAATATACAATGTCAGTGTTAGCTTGAGGAAATCCAGAGACTTGTGCAGCTGCATGGTTGATCTGTACTTGCAAGAGCGAACAGAACACAACAATATATGTGGAAGGCACATGGGGAGGGGGGGAGAGGTGTGTCCAAAATTGGTGATGATTTAAGCCCTATTTTAACTGAAGAATCATTGGGAGTGGTTGGATCTTTTCATCATTAGCAATAGGATCTTCAGCAAAGATAACTGAACATGAGCTGAGTAGGCTGAACGTCACTTGTTTTATATTAACACGTTTGTTATGTTGGAGTTTACATTCATCGATCTATTCCCCGTGTGAATACTATTACTTCTGTTTGGTACAGTGCAGAATCTTTATGCTAGAAACTCCATGGATTCCAGTGTGCTGTGTATATGTCTTATAGCTCTTTGTTGTCTTCCAGGATGAAATGGAAATACCTGATGGCCCAGATTGGCCGAATAGAAAGACCTTTTAAAATCACCTTGCTGTATTCAAACTGTGGAGCACAAGAGGTTGGAGTACTGGCAGTGGGCTCCTTGCAACTCAGGAACTGCTTTCATGGTATGTTGCAATACAGTCAGGTTTGGAATAACCAAATGCAGTCAGAAAAGAGAGTAGCATCTTCGCCAAAATTGATGAGTGTGATCAGGGAGTCGGTCAGATGGGAGATAAATGAAAGCTAGTCTCCTCTGGGGTTTCTGGCAGTGCTTACCTGTCAAGGATCGCATTTGTGCATGTTCTATGGGTGTTGACATGCTCTGAAGGCAGGGTTGAAGCTCAGAATTACAGAACTGATTTAAGTAATCCCCTCTACTTTTCTGATTTGCTTTGCTTGATCTTTCTATGAGAAAACAACAGGGCTTATGCTGCATCCAGCAACAGGGATGGAAAAAAGTCTTTGCCTAGATTATTTTAGCATTTAATATTTTTATTGCTTAAATAATCTAGAACAAAAGACCACCCTGGGTCACCAAAGCCTTTTCCATACTGCGGCTCCATCTTCCAAATCTATAAAGAAAAGAAACATTGAACTGCACTCCATGGGGTCTGTTTGCTACTGCCAGGCTGAGAACTTCTGTCTCAAATGAAAATAATTGGAATGTAATTATTTTCTCCAAAGTACTGAGTGCCCAGCTCAGAAATCCTCAGTTTTACCTGGCACTTACAGTCCTGTTGTGAATGTCATGCAAATGATCCTCAGTAGCTGTGCAGAACCTCGCTAATATAATTTAGGCTTCTTGGAAGTACAAGATTGCATTGGCACAGGCAGCCTGCAGGTTGGAGACATAATCATCTTCACTTCCTGGTTTTCATGCATTAATATAATATTTATATAACAATAATATATATAATAATATATTTATATAATAATTATTATATATTGCCTCCATTTTGCAGACACTGTAGCGATAGCTTGGAATGTAATGTAAAAAGCTTCAAATGTAAAAAGAGAATACTGGTTTCACAGAGCTATTTCACAGTATATCATGAGACTGGTTTTGATCATATTAGAGATTTGATTTTATTGCAGTTATTAATCTTTTAATGTAACAAACGTTATATTTTTAATGCAATGGTTTTTTTGACAGTCATGAACTTTTGAGGGGATGCATACAGCCTGAAGCAATATGCTAAACACCCCCAAACAGTCCCTAAATAAGCTGTTGCATGTACCCAGCACAATACAGTGCCATGAAGAAATACTATTTCAGATTGTGTATCTGGATTGCTGCAGAGGTGTCCTTTTCTCTTGCTTCTGGAATTGGTTCCCTAATGTTTACATTTTTTCCAGAGCTGTAACAATCCCAGTGGAACTTCTGTGCAGAGCTCTACTAAAGGGGAGCAGGCCCAGAAGACACTTACACAAACCTGCAGGTCCATAACAGACCCGTGCGCACATACATCCACAGGACAGGCTGGGTGCATTAAGAGTCAAGCTTTTGGGAAATATCAGACTTAAAAATTGCATTCAGCCTGGTTGCTGGGTACCTGTACAGTCAGTCAAATGCTCCCGGAGTAGAGCTGACTAGACTAGCTAGGGTGCATGAGTCAAGTTCCTGCACAGTGAGCCAACTTGCTGGGGAAGCAGCTCTCTTCACGGGCTGGATGCCACAGAACTGGCACAGAAATGTGTCAGCGGCACAAGTGTTAGTTAAGCCTCAATAGGGCATAGCAGTGTGTCTGTCAGGACCGGAGCTAAGCGGGTATTTCTGCCTCCAGCAGCAGAGCGTCATGCAGCATGCCACAGCTGCCTGGCAGGTGCACAGTCACGTGTGCAGGACGGAGGAGCACACCATGGTAGGAAATGACAAGGTCTTTTGTTTAAATAAAAAAAAAAACAAAAATCCTTATTATCTAAAGATAGCACAACCACAGCAGAAGACAGTGCATGAGACAGAAAGAAGCAATAAATTTGGTCTCCATGAGAGCTGAGGGGATCTGCAGGAAACTCATGCTGGATAGAAACCTACATGGTACAAAGCAGAGGTGAGTATCGTTTATCACCCAAGGGCCACTTTCTGAGATCCTACACGTGAAGGCTGATACAAGTGAAGGGTCATACACATTCTGCCAACTCATCTCTGGGCTTCTTTCTCTTTTTTCATTTAGATAAAGAAAATCAAGATCTTTCTATATATGACAAAGGCTCCACCTTCCCCTGCCTTCATGGAGGCTGTGTCAGCCACCTACAAATCTGTGAATTCATCAGTGATTGCCCTGCCAAAGAACAGGAAGGAGTGAGGTGTGGTGAGTATGTGGCATGGCACTATGTGGGAACCTTCATCCCATTAGAAGAAATAATTTATAATGAAAAATAAGTTAAATTGATTCCATCTCTAGATTAATTCAGTATTTTGTCTCCTGAATTAATTTAGCCTGTTTACATTGATTGGATACCAAGGTTCTCTTTGAAAATTCACCCTATATAGGATAAAATGGATTGGTTTGATTTGGTTTGGTTTTTTAAATATTGCAGTAAGGAGCTCAATGACCTGCCTTTCATAGTTGCTGCTACTTCAGAGAAAGGCAAAACCTTGTTTACATGTCTACAGCTGGGTGAGAAATTCCTTCTGGACCCAAGGTCTGAACCTCCCTTCATTGGAAGGTGCTGATCATCTTTCTAGTGCCAGCCACCAACACGGTCATAAATCTGTCCCTCCAAGATCCCAGTTCAGAGCTCATCTTGCACATCATGACAGAGAAGTCCCCTGACTCAGGGGTCATGTGGTGCTAAGAAGCATCATTTAGCTTTGTTGCAAGTACAGTTGCAGAGACCTAAAAGAATCTGTTGATTGGCCTTCCTTTAAGTGGACACAGAAAACTTTGTAATGCCTGCAATTTTATATACAGCAAGGCCTTTACAAACATGTGGCAGTAATTTACCATTCTTTAGATTGTGGGAGCTGCAGTTTTGCACAGTATCTAGAGCAGGACAGAACCACAGAGTCTTAAATATCTCCAGAAGCAAACTGTTGGCTTTCTGATGGTGACTCTGGAAATAAACAAATGAGACCTATTAATATTTTGACATTGAAAAACTGTGTAGCATAAGTTGGGTAGCTTAGACAACCGCAGTGAGTTTTGACTTTTGCCGCTGTTTGTGTTCTTCCAGAATCAAGTTTCTCCTATTTTCCTGCTTTTTCTTATTCTCCATTGTAGACAGTCTCCCAGAGGGCTCACATTGCTCTTTTGAAGAGGGTCCATGTGGCTGGACACTGAATGAAACTGCAGCATCCCCTTGGTCTATTCGGGGCTTTACTGAAATGATTCAAGATGACTCATTTGTAGGGTCTACCTTGCAAGCCACTGGTGGTAGGTTCCTCATAGTTCTCTCTCACTGTGTGTCTGTGTGTGTCTGTGTCTGTGTGTGTCTGTGTGTGTCTGTGTGTCTGTGTGTCTGTGTGTGTGTCTCTGTGTGTGTGTGTGTGTGTGTGTGTGTACACGATAGCCTTGAACTTAGTTTTTTTAAATTAGTTTAAAATTTTTGGTATCATTGCCAAATCAACTTTAGCGTCAGTATTATCTGTAACAACTTTAAATGTAGTTAAAATTAACTTTTGAACATGATTTGAAACTTTATATGAAACAAGTTCTGCAATAAAGTTAACATGAAACTATCAGAGACTAGGATTCTCCTTCACCTTAAAAAAATTATATAATGAATTCTCTTTTCTCTCTCTATACTTCCTCCCTCCTTCTACATCTTATGAGCTATGCAATCGCAGAGTACTTCAGCAGCAACATGATAGCTGCTGCATCACAAAGTAAAAATTGCCCAATAGAACTAGGCAGCTTGCTAGACTCCGCTAATGGGTTAGGAAGAGCATCACATGTAAGCATATCCCAAGACCAAGTGATCATACACATTCTGTGCCATAGAATACCACAATAAAAAATGAGTCAGATAATTTCCAGAACTGTCAGCTTGGTAAATAAGAAGGAGGGAGGTCAGACCCTTACGTGTTCAGGTGGAAAGTCAGAAGTGTTAGAACAGATAAGTCTCGCCTCACAGTTTAGTTTGGAGAAGAGGAGACTGAGGGGAGACCTCATTGCTCTCTACAGCTACCTGAAAGGAGATTGTAGAGAGGTGGGGGTTGGTCTCTTCTCCCAAGTAACAAGCAATAGGACGAGAGGAAATGGCCTCAAGCTGCGCCAGGGGAGATTTAGGTTGGATATTAGGAAAAACTTCTTCACTGAAACGGTAGTCAGGCACTGGAACAGGCTGCCCAGGGAAGTGGTTGAGTCTCCATCCCTGGAGGTATTTAAAAGATGGGTAGACGTGGTGCTTAGGGACATGGTTTAGTGGTGGACTTGGCAGTGCTAGGTTAACGGTTGGACTCGATGATCTTAAGGGTCTTTTCCAACCTTAACAATTCTATGATTCTGTGATTCCCTGTCAAAATGAAGGGTGTCCATATGAGTGTCCTGATTGTCTCCTGTGAGCTTGTATATACTGTCCGTGGGAACAAAGACTGCAAATAAGGTCTTCCAGCCCAGTGTTTGTCTCAGCAAGAGTCATTGGTGGTGTAAGAATTAGGGCTGATTAGGAGCTCACTGTAGATTGGTGTGAGCCCCTGTATGGGAAGATGCTTGAGTGGTGTCTGAGATGTATGCACTCATGTTCCACGTAAAGGGTTTGGGATGTTGACTTTTGTGCTGCTGAAATCTACCAGAGTGCTTATTACGTCCTCACTAATAGAATTGCTCTCAAGCCATGCTTGTCATCTTACTTACACTGTGCTTCAGCACAATGATGTTAAATTATTTCAAGAGAGTATAAAAAAAAGCAAAACATAATCTTGTCTTTTCTGATTCACTTTTCTGTTCACAGGACACTTCCTCTACCTGCGAGCAGACAGCAATCAGACGAGCAGTATGGCCAAGGCTTACAGTACCAGCTTGCCAGCCAGGATTGCCACTGAAGACTACCAGGTATATATCACCTTTGTGGAGTTCATCATCAGGCTGTAGGTACTGTTTCAACAATTAGTCCATTCTCCTGTGCCTCTGCACATTCTACAAAACACTGGAAAGCAGAAGAGTTGGCTATACTGCCTACCTAGCTACTTGTTGAAAGCTAGAAAGGAGACATGAGGTGCACCCCCAGTAAGTGAAAGCAGGAATCCCAAATCAACTCCTCAATATGGAAAACAGCCCAGCCTAACTGTACCGACCATTCCTCTGAAGGGTACCCAGCATCTGAATTTTATGGGGTGGCCTTGGTTTGCAGGAAAGGCTGTCTGGGCTGTTGAGCCATTCAGTATACCTGCTGCTGAGACTTCTCTTCATAAATTCTGCAATAGTTTCGTAGGAGTTAACAACTTGACAGTTTCACTGAGAATAGGAGTGTGAAGTTAATAGGCATTAGATTTTCCAGGAATAGATGAAGATAATAAACTTCTTTTCACATTCTTCAGGAGTTTCGAAAGGTGCGGGCAACCTGGCAGGGACAAAATCACATAACTTGCCTTCAGCCCAAATCTCTACAAAGAATAAGGGGAGCTCTGAGATGCTGGAATTAAAAATATTAAATAATATTGTACTCATAACACTTAGGAAAATTAAGCTGTAAGTTTAAGCTGGAGTCCAGCCCTGCTAGGGGAAAATAGAAAGATTGGATGCCTCCTAATTAGAGCTGGCAAAAGAAATATAGTGCACATGCCAAAAATGTAACTTCAGCATTTATATTTATTTATAAATCCAGGTCAAGTTTGTTGGGTAGTTCCAACAAAATAAAACATACTGGGAGCTAGGTTCACAAAACCAGGAGGAGGAGAAGCAGTAACTGTTAGTTATGGTGTACAGGTCACAGGAGACCTGGACCCATTCTCTCCTCCACTGGCAAGGATTTGAACCCATGTTTCAGGAGCAAGGAACTTCCTATGGTTGTTCTTTGCAGCGCATGTGTGTGTGTGCTCTTTTTCCTGCTGGTGCTCTCTAATATGAAGAGCAGCTGACTGCTCAAAGCAGTGGTGGAAATAGCAGTTGTCTCTTCCTCTGCGGCAAAGTGAAAGTGGTTGCCCCAAAGAAAGAGGAAAGAGTCCTGCTTCAAAATATCCTTTGGCTTGGTGATCAGGTTGCTGACCTGTCATATGGGTGCTATGGTCCTGATGGTGCCTATGACTTGGAGCAAGTATATGGATTGAGGTTTCCTGCCTCTAGAGACAGCCTAATTCCTCATTTCAAGAGCATTTGGGGCAGGGCAGCTGTCCCCTCAGAGTGCTTTTGTGCCCTATGTAGTGCCTGGGTATAGATTGAGCCATATCAGTGCAACACATTAACGTGGGTGGTTACAATGGGAATGCTTAAAAGATTTAAACTGTGGTTCAAACCCTTTCACAGGAATCTTTAAGCTGGTGAGAACACTGAAGAGGAATGTGGTTAGGATTGTTTTTCTGCAATAACCTAACTCTAGTGGAAGCATTTAATGATAAAGCATTTCTCAAGCCTGTGTTCCTCTGCTTTACTACTTTTTGATCCTGAAGGGGATAACAAGGAAACCAGTGCGCTCTCATGCAGATGGTGTCTGAGGCCAAGGATATTGTCATTAGTGGCTGGAGAACAGCTGCCTAACAGGAGTGTCAGTCAGGGTCTCCACTGAGAAAATTCGGTGCTAGGAGCAGTGATGAGTCACACACAAGCAATGGGGGCCTTACTGGTGTGTGTGATTAAACAGTTTGACCCAGGATCAAAGGTTTGGCATCTCAGATCCCCAGGGAGGGGAGAAGTGAGTACCTTTCCCTTTTTATCACAGGATACCATTCTTTTTCTCTTCTTCCTCTATTACAGATCCAATTCTCAGTGCATGTTTTTGGCAGCTACAATGGTACTGTCTCCTTCTCTGTCAAGGAAGAGATAAAGGGAGCTCCAATCACCTTGCCAATGTGGGAAAGAGCAGGGAGCTGGAGTGACCACTGGTTTCTCATCACCCTACCAATGCCAGTGCTTCAGAACCGGTAAGAGTTCCACCAGCAGCATCCAGGGTTATCTCTAGGTTTAGTAAATTGTAACTGTCTTTGTTGTGAAGCATTACTTTCTTTCTTGCCTTCTTCCAGGCCATTTCTACTGAAAAAATCACAGGAGTACTGCAATTCTGCTTGCTGAGGAAGTATTCAGTCACATGTGCATATCTTCATGCACATACACGGCTTAGCTCAGCACAAGCCCATACTGTGTGTCTGCACTTACAAGCAGCCTCAAACAGTGCTTAGGTATTGGGAATAGCAGATGTCTGTACTAGAAACATTTTACCAATCTGAAAACGCCAGTATACTCACAGTGGCAAAGTGCTCCCAGGAGGGAAACAGCTATATTAGCATAGCTGCACTTTGTACTCCCACAGTAAGAACAGCCATGTGAGTCAAATGAGTGGTAAAACCACAGTTTAGCCAATACAGCTGTCTAGTCTAGGATCTATATCAGTGCAGCCTAGGCAATTGGAGATAATTCATTGCCACATCACTGATGCAACAATCTCGGGAAAAGACTGTTGTCCAAATCAGCCTTGCATTAAAGTTTTCACAGTTTTAGATGTGAAAATACAGTGCGACATTGGTTTCCAAATGAAGGAAAATATTGAAGGTTCAAATAACTTCAGCCCAATCTATTTTTAATCAGGTATTTCTCCTCCCTCACCCAGTGTCATTTGATCTCAAGCCATGTAGCTGGTGTTGGCAGCTGGTTATTTTGCACGACACAAACGATTTTTAAATTGCTCCAATCTCGTTTTTTGCGTCTTCCTCAGGAAAGCCTGTTTCACATGACCCTTAAGACAAAAAAATCTCGAAGTTGATACAGTGAATATTATAAATGGAAAAATATCTACCTGATATTGGCAATAAATAAAGTCTCAAAACTTCATGGATTAGAAGGTGTGAGGGGATTCCTTCCAACTTCAAATATTCTCTGCATCTTTGTGTAAAAGGCTAAGGGATTTTGGTCTGGAAGTGATAGCAATTCAGACCCAAGCAGCAGTAAAACTCAGAGAGAGAGCATGTTGTTCCACCCTCTTTCTAGTTTAATTTCATGATTACCTTTCGTCTCATCATTATCATGTGTTCACCATACACACCTTTGCCATGAATTATTCCTTTAGGGTAGGATAGGTCTGGATGCTGGCATTGTATTTAATATTCTTGTCTGACACAGTCTGGAGCCCTCTGGATTAGCATCTGTTTAGTTCTGCATATGTAAAGTATGACCAGTGAGTTTGTTCAGAATAGCTCTTTTCCCCAGGCACTTTCATGTGGACCTAACCACAGCAGAGTCCCAGGGGCTCTCCAGAGGTATCTGAGACCTTCTACCTCCTCTGATATACAGTCCCTTGTCCTCTGAAGTCTCTGATTTCTGCATCAGCCCTCAGTTCTGAATGGAAATCAATCTTCTGTGGCAGTAGGGAATGGACAGCAAGAGGCTTTAGGGAGCACTAGCCAGCACTGTGTGAAAAAAAATTGATATTCAAATACTGTAATGTTTGAAAGAGTTGAGCACTGAGACAAAATGAAAGAAGTAGGTAGGTCATATGTGCCTGTATTATGACAGTCTGTTTCAAGTAGTTCTATCTTGTTTCACTTCATGTAACATTTTTTTATGCCATTTTCAAACAAATTTAAAACCAATGTGGCTCAACAATGACAGTCACTGTGGGTGAGGCTGGAACTGTTCAATCTAGCAAGCAGACCTGTGCTACCTGAGCTAGCCAAGTCACTGACAGCAGTAATAAGTTGTCATTTGCTGCACTGATCTATAACAGGAACAGAAGCAGCACACACTTTGCTGGAAGCTTTTGCAGCTATTTGCCCCAAGTGAGAAAACCCTGGTCTTTGTGCTCCCAGGACACTTGGGATCCATTCTAGGCCTCTTGTCTTGTTCCTTCCCTGCTCTGCTCTTTCTGTCCTGTCTCACCTGCTTCTGTGAGCACTAAGAGCCTTTCTTCTTTGTTTTCATACACTTGGTCTCTCTTCCTTCTCCTTCAAGCTCCTATTTGTGAACCTGTTTTATCTGTCTCATGCTTCCAGTCATAATTTCCCTCTCTGAAGTCCTACCTGCTTCTTGTTTCTATCTGTCTTCCAGCAGGTGCTGTGTCTCTGTGTGCTGTTTGTTTTTTTTTTTTAAATTAAGTCTGACTCCCTTCCCTGTGATTCCATTCTCTTCTCCTCCTAGTTATCTCTTGTGTGCTTTTATTTTGATGATCCCAGACCTACAGTGAAGGTTTATTCCCAGGCTTCCTGTTTGACTGGCTGTTTGTTTCTCTCTGTAGATCTCAGGCCCCAAATCCCCGCACACCAAGTCCAAACTCCCCTGCTGTAAAGTTCCCAGGGAGCTCCCCAGCCTCTCCAAGATGCCATCTTATTCGTTCTGGATTCAGTTTAGGCAGCTTCTTTCTCATATTTGGCCAGGATCAGCCCAGAAAGAAGGGCTGGGGAAGAAAAAGTGTAGTCATTAGTTTGGAAGGGCAGTTCTCACTTCATGTAGCTGAAGGAGGACCTGACACAGTTAATAACAGCACTGCCATGCAAAGTACCATTTAGCCCCAGACTTAAAGATATCCAGGGAAGGGGAGACGGCGCGATTAAAAAAAATTCTACCAGGCATGGAAGTATCAGGGATTTTAAATTTTCAAGGACATTTTACTAAAATTTTAATATATTCTCATTCAAATGGAAAAAAAGCTCATCCCTGCCATATGACTCTCTTCCTCACAAATTTCAGATCCCACTTGCAATACCTGGAGCACAGAGCACTTAAAAAGTTGTCAGCATTTTTGAGCATGGTCAAAATGATGAATCCCTGTGTTGCCTTATCCTCAACACCAGGAAAACATTTTGACTGCTAAGGAAGTCATACCAAATCACCCAAAATAGAAAAGTTCAGCCTAAATTGGTTTAAGGCTGGTGAAGTTGCAAACAATTGTAAACAGAGGCTTAAGGTTGGCAAAATTGCAAACAATTGTAAACAGAGGTGTATGGTGAACATTGCTGTACAATCTTAGCACAGGTTGGTATAAACTTCTATGAATGACATTTCTGTGGGTGCTGGCAGCTTTCCTCGGTAATGCAAACTCCAGCAATGCTGTGCTTAGGGAATTTTTTAGCACGGAGTTTGGGTTGGCATGCCATTTTCCTGTATCCTGAATCTTCAGGAAACTCCTGTCCTTCTCTTGCTGTCCCTGAGAAAGTATGAAAGGGCTATATTTTTCCCTGGTTCCTTGAAGGGATGATGGCCAGTAGCAAAGTCGGTGGGAGGGGACAGATGATACAAGGAGAAGGAGTAGACATGAACTGCAACACAAATAGTTGTTATAGCAGGACCTGCATGGCTTGATGGGGCCAGAAGGAGAGAAGCTCTAGTGGATAGAAGGAGACGTCCATGGAGCGGATATATAAGTAGTTTTTAGCAATGGCTTCCTCCAATGAATTTATTTCTTGGGAGAGAAGGAAGACAAACTACACAGTTCACTGATCAGCCTCCCAGTTGGGCATCTAGCTATTTGGAAAACTGCTTCTGGTGATCAGCTGGCAAATTCACTCACTTGGTTCATACACACAGGGGAAAAAGGCTGCTATCAGAAGAAAATCAGGCAGGCAGAAAACCAGACATCAGAGAGCTGAAGAGTGTAGTATCCTGAAGTCAGCAAAATGAGCTCAATGAGCAGGAACACAAGAAACCCCTCTGGTTAACACAGCACAGAGTTCAAAAGGCAAATTCCTCCCCTTTTTTCTGACGTTGTGAGGAAGAGGAGGCATACAGAACCCAGAGCTCATGAGATGTCTGTTCTCATGCACTGGATGAGGGGGGTCATTCCCCAGGCTCCCACTTGTGCCCAGCTGGAGCAGAAAGCTACCTTGTAGTGCAGTGCCGTGGACGCTCTCCTGCTCTTACTCCGTGGACCAGAAACAGTAAATTGACCTGACCAAGGGCACACTGCAATGTGGGTGTCTTAAGTAAGGGGTAGGCTGTGGTGCTGTATCTATGGCTGTGGGTCCTAGAAGTGCCCTAGTCCTGGACTCAGGGTGCTGTGACTTTCTCTTCCATCAAATGGCTGGGGAAATTACTCTTGTATCAGTGGACTTATGTACAAGGTCTGAAAATGCAAAAGTATTGCTAAATCTGCTAATAAAGAGGCAGGTTTCTGTAGGAAGGGGATCTAATGGCGAATTCCCCTGCTAACCCCGTAGCTAAGAGAGTGGTCATTCAAGGAACCCTTGATTTGCATTTGCTGCACCAACACTTACTCGCAGAGTGCTCAGATCCTGTGCGTGTGAATGCTTTCATTTAAGCACAAGGGGCTGTTCCTGAGTTGGGGTAAAAGCAGCTTATCCCTAAAGATTTTGATGCAGCTAGGCAGCATTATATTAATTGTGGATATGGACCAACCTTTGGCTGGTGGGTGGAATACGCACACAACCTTTATTGCCACTAATTTGGGACAAGTGTGTTCCTAGGCTGAATGATTAATGTGTTAGGCAGGTCAGTGCTTGATCTCTCATAAATCATCATTGAGCTTCACCAGTGACAGCAGTGGAGGTCCTCTCCTTATGCTTTTAATAAGCTCTAAATGGACTGGACATCAGACATCTGTTTATTTCTGAAATTTAATGAAAAACAACTTAGTCCTATCCATTAGAAAGAGATCCTTCAGCCCATTTTCTTTCCTCCTTGTGAATTCAGAATGTGGCAATGCACATGGGACATAACAGACCTCCTAGATAAGTAGCTAACACCTGGTCATGGTAAAAAAAAAAAGATGAGACAGCCCAGAATGCAAACCCTTCAGGGAGTTATGGCTGAAATTTAAAATTTCCTGACCTTCAACTGAAGTAAACTCACGTCACCTTGTTGAGTTACATTGGCTGAGGATCAGGCCCAAGATTACTGTCTATTTCGATATCGTTGTTCTGTTCAGTTTTTATTCTGGCTATCTCTTTGGGGATGGAAAGGAGGAGCTTCTTTTTTCCCTTCCCTTTTGCACATGTCTAATTCTCTTACTGTTTATAGCAATTGAATAAGGCTGATTGTCTGTACAAATATTAGTAAGGGACAGCAGCTTGTGTTTCTACATGTGTGTGCAGACAGCAGGGGAAGTAGTGCTCTCATTCTTGTTCCCCAGTGAAATGTGGCATAATATGAACGTTGCTTGGTCCTTACTAACTGTTGATGTGTGGGTAAGATTTCTGACAAGCCCTTTTGGCTGCTCAGCTGGGCTCATCTGGAGGAAACATTCTAAATAGTGATGCTCATGATTTGATGATAAGGGAACATTGTATTTTTAGGGTTTTTTTTCCTTCCGTGCCCTTTTGTCTGTCTTCTCTAAAATTTCTGTCTTATTGCAAAGGTTTCAACTGCAACTCCTGGCAACCTGGGGCTGGAATTCCCAAGCTGACATTGCTATCGACAATATTACATTTGGACTGGACTGCTTCACTGACGGTGAGCCACAAGTGTTGCAGAATCCCTTAAAGAATTTGAGTAGTGTAATCAGCATCCCATAGATCCAAGACACACATGCTCTGTTCCCCCCCCAGAGTGCACATGGATCATTTGTGTTAACTTTTACAGCACAATGCCATTTTATCTCAGACCTACTGAAGATTGCTAGTAGAGACAACTTTACAGTGTGTCAGAGTCTCCTAGTGCTCTTTTGTTTCTCTAATCTGGGATATCCTGTATCACGTAGTTGAGACCTGTCTGTGTGTCTTGGCAAGAAACACTGGACTTATTCCTTAGCCCCTAAGTGGAAGGGTTACATCACACTGTTCTTCAGCAGTCCCTGCTGACCTATGCACCCTGACAATTGATAGCTGAAGGGAATTTCTGGAAATCAAAGGGGAAAGTCACTGTATTTAGTGGAGAAAAGGAAGAAAATTAAGGAATAAAGTGACTCTCTGACAGTAAAGTTTAGATGATTGCAACAAGTTTGTCTTACCCTGCAAGGAGGTACGTCAAATGTCACTGTCAGATACATAACAGATGTGCTTTACTTTGCTTCGTTACTGCAAACACAACTGATGACAATGTATTCCATTGAAAAATGGAGCCAGTGCAACCCTCTGAAGCATGTTAGCTAGAGCTGGATTTTCTTAGCCGACAAGTGGAAAGAGGTTGGATACTTGAACCACTTGCAAATACTAGAAACTGCCGCCTTTTTGTCCCTGGAGAAGAGACTTACATGCTCTGTTGTAAAGGAACTGGAGAATATGCGGCACTTGAATTGTGACTTCTGTTGCAGACAAAATGTGCATCAGCAGTCCTGTGCCACTCTTCATGTGTCGCCACACACAGTATGTCAGCATTTAGGGTAATAACATGTCCCTGAAGCCTAACATAACATGTCGGAAGGCTTATGTCAAAACAGACCTGTTAAAAGTTAATCAACAAACGCCCCTTTTCCCTCCCACCTTTGTCTCATTCAGTCTCCTGTTCTCCGTCGCTTTGTTCTGTGGGTACTGACACCACCCTGTTGAGCATGCTCATTTTCATTTGAAATTAAGAGGAAGAGGTGTTCCTTGACGGTAATGTCATTTGTTCACTCCAGGTCCTTAACACCCCTGGCTCTCAAACACTTTGGAATTTCCATGCTAACGCTTTGTTTTGAAATCTTTTGAGGAAACTGAAGGGAATTATTCTGGATGCTCTTGTGCCAGCTGATGTGTACCCAACTGCTGGAGTTTACTGCCCTCCTGAGAGCAAATACAGCCTCCAGTTTGCCCGCAGACATTTTGCGGGCTCGGGTGTAGGGATGTATCCTTTGGCAAATAGGTGGGGCTTAAATGCCACTGCCGCAATGTTATCAGACCTTGTGCATTAGATCACCCAAGTCACTCCTCATTTTCAATTAGTATTAATCGAACTGATGTCCAGGAGCAGCTACCACTTACCCCATCTGAAGGTGTGACCCAGAGATGCGTGACTTATGCAGAAGAAAGACATCACGAAGGAAACATGTTTCTTGGAAGCCTTGCGCTTGCCACTGTTCCTTGAATCCTCTTTGCAAATTGATGTTTTCTCGCCTCTGAAAGCTAACCCCTTGCATTTGTCTTCTCATGACTTTAATTCAGTTAGGTTGCAGAGAAGCCCAGCAGCTCTGCTGTGTTTTCAGTAATGAAATTATTTCTCCCTGGCAAGGAGAGGTTTCAGATGTCGGAGATGGAGCTAATTAAGATCCAAGCAGTGAATTCTTTGCATGAGGGCAGCAGGAAGGATGTATGGCAGGAGGCAAGAATTTGCTGCTTGCTAGGATGTAAATATTATTTTCTCCATCTATTTCAATCCTGTAGTTCAATTGCTGTACAAAACCCAGTGCAGACTCTGAAAGCACTGCTTGTCTGTATGCAAGCTGGGAAAGAAGGTGAGGTTTTCCATATACCTCAAAATCGAGAGGAAAGATTCAGTAAGGTTTAGGAGAAAAATAAGCGGGTAGTGAGGGCAGCTCAGGGGACATCAATAAGGACAAAACACAAACAGACCATTCTTTGGATGGCAGCTCCTGGGCAGTGACAGATGTTTTCCCTGTGAAAAAGGTGAGATGAAACTACCTTCTGGTTCATACAATCACCTTGTGTAAGACAGTGTCACAGACCAGATGACGTGGGTCTGGTTCGTTGTGAGAACTTTTACGGGACAGACATAAAGATGTTTTAGTGAACTAGTGCTTTCATAGGAAGAGGTCTGAATTTTGAGTGGCTAAATATGAAAATGTGGGCTGGCATGGCAAATAGAGTGCTGATTGTTGCCCTCCTCACTGCTTACGTGGTCACTGTTTTTACCACTACCTTTTGGTGCTCCAAGCATTACATTGTTCCAATTAAGATCACAGGTCTGTGGTCTATCAAAGTGCACCCTACTGCCCTGACCTAGGGATTACATTTCGTTCTGTGTGTCATTTACAATTTCCCAGAAGACTGATTTATAAATGGCAAGACTGTCCAAAGAGAGCTTTTGTATAATGTATCTCTAGTTCTTGACTTTACAGTCCCTGACCCAGCAAAGTCTGGTTCTGGTGACCTGCCACTCTCATTGCTTGAGGTGAATGGTGAGGGTTAGTTCAAGCCTCATTACTGCCTCATTTCACTGATTTAAGAAGGTGTTGACTAGAAATGCAATAGGTGAACCAAAGGGATGGGGGAAGGAGAAGCTGGCGCAGCTTCCTCATTCCCTGTCCCACTCCAGGACAAGCTGGAGAGGCTTCCAGGAATACCCCAACCTGCATCAGTAAGGTGAGATCTCTGAGGAGACCATGCACGCTTTGAGGATCCTGTGGGGCACCTTACTCTGATTAATCCCATCCCCAGGACCACTATATCTTTTTTTCATTACAGTCCCAGAGACAGGGAAGTAGGAGTGAGTTACTTTAGCTCTTTGCCTGCAGGAGATGCCCTGTCTTTCTCCTTTATACTTCCCTCTGTCCCTTTTCAGTGTGGAAATCAACAGCATTAGCTAAATCCTGGAGAAGAGAGTCCTGTGCTCTTCATATTTTGCTGATATAGGTACACCTTAATATGAATTAAGTCTTGTTCCCTTCTGTTCACTTACAGTCAACATGTTGGTTGTCAGAAGAGGAAGTGGAAGCTAAAATAGACGGGAGCACCAGCCCCTGGATCCCAGGGCTACACCATGTTTGTAGAAAATGCCACCTTACAAATTCATGTCTGACTGCATAAAATATCAGCCTTCTAAGAGTTAATGGCCCATGTGGACAGGGTGATGCTCAGCCTGTCTTGCAGCTTGTCTGCTGCTGAGCCCAGAGGAGACAGAAGCTTTCTTCCAGTGCATTGAGGATTTGAGACTGTTTGGAGAAGGAGGAAAGATTGTTTGTTTGGAAACGAGGCATTGCCTTAGGATACTCAGTTGGGATGCTGCAAAAAAAATCCATGCAGACACACAGACTGACTCTCTGTTTCAGAGAGTGATTTACATTCCTTCACTCTGGCAAACATAACTAGACTTCTTTTATGTCTCTAAGTATCTGAAACTGTTGCGACCTTTGGGATTCATAATTCAGTGCAAGCCTTGGGAGACCAAGCATCTTTTCTGGACATGCATTGTCTTTTTTATTTGGTTTTCCTTCTTGTCTTTGATCCAGATCATTTGTTTTGGGTTAATTTCATTTTTCACTGGTTTGACAACTCCATCCATTGAAGTTCTTTATCTCAGTATGAACAGAGTGTGTCAGTACAAAGCTCCCTTTTACTTCCATCCATCAATGCACTTTCAGTCAGACCTGGGGGGAATATTCTCGGGAGTAAAAGCTCATCAAGGTCTCCATGCTTCAATTAGTTATTTGGCCTTTCTGACACAGCTAACAAGGGTGTTAATTATCGCTATTTAGAGCAGTGGCTTTGTGGCAGAGATAATTGTCCAGCTGGAACTGAGTGAGTCTCTTTTGAATAGAGCATCAAACAGCTGTTAGATTCTCACAACTGGAACAAATTGAAATATTGGTAATGTTTTTCAACTAATGAAAAATGTTCAGTATTAAATTAACTGAGGGCTCATAAAATGGAAGGAAGTCTCTCCTTTTTCTTACAGAGATTTTCCAATCAAAGATCTGCATAAAAATGGGTAATTTAACTATTGAAACAGGATGCTTGTAGATTATAAGACAAGGGTTCAGTTATTACTTTTTCCTGTTGTAAGGCAGCTTTGGTTGTGTGGTGTTCTCAATGCATTCAGATGCTTTGGATCAGCAATTGCTTTGAAGTCCCTCCTCTCTGAGAAAGGGCTGATTTTTAAAAGCCTGTTTCACTGGTCAGAAATGTAGTGTTTTGCTCTGTGTTTTTCAAAAAGGTTTGTCCAAAGATTTACAGCTTGTGTCAAGGGTATGCTGCTGTTTCTTAACTGTGTATGTTAGTGAGACATGTAATTTTATTTAGTATTCTATTCTGTAAGCAAGGTCTGAGGTGCTCAAAGTGGGTTGCTGAGAGGGGAGCTATTTGTTAGGCTGGTTTACTTACCATGACACCATTCAGAACCAAAGATAACAATTTTTGCTATCACTCTCGTTTACACTTCCACTCGTTTGCCTGTCCAGAATTGGCACCTGCCCCTTTGACCAGCAGAGCATCAATATCTGATATCTGTTCTCCCACACTATGCTTTTGCTGAAGTCTCTTGTAATCACAGGCAGTGTAACTTGCTGGTCAAGGAGCTTATCCTGCAGGTGAGCCTGCATGGGATAACATGAAGAGTTTGTGTTCACTGACTTCAGCACAGATACAAGTAGCTAACCCAAGACATGGGCCCAAAAGAATAATAATAAAAAATGATTATTTAAAACACCTTTTCTGCCCAAAGTATTATTTATTTATTTTAACCAAATGGTTGTAGTTGGTTCATTCATGTGGTCTTTAAATTTTCCACCTCTCTTTTCTACCATCCTCCCATCTCTCTCATCCATTCTACAAACTGTTACAGGAAGACAACCAAATCATTTTGGTGGGAAGCGCCAGTACCCACGGGAGATTGGTATCCTGGATGAGCATCTCCTGAACCCCCTGGAAGAGCCCTCCCTCCCAGGTACATGATTCAGTACTGAAGACCTGTCTCTTGGCTATTAAAGGTGGCTCCCTTCCCATCTCCTGTGTGTGATCTGCCTGCCTTATAGCAACAGGGCAACTAAATATAATCCATCCCAAAGATGTGGAGACCATGTCAGTTATTTTCTGTTTGGCTATAGGGCAGCAGTTTGCTTGCCAGTCCTTAAATAGCGGGACCTCTTTAAAGAAAAGCAGAAGCTTTAAGTAAAGAAGCTTTAAGTAAAAGCAGCAGCTGCACAACTCAAATTCGGAGTGCACAAAAACCAGCTCAGGGGCGAAAGGTGTAGATCAGTACAGAAAGCTGCAGATAGAAAGAGATTTACTGGGACTTGGTGAGCAATGAAGTTGAACCTAATGAGTGGAGAATAGGGGTGTAAAGCTGAAGATCCAGAGAGGGGAAGTAAGTGAGGATCTGGAAAACCACTGAGGAGAAAAACTGGATGAAAAACTAGGAGAACATGGGACACTGGGGACCAGTTTACTGATAGCAGTAGAGACTGCCACTCTGGAGGACAGATAACAACTGTGTGGGTGAGAAGAGTTGTCTAAATGAGGGCCTGAGGAGAGGAGGTTGTGCTTGAGGCTGCTTTGCTGCCAACAAATACCTGTGTGTGCACCACCTCCTGAAGACTGTGTCCACCTGAAATGCGACAATCTGTACTGCTGTCAGGCCCGTTAACTCAAGGGGTGGAGATTTCTGTAATGTAGCTAACACTCTTTCCCCAATGATCCATCTGTGTGTTCGCAGGATGACATCTGTTGGGGATAGCTTTGCTTGCCTTTTCCTTTAAACAAGATTAGAATTTTTCTTTTAAAGGTTTGTGATTTTTACTGCTGTTTTAATCATTCAGCTCTTAAACAGTTCTACTTCTGATTCTGGTCCTTGTGCATGCACTGCATCATACAGTTTTTAGATACATTATTGAATAGTTTTATTCTTAGGCCTTATCTCATTCACTGAACAAGATGGATATGTTTGGGTCTTGGACAAGGGTTGAGAAATGGAGGAGATGGTTAGCTGCTGCATTGTTGTAGAAACAAAAGAGTAATGCTTAATGAGAGCCAGGAAAAAAATTGCTTGGAGGAAAAGGGCCCCTACTGAAAGTAGCAAGAGGTTGTCCTCCCGACTGTTGCTGCTGCCACAGGGTTCTTGTGCAAGCCTGAGACAGGTCACTTAAAACTTTCACCACCTTTCATAGATGGTCACTAGTTGTAATGGCAGATGTTTTCAACCTTTATTTCTGTGTATATGCTTCAGTTCTCATCTGAAAAGTTTAATAATATCTCCTTCTTTCATACTGACACTGAGAAGAGAAATTTGATAATGTCTGTGAGACACTTGGATAAACCCCTTCTCAGAAGTCTCCCCCCCTCCAATTGATGGGGTTTATCTGCAGTCCATGATTTATTAAATAGAGTGCAGGAAATAAGGTGACGGGGAAAAAAGCAAACAGTGACTAATATACAGAGCAGTAGTTGTGCTATGACTAGAATAAAGTCGGGATAAGTACTCTGTGATCATATAATTAAGGGTGGTATCTTAGTGGATTGTATTACAAGGGAGCTGCATTAAAGTTGAACAAATAAATTTAACTTTAGCATGTACTGGTTTTAAAGTCCTCAACATTGTAAATGCAAGTTTAAGCATTTTTTGTATGATTATAATAATAAGCATGTGATCAAATAGATGTATTGAGTTTTAAAGCCCTGTAGGTAACATATACTGCTGCAACATGGTCTTGATCATCTGTTTTCTATATATAAATCATTAATGTTCTTTGTGAATAATAATAATGTGAATTTTGTTATCGAAGAATCATTAAGGAAAGATATCAACAGGAACAGTTGTTTTGTTCAATGACACTTGCCCTTTGGTTATATAGTTCTGTAAGTTATTGCACGTGTCTGAGAAATAAAGGGAAGCTCACATCTGCCCCAGCTGTTGCTGTTTTGGTCACAGGGGACACATCTGTTGTTGTCTGGTGGTTCACAACATGTGGTGCCAGTGGTCCATACGGGCCCACTCAAGCTCAGTGCGACAGTGCCTATAAGAACAGCAACGTGTCAGTGACTGTGGAGAAAGAGGGCAGGCTCCGGGGAGTGCAAGTCTGGAGAGTGCCAGCCACAAACCGATACAGGTGAGTATCAGTGTGTGCTGGAGAGGCAGCCACGTTTAACTGCTTTTTGTTTGTGGAGTTTCAGCAAGTATAAGTGTGGGACCATCGGTACTGAGTGGGTGGAGGGGGCAGTGAAGTAAGAGAGAAATAGGAGCACTGTGTCTGAGCTACTGCGAAGCATGGAAGGTTGGAGTGGTGACTTAGAGATCAGAACAGGAGTGACTGTGGGCACGCAGTCAGGTGGAAGTGCTGCCGTCATTTCAGTCCCGAAGCTTTGGTCTTCTAGACTTGGCTACACCAGCTCATGCTATTTGCTCCTGAAGTCTCCATCTCCAGTGCTCTGGTGTAGAGTTGGTCTGTCCTCTTAAGCAGCCTCAGCTGCATGGGTCTCAGACAAATAATAGGCATTGAGATGCTGCAGCAGGGGAGCCTGCTCTGGAGCAATGCCTGTCTGGGATTGCAGGCTGGAGAGAACGTGCAGATGGAGTTGCTTTGGGGATGAGAAGTGTGAGATTTGCCTCTTTAAACACTTACTTTTTCTTCCAGGATTTCTGCCTATGGAGCAGCTGGAGGGAAGGGAGCCAAAAACCACAATAAGAGGTCCCATGGGGTCTTCATCTCAGCCACCTTCCAGCTGGAGAAAGATGAGCTGCTGTACATCTTAGTGGGGCAGCAGGGGGAGGATGCCTGCCCTGGGGTGAGGGCTGCACAAGCACATGTGGGTAGATGCTTTGCAGATAGGATTCAGTGAGATTCAGTGGGTGGCTTGGAGTTTGGTGATGAAAGATAGAAATCCCAGGATCCAGCAATGAAATCCAGTCAGGAGACTGGGAAGAACCAATAAACCAAGTCAGAAAGAATCTCAAAACAAATATAAAGAACTCTGAAAAGAAAAACAATCCCAAAATGCACAAACAAATACAAAGCCCACAGGAACATAGCTTTAAGCTCCTGGTGTTTGAAATAAGTTCTTCATCAGCTTTCTTCTGCTTATTTTAAGCAGGGAGCTAGTAGGCGAGAGTTGCGTGCTCCTTCTCTTATTTTTCCACAGCCTAGGTTTCTTTCTGTCTGCCAAGATTTCAGATAATTTAATATTATTTATGGAAGCATCCAGCAGCGTTGTGGCTGCGCTGTGTTAGATACTCTCTCAGTTTAAATACTAAGGTCTGAATCCAGAGCCTATCAAAACCAGTGGGAATCTTCCCACTAACTACAGTGGCCCCTGTATTAGACATATGTAATGACAAAAAAACCACTCATGGCAAACAGAAATTGGTGCCATGAATGCTTATATATGTGTCTTCCAATGCTAGACCCAATGATTTGAAAGTCCTTTTATCACTTAGGCTCAAAAGTTGCCTCTTTTCAGCATGAATTCTTTGGTATCATCTCTTGCTGATATCTGAGTGCATCTCTTGTCTCCTTTCAGAGCAATCCTGAAACCCAGAAGATCTGCTTAGGGGAGTCATCTCTCATTGAAGAAGATTACAAAAAAAAAAAGGACCTGAAGGACTGGGCTGGAGGAGGTGGGGGTGGAGGAGGAGCAACCTACATCTTTAGAGTAAGTATTTCCCCTTTGCATCATGCCTGAGCAGTGTCCGGCAGAGCAACTAGCTTTCACTGTCAATCATGGCATATGATACTCAGTTCTTAAAAAAAGGTGATGAAAAAGGACTCTCCCTCCCTCCCTGCCTCCTTCCCTCCCTCCTTCCCTCCCTATCCTTCTGTCTCTCTTTGTCTTTTTGTCTTTTAAATTTAAATTCTTTATCTCTTTTCATATCCTTGATCATACTTGTCACTGTCACTAAGCTAGCTGAACTGGTTCCTCAGTTCTTGACAGCTCAGGTCTGGGAATCACACCAGGATCCCACTTTAATACTGGCAGCGGTCCTACCAAAAAAAACCCCTCGAAACCCCTGGTGCTCAGTTAAACAGTTATTTTTGTACACAGAAACACTGTGTAAAACATTTTTGTAGTGCAGTTAGCAAACAATCAGTAGCATTGCCCTGGCCTCAGGCAATTCTTCTTTGGGAAGCTTTCATGCTTTTTGATGAGTTTATATGAGTTCACATATCCAAGGGATGTGAAGTTTTTCTGATGTTTGATGGGGGGTTTTCCAGCAGAAGGATGGGATTTTCGAACCTTTGCTCATCGCAGCAGGAGGAGGAGGAAAAGCCTACTTGAAGGCTCAGGACAGCTCCCTGGATGACGTACCCCTGGAGCAATTTGAGAACAGCACTGCGGTACCTGGACTCAGTGGGAGGACTGGGGCAGCAGGTGAGATGCTAAAACCACACAGGCAATCAGATGGCTGAATACACAAGTTGTCCTGTAGGAGTGAAGTGAGGGGCTTCTCTTTGGTCTTTTGGAGTTTTTCTGTGGCAGTAGTTGTTAGAAATATGCTGGTAGTCTATAAAGGATGTCTTCTTATATGGTGTGTCACCAGATAAAAAGAGAATGCACAGGACAGGTGATGAGTGCTCCAGTAGAGGCTATTACATAGGAGGGCTCCTCTCTTCTTTGAAATGACTCTGAAAATGATATTTGGGGGATGGAGCCCAGTCCTCCACACTATAACAATGGTCTTTGAAGAGAAGGCTTTTTCCCTGTTACTCCCCTGAAACCCTAACAACAAGAATTATATTGTGGGAATTATACCGGAAATGGAAGCTTGTTTATAATTTTTTAACAGCTGTGCCTAGAATCCATTCCTAAGAGATAAAAAAGTCCAGTGGTTCTCCATCTCCTGCTGTAATAGCCTTATAGAGGGGCTGCTAGAGGGAGATGAGGAAATCCAGTTTATTTTTTATTTCCCTGGGGAGCTCAGCATCTCACATGGCTGAAAACCCTAACCAGTTATCCTGAAGGTGAGTGGTGGGCTCCTTATTTCCCTAATGCCACTAGAAACTGGTGATAAGGTGCTGGTTATGCAGCACATACCACGGGTTGTACATTAGGTTTCCACTTCGTTATTATCCATGGCAACGAGGAGTTTGTCTGTATATTCTCTTATCCTTAAAGAAAGAGTGAACTTGAGTGCAGGCACTTTAATAAGGCCCAATCTCTGTCTCTTTACAATATCTTTCCTATTTTCCTCTGCTTGTGTTTCCCTCACCTGTTCTTGTTTTGTTCTCTCACTCTCTGACTGTGAAGGTGGAGGTGGTGGCTGGCAAGATGAAACTCTGCTTCCTCAGGCTGGGAAGTCCCTTCTGGAAGGTGGAGAAGGGGGTCAAGCTTGTCCCCAAGCACGAGCCAAGCTCCAGTGGGCCACCTCTGGTGGCTTTGGTGGGGGAGGAGGAGCTTGTACTTCTGGTGGAGGAGGCGGAGGCTATAGAGGTAGGTCTGTTGGAGGAATAATCATGCTGTCTAATTTTGTACCCTTCAGAGCACCTGCAGTTAAGGGCTAGAGCTCTCAGTGCAGAGGTACACTACTGCAGAAGCTGATTCACAGATACTTCAAGCTGAATGGTATCAAACCTGCCCCACTCTCCACCATCTCTCTTTAATTGGGGAAATCAAGGTTATAGAAGTGTTCCTACATGATTTAGTATTTAGAAGGTGTGCTGAATCACCCCTTCATTTGTCCCCACATTGCCCAGGGAAAATGTCCCATTTCTTTTTTCTGTTTAAAGCAAATATATTTTTACCTTGCTGAATTGAGAAACCTACATTGGAATAAGTCACTTCACTAGCCTTGGTACTGGCTTGGCTGGGTCAAGTGAGCGTGTGTCCATGAAGGCCACTATACATATTAATATATCCCTAGAAGGTTGCAGAGTGACCCCAGGTGATAAGAGCCAGGAATGAATGCAGCCTTTCAGAAACATCACATTTTTGCAGCATGCAGCACTGATCAGCTAGCCATACTCTTCCTTCCCCAGGTGGGCATGCCTCTGATAATGATGATATCACAGCTGGTGGGCAGGATGGCATCTCTTTTGTGAACCCCATTGGAGAGATCTTCTTGCATCCCCTGGCAGGTACAATGTACTACTGCTTATTCCTCTTAGTCCTTTTCTTTCTCCTTTTTCCTTCTTCCTCTCCGTTTCCTCTTTTCCTGCTCCCTCTCCTTCTGTCTTTGCTTTTTTATGGATTTCATTCAGGCATATTTCACTCTGCAGGCCACCTGCGGTCATTTCTTTAAATATATCTGTAGTGCTCTGGGACCTTTTTCCTCTCAATCTCTAAGCCAGGAGACACACCACTCATCAAGTTCAACTGCACATCCTCAGTCTCAGACATTTCTGGATCAATTCACTTCAAGACCTCTCTGTTTGCTTGAGGGACCCAATCTCTTCTTCCCTGCTGGCCCCCCTAAGGTTTCTGACATGTGTCCACACTGTGTTGGACTATCTGCTCTGCTGCAGAGAAGGAGAGAAGTGTAGCTACCTGCTCTATTTTTTTTCCTTACCGGAACAAGATGGGAAAGGCTAAACTAAACCCGCCTGTTGTGTCTGGTTCCTCATTTAGCCATGGAGAGTGACGGTGAGGTGGAGGTTCAGATCTATCTTAACTGCAGCCACTGTCACTCAGACAACTGTAAGCGGGACCCTGACACCAACCTGCCAGTCTGCCAATGTGAGATGGGGGCTGTGCTAGCCAACGACAACGTCACCTGCACTGGTAAGATGTGGAGTGTTATCCTCATCGGATAATGTATATATTCTTTGTATTGTCTCTCCTCCTGGCTTTTTTGATGGTCAAATCCCCAAGTTACAGCTGGTGGCAGCAGTGAACACAGTGTTATGAGAAATGTCGGTCAAACATATGACTGAAAATTCCTGATGTCCTTTCCTTACACACTGAGCTGCATCTCTATCAACATCTCCAAAATTCAGGTTTAGATTAGGTAGAAGGTAAAATATCTGTAAAGAGGCACAGTGTAAATTTCCTGAATGGGCACAGTGTATCAGATATTTAAGTGTAAATACCTCTCCAGTATAACATACCACCTACTGCTGAGTTATTTAAGCCACAAATTACTTCCTTCCACAGCAGTTTCCCACTGTGCCTGTTCAGCTGATGCCTGGTATTCACTGTTATTTCCTGACACAGTCTCTTGCAACTCCAAAGCATCAAGACTGTAGAGTTTCAACTTGGGAGCAGTGGTGTTACCCATTAATAAAAACCTGAAGAATGGATAAGCAGTCTGAGTTTTATCAGTTAGTTTTCTGTCTTCACAATGTTTTTAAAATGATAGGTATTTTTAAATTTAGGTATTTTTTTCAACCTCCAGGGCTACAGAGGGATTTGCTGTAATTTTTATAAGATGGTCTGGCCATGATCTGTGTATTGTTTCCTGAAACAGGAGCAACCTTGAGAGGGATGCTTCACAGCAGCTCTGATTGTTTTCTGATTAATGCACTTCTTTTTTTTTTTTTTTTTTTTTCCAGTGCCCCAGAGTCCTATCCCAGAGGGACACCTTCCTCTCCCACCCCTCCTAGCTGTGGTGGCTGTGATTGTGGTGCTTGGAATGATCCTCACCTGTGGCAGCCTATCTATCAGTAAGAAACACTTACTCCTTATCACCCTTTGACTTGGCTTTTCCCAGTTAAATTAGACAAAAGGAGACCATCGAACCACATGCTACTACTTTTAATACTTGGAGCCAGAGTGGTGTGGTCTCCCAAATGGGTGAGAGGGACAGGGAGAAAGAAGTCATAGGAAACATCACCACCCTGCAGCTAGGCACAAGCATAATCGTAAAGGGCAAGAACTGCTCTGTTCTGGTATTTGCTACAGAGAAAAGAGCTTGGTAAGCCCTCTTAGCAGGCATTTCTTTAGCAGCCACTGCTATATAGGCTGAAGTCACAGTCTGTAATTAAACATATAATTAATTCAGGGAGATGGAATGCTTTTTGGGACTCGATGCCAGCAAGGTGTCTTGTGGAGCAGCCTTTCCTCAGCCAATGTACAAAGAAGCAGAGGAAACCTAAGCTGCTCCCAGGTGATTAGGACTCTGCAGGAATAAGACTGTTTGCATATCCAGTATTAAATCACTACAGAGCATGGAGAAGAGTGTGGTAATGGTGAGCTAAAGGTACTTCTTGATCATTTGTAATTATGGAGTTGGTTTCTTTCTGTTCTGTGTGGCCAGCACTGTCCAGGTGTTGATCTTGTTTGTGCATTTTTATTTCTCTCCTTACCCCCAGTTTATCACCTTAAGAAGCAGCAGCTGGAAGGAACCAGAGCACGACTGCAGAGCCCAGAATATAAACTGAGCAAAATCCGTACATCAACCATCATGACAGATTACAACCCCAACTACTGCTTTGCAGGGAAGGCCGCCACTCTGAGCGAGCTGAAGGAGATCCCACGGAAGAACATCTCTCTGCTTCGGTAAGGCTTGCAGCAGGGGTTGCTGGGTTGCTTTCTGGCACAGGACAGGAAAGGCAGCCTGAAGCAAAGGCAGAGGTAGGGCTCACATGCTTGTTTCACTCATCATGAAGTATCCAGGACAAGCAAACACGGGCCACCTGTCTGACTAATGGGAAAGCACCTAGTCCAAGCCAGCCAAAATATGGCAGATGTGACACTTACTATGTTCTCGAAGATATTTTGATTCCATAAAGTTCTCAAGCAGAAATATAAGTTCATGAGTCTCCTGTAGCATAGGGTATTTGACCTCTGTTTTTATATGATGTCCTGGATTACGCTTGCCACCTGGCAGTAACTCCCTTCCAAATCTGTAGCAGTATTTCTTTTTCAGCATTTCCTGTCACAAGGAAATTTCCCGTCACAAGGAAATACATGCTAGGCTGCTCTTCAGCTCTATACCATCCAGAGGATATTCATCAAAGTTATGTAAATTTTAGAAGGGAAAACTTGATCATCCTTATGTGCTGTCTTACACCATCTCCTGAAGACAGCTTGTAGCTACCTTATTTTGTTGTTCTCCAGTTCTTTCTTGCCTTGCTATGGCCATACTTGGTGATAGAGTCCTAGGATTGAGCAGGCTGCTTTATTTATTCAGAACCATTAAAGATCCAACCTCCCTGCTTTAGTGACAGAAAATACTGAGAAGTTATTTTCAGAGGCTTTGAGATGAAAACAAAACTCTGTTGTTGATTCCATCTCTTACAGCAGGTTCTATTCCTGTCCTTGGATTGGATGAAGAGAAGAGCTTCGCCAGTGCTGGATCCAGGGGCATAGTAATATCTGTTCTCTCTTTTCCTTCCAGGGCATTAGGACATGGTGCATTCGGTGAGGTTTATGAGGGAACCGTGGTAGGCATTGCAGGGGATCCCAGCCCTCTTCAAGTGGCTATCAAGGTCAGTACCCACAAATTCTTATACAACAATAATTACCCATAAGAGCTATATTATCTTATTACTATTCCAGTTGCAGATTCATGTTCATCATGTGCATAATGACATACACGTGTGCGATGCAGGTTTCCACACATTGCTGCATCCAGGAATTACAAACTTTGATTTTTAAGCCGTATGGCACTAGCAGCAGGTTGAAAGTAAAGCATCTGTCTTGTTTGCTGCATGCCTAATGGCTGTAAGTTGTGATCTAACTAGGAGGAGTATCTAAAAAGGGCAATCTCTTTTGTAAGCTCCACTCCCGTTGCTCAGGAGAGATAGAATCAGTGCCCTCAGATGGGAAGCTGTGTGAATTAGTCACCTGGAGACTCCATAATACAGTTAGTTAAAATAAAATAACATATACTCTATCAACTTAAATATAGCTCCCTGGAAATCAACACAGAACCATCAGTTCACCCCAGCAGAGAATCTGCCACAATGGCTTTTCTGCCACAAGGATTTTTATAGATCTGAATAGCCAAGAAAAAAAGAAACTTAAGGGGAAAAAAATAGCAACAAACAGACATTTTGGGGGCATTGTGGACTAGAAGGGAATTTCTAAAGCTTGTATAAAGAAAAGAAAGCCCTGGCTAATATTAGTATGAAGTATTTATGTGACAGCAAACAGTAAACATTTACAGTAATGCTTATATATTATTACTTCTGCCTTTCAGTGGTTTTGAGTGCTTTCTCCTAAGTTTTTCACATAACATTACCATATTTAAAAATGTGTTTCTCAGTTACATTTTCTTTATACTGAGAGTAGTGTTTGTCTACCATACGTGAAACTTTCAGGTAGTCTTTTAGTATGGCCATGTTATATATGCTGCTGTGAATATATATTGTGATATCATGCTAATTTCCATGTCATTAATGGCAAGAGATAACAGGCTGTTTTTCTGTGAAATTACTGCTGTTGCCTCAGGATTTGTCAGTTACTCAGCCCTGAAGTTAAGGATGCTCATAGCCTGCTTTTGTTCTTTTATAAGCTTGCGACTCAGAGAACCAAATCTAATTCTATGAGTTCATCCCAAAACGTAGATTACATTAATAAAAAGAAGTTCTATTGTTATTCGTCCTGTCTTTCAAAACCCTCTTTAAAAAAAAAAAAAAAAAGCGAAAGGATCATGCATTATGGCATTTTGTTATGAACTTCCCTGTGCCACTGAACAAATGTGCATGAAAACCCAGAGCAGACACTTGCGAGCAGTTGTAACAGCCCAACCCAGTTTCACAGTCCAGACTGGAGGAAGCACCACAGCACAGCAGCAAACAGAAGTAGATGGGACTGTTGTTCAGTTGTGATAATCCAGTGAGGATGTCACCAGTTTTGCAAGTCTCAGCAACAATGCCTACTTGTTAGGGCCCTGCGTGCCCACCTGCCCACTTGTTCACCCAGTTCCCTGTAAAGTGAACACCCTGAAAATGATCAAAAGGCTGCTCTTCTCCCCGCCTGGAAACTGGTAGAGTGTCTGTGGGGCCCAGGCTGTGGCTGTGCTCACCTTGCTCCATGATGGAGTGTATCAGTCCTTATTTGACTTTGCAGAAGAAGCAGGTGCAGACTGGGAATAAATTAAAAAATATATTTGCAACATACTCCACATATTGTTTGTAGGTATTCCACCAATTTAATAGATCATCTGCACTGTCCTGTGTGAAGCAATCACTTATTTGAGATAGCAAAATGCAACCCTGTCTTCTGTATCCTACACTGCTGATGACAAGAATTGTTTCCATGCCAGCCTCGCCAAGCTGAGCAGTAAACGTCCCACCTCTTTGCGTGCAGTTCGGCAGCGGGCACTACACACAGCTGTGGCCAAACCATCCTGTAACGTTAAAACAGTGCGCACAGTAGTGGGCTTCTACTGCTCCCTGCGCTCTCAGTGCATGTTTATTGGTGGCAGATGCTGTCCAAATCTGCTGGCAGGAGAGAAAGCTATAAGGCCACGTGAAGCTATTTAAATCATGTGACTGTATGTGCTTCCATATGACATGGAAGCATGTGCTGCAATGTAGACATACAGAAAAGAGAATAAATTAACACCTGTTGGTTTAAAGTGTTTACTAGATCTGAATTCCCCAGCTAATGCTTTTCTTGATGTGTACCTGAAGCTATTTTGCTCCAGAACACTGCATATAGTTAAATGCACACAGAAAATCTCCAAGTCGGGCACCAGTTTCCTGTTCTAACTTTAACTACCAAATGGGTCACATGCAGTCCAATAAACTGGGCGCTGAAAAGATGAGGCCCTCCTCGTAGGTTCCTGAAGTCATTCACATGTTACATGCTCATTCTTTTCTTTTTTTTTTTTTTTTCTCCTTTGGTGGTCACCTAAATGTTCGCAATTCTTTGGTGGGATGGTCCTCACTGCCTTCACCTTTCAACAGACCCTGCCAGAAGTCTGCTCTGAGCAGGATGAGATGGATTTCCTAATGGAAGCATTGATTATCAGGTACAGTTTAAGGTTTTTATACTTATGGTGGGCAGGGGGGAAAGGAGTAATGCAGGTAATAAGAATTATTAATCCACTTGCTTGGGTTCAGAAAAGAAATCCAGCCTTATTTTTCACCAGGTGGCATTTTAGTAGCATTTTAGTTACTGGGTTTCAGCTTCTTGTTCATCTCAAACAAAGTGACTGAGGTTCTTTTGTTGCACATCTGTTGTGGTTTAATGCCAGTAGGCAGCTCAGCTCCGCACAGCACTGGGATGGGGAAGAGAATCGGAAGGGCAAGAATAAGAAAACTTGTGGGTTGAGATAAGGACAGCATAATAGGTAAAGCAAAAGCTGAGCGTGTAAGCAAAGCAACATAAAGAATTCAGTCACTACTTCCAATCGCAGGCAGGTGTTCAGCCATCTCCAGGAAAGCAGAGCTCCATCATGTGTAACGGTTACTTGGGAAGACAAATGCCAAACTCTGAATGATCCCCCTTCCTCCTTCTTCCCCCAGCTTTTATTGCTGAGCACGATGTCATATGGTACGGGATATCCCTTTGGTCAGTTGGGGTCAGCTCTCCCAGCTGTGTCCCCTCCTAATTTCATGTGCACCCCCAGCCTACTTGCTGGCGGGGCGGTGTGAAAAGCCTTAATGCTGTGCAAGCACTGCTCGGCAATAGCTAAAATATCAATGTGTTATCAATACTGTTTTGATCACAAATCCAAAACATAGCACCGTATGAGCTACTGTGAAGAAAATTACCTCTATTCCACCCAAAACCAGTACAACATCTCAATAAAAAATTCTGCTGGTTGGTTCTGCTGGTCATGTTCAGAGGAGTAAAAAGAGACAACGTTTTTGTACAAACATGTTCTGTTTGAAATGTTTTCCTTTTCAAAGAATCCCATTGCACTTTTACTAAGTATAAATCATGTCCTGAAGCCCTTGCTGAAACAAATTTTGAATGATGAAATGGAAAGCAATAGGAAAGCTAAAAATTAGAGCCACTGTGTGGCTGTCACTGTGCAGTGACTCAGAAGTTCAGCCTCTGCAAGACCAGCACCAAGGTGGTACAACACAGGCTGCTTTGTGCCAGGGAGGTAAGTTTTTAGGTTTGGATGCTATGGCTTAAACTATATTATCTCTTGCAAATAGAAGTAAAAGTTTTTATAAGAGCAGGTTTGGCAGCTGAAGAAGGAGAATGTATGAAAAGCTTTTCCCATTGTGGCTTTCAGGCAGTAGCTAAACATATGTGCAGCCTTTTTGCTTTTCCTATCTGTAGAACTGTTTGCCATAAGAATATGCTTTTTGCAGTGAAGGTCCTGGGCTTTTACCCTTTCTTTGCACAAAAGTAGTTGAGTGAGACACTCTGAAACCCCTGTAGGGATAAGGTAGCGAATATGGCTCTGCGTGTGTAGCTTGCACAGATGGAACAGATGTGTTCTGGCTTTTGATGTCTTTGCAAGCTTGACAGAACCTTTATAAGATCTCATCTGCATGACCCTCTGACCGTGAACTATGAGATCTATAAAACCTGCCTGGAAAAGATACCAGACAGCCATTTCTATTACCACCTGTACTTTAAGTATTCCAGTCTTGGAATTTACTTCATTAACCCAAATCCATAAGTTTAAAACAATAGTATAGTCAAGGGTGACTTTAAAATAATGGTATAGTCAGGGTTGATCATAAGTAATCAGAATTTATACATTTTTAATTTGTGTAACATGAAGTTCCTCTTCCCATTGTCTGGCCCAGCTCATACCTAGATGCTGTTTTTCTGCTATTAAAGCATGAATCTCATGACATAATGCCACTTCCTAAAGTGTGCAAGAACTTTGGCAGCTGAACAGGAGGTAACACTGATGTATGTTTTTTTAAAGAGCAATTTCAATCGATTACAGAGTGCTTTGAATCACTTAGTAGCACATGACACTTGCTCTTCCTCAGCTTCCTTTCCAGTTTTAGTTCCTGTATTATCCAGGTAATCGCTATCCAAGGGAAGGTGCTGCTTTCTAATGCCTGAGTCTTACTGAACTTCTTGACAGTCTCGACTTTCTTTTGTAAGAGGCAGAAAGCCATCGCATAAGCAGCTGCTGCAGTAGGTATTAGCTGAGTCCTTCTTTGGCAGACTAGATACTGAACTGAGTGAGTCCACCAAACTAGACAGCAGTATATTTAAAATAACCAACGCTGAATTAAAATCCCCACCAGTCAGGATTTTGTTTTACTAATGCCAATAATATTTGCATATTTGAAGTGCTTAGCTTTCTTTTCCCTCTCATGTCACCCCCATCTTTTAGTCAGTGTCCATTAAATTCTCTCTTCACAGACAGAAGGCTCTGCTTTACTTTCAGCTTTTCATACCTTCTGTTGAAAGCTTTTCATGGGCAAAGCCAGGCATAACCCTGATCTGTCGTCATCAGAGAGGCATTTTGATATGGCCGAATTAGGAATTTGTTTGGTAACTTGCACTGCATCAGGATTTGCTTCAATCCAGGTTGTCAAAGCTCAAGGCACAGTGAGTGTGATGGACGTTGGCCAGGTACTAATGCTGTCTTTCTCTTCCATGTTGCTGTGATCTTGCCTTTCAGCAAGTTCAATCACCAAAATATCGTGCAGTGCATTGGTGTTAGCCTACAGACGCTGCCTCGCTTCATTCTGCTTGAGCTCATGGCTGGAGGAGATATGAAGAGCTTCCTTCGGCAGAATCGACCCAGGGTGGTGAGATAACTTCCCTGCTAGGCTTGTGGTTGATTTTAGTATGACTGGTTTTATTATTTTTATGAATTGGATAAAGGCACTGAAGCCAAGCAGGTCTGTGTATGTGTCCCAGCTCCTACAGACTTCTGGATAGCTATGTCTGTTTGCTTGATGTAAGCAGATGTCAGTGAGAGAAAATGAAAGCACTCTGGTCTATTAGTAACTGAGGAGGAAAGAGTAAAATCCTGTATTGCCATTCCAAAGTTCTCTGTCAACTGGAGTACAAATCAAAGGGGCTTTCTTTCCTCGATGTCTGCCTTGTTTTCTGCGCACTGTGATGGTGTGTGAGGAGCGGAAGTTATAACACTGATATGCAGTAACGGGAATTTGTAGCACTAGGTCCTCAGCAGGTGTGCATCAGCACCATATGGAGATGCACGAATTTACACTAGTTGAAGAGCTGAGCCTGCATGTAGCACTGTGACAGGGATTTAAATCAATGCAAATGAAATTATCAAGTCAACTATTTTTGTTCAAAAAAACTCCACCTTTATAAAAAGCTGTCATGAGGGTTTTTGCAAATTATCTTTGATTTCTAATACTATATTGATGCCAACCGAGTACAGGGAATATTTGGAATTAATTCATTTCAGTGCTCTTATAATGAATAGCTGATTCCAGATATGTTTTCTTCCTTCTTAACAGCGTGATCCTGGGCACCTCTGTTAAATAAGTATATATCTCTGCTTGAGTGGAGACTTAGAAGAGTTAAGCCTGATTGTACGTCATTTCTGGTTGTATTGAGGTGCCTACGCTGGCTGCCTACAGGGGCAGGAGGAGGCTGACTGGTGCCTCATGTACTCCTACACCACATGATGCAGTTGCACAGCTTCTCCTCCACCCCCCCACTCCCCCTCTCAAATAGTTATGACAATATAGCTTCGTGTGTGTATACTCCTATGCTGGTATTAACACGTTGTTAAAAGATCGAGCTTAATCTCTTCCTCATACAGGAGTAAATACGCTAATTAAATACACTTACAGTGGTATAACAGCACCCAGATGGAGGAGTTTGTATATCTTTGGTTTTGGCATTTATAGTGAAAGTCGTACAATTTCTCTGAGGAGATAAAGTCTGTGGGCAGCAGAATAATAAATACTCTTATTTGAATATTGTTATATATATATATTACAATATAGTTGTAATGTAAAGAACAGTTATTGTTTAAATATCATGTGAAAACAAACCTGCTGCTATGTTAGCTGGTATGCTAGCAGATAGCAATATTGAAGTCCCCTTAGTACTCAAAAAAAATGTCCCTGTACACCTTTTCTGAAAACAGAACTAGCCCCATCATTAATGTATTTGACGACAAGTTTCCCTGGCTGCAGAGAAAATGCATGTCCATCGCAGTCTTCTGACAGAGGGATCCAAGAGCAGAGATAAGATCTGGAAGTCTGTGATCTATTTCTCCTCCTTGCTCTTCATTTCCTCTCCAGAAATGCCTACTTTGTAACTATAATAATTCTCCCTGGCAAATGTCCAAGAGCTTTGTAGAATAATTTGCCTAGCCAATAAAATTAGTGCTCGATGGCTGTAGTGTATATTATGTGGTTTGAGCATGAGAAATTACAGCGATAACAGCATCCAGAAATAAAAGCAGCCTTAAAAAGAACAACTTATTTGATATCTCTCGGACTTTTGATCAGCACCGTAGTAATTTCTCGCTGCCCTTCCCAAGAGCGATACAGAAGTTCCTGGAGAAACACCAAGGAAATTTCCCTATGGGGAAATAAATGATGGGGTGAAAATAAGCAGGGCTCCCGGAGAAAGACTTCTTTATTGTTCTTAGTTAGGGAAGTGCAGATGGCGAACTGCTAGTACCGGTCCCGGCGTCCTGTGGTAAAGCATCCCCTTTGTGCATACTGCTCCTGAGGGTAATCTCTGTCCTTCCACAAGAATGGATAAGTTGATGAATGCTGGCTGCTGGTGCAGAAACGTGCACTCGTGCATCTTTGCTCTCTCTCTGAGTTCATGTGCTAATTTCTGTTGAAAATTTATTAACGTGCTTTAAAAGCGGCTGGGTTATTTTCTCTCCCATCTCACCTTTTAAACCTGCTTGTCTTTTGATTTCACAAAGTCCAACACCAGCAGGGAATAGTTCTCTCCCACCCCCTTTACTAGGCTATTCAGGCCAGGCCATAAATCTCTCGACAGCTTGCACTCACGCACTGTGCTGAGGAGAAGTGAAATATTCTGAAAGTTTTTTTGGCTTAAATCAGACTTTACTCATTGTCCAACTAACTCTTTACTTTGATCTGCTTATGTTCCTCTCCACTCATGACTCATTTAACCCATCCCCTACCCTGTATGTATGTCTCTCCCTTTCCCTTCTTCTGCCCCTCACTGATTATCCCCTGCCAGAACTATATTCTTCCACTCCGCTATTCTTCCCTTACCATTTTCTGTGTGTCCTTTTCCAGAATCAACCATCTACGCTAACAATGCAGGACCTGCTGAACATGGCTAGGGATATTGCCTGCGGCTGTAAATATCTGGAAGAGAATCATTTCATCCACAGGTGAGGAGAAACAGTCCCTTCTGGTGTATCTCAAGGTGCGTGAAGCTCACACAGTTTCTATTTGCAGTGGATTAGGCAGAACTCATCTCCAGGGGGGAGACAGAGATTTTCTCTACCAATACAGGCCTGTGCTTAGATGCCTAGGCTGGTCTCACTGGGTTTTGGTAGGAGTTAGGGTCTGCACTGCTCTTTGCACTGCCGGGGAGAAAGGAATCTTCTGTTCGCAGTGAACATTTTCAAGTGTTAATTTTCAGGTGCCTACAATGTAGACACATTTGAGAGTAGCCCTGTAGTCCACTAGATGGTAGTGTCACTCTGTGTTAGCTTGTAAGACAATAGGGCATTTCTCTCTTTTCTGATCTCCCTATCTTGACTTAATGTTTTCCCTATCCCATCAGTACAGGACAGCCCATCATATTTGAGCCATTGACTAGAGAAGGGTAGAACAGGGACAATAGGAGGTAAAAACACAAGTCTAAGGCTTCCTTCCCAGCTCAGCAGCTGACCTGCTGTGTGGTTTGGGGGAGCCCATATTTGTCTGTTCACACCTCTTTTTTCCTCTTTTGTTGATATGGCAGGCTTCAAATAAGAATAAAATATTCTAGAAGAGGTAAAGGTTATTATAGGTAGCCTTTTAAAAATCCCAGTTGGATATTGGACTCCTTTGCTTCTGATTAAGAGTTGTTTCAGCTCATAATGTTCCGAGGCATAGCATGCAACTGAATTCCTTCCTCAGTATGAACTCCATGCTGAGTTCAGCCCTTGTCTGTAACGGAAAGGGGAGGCCTGCACACAAGAGGGTCACACAGGCTCTAATTAAACCGACGTGCAGCCTGGAGGTATGCAAGTAGACAGTTGATTCATGCACATGCACAAGCACATGTACGTACACATGATAGTGCACAGAGCAAAGAGGCAGAGCTAGACAAGAGTGAGTAGAGACTGGAGAAACTGAGGGAAACGAGTGGCAAGCAGCAATCAGAGCAAAAAGCCAGGAGATTGAGATATGGGATATGTTATGGCTTTATAATTAGAGCATCTGGGACAGTTTTCAGTCTCCTTTATATTGGAACAATAAATAAGTTCCTTTGAAAATAGGATTAGAATTTTCCATCATTAAAAAAAGAACAGTAAAAGCGTGCAACAATTGTTGGCTCTTGGATCTCTTAATAAGTACATGAGAGGATCAGTATTCTAATTGGAAATGTCAGAGTTCATCACTACAGCATTATTTTTTTAAAAATCCTTACTGTAATAGTAATATCCATCATCGACCTCCACCCACCCTGATCAATTGAATTTATGATAAGGGCCAATTTTTGCTTGTGCTGCAAGAAGTCCAGTAGAAACTCAACAGAAATTTTCTCCGCAAGTATTTTATAAAACCAGTTTTCATGTCTCTTGTCAGGTAGGTGTTGCCTGGTTTTCTTATCGTATGTCACTGAGCCCAGCAGTCATCACATAAAGCTTCTAACATTTATGTCAACAGTAGACAGGCTAGCTGTTATTGCTCAAGACCAATCTGCATTTCAGGAGAGGAATGGAAGAAGCTAATGCTTGACTCTTTTAACAGCAGCATATCACTTTTAAAAAAACTCTCTGGGTCAGTTTAGGCACTGTTAGATCTCTAGTATAAGCAACCTGGGAATGGACTTGTTTTGTTTTAGCCAACAATTCAAGAAATCAGAATGGAAGGAATTTTGTCCTGGTTCTGTATTAGTATTTGTTAGTGATGTCAGTATTACTTAGAGCGGGTCGGGAAGGGAAGAAGGTTATCATTACAGGTAACGGGTATCCTAGGGGGAAAGGTAGCGTAGTGGGGTTGTGGAGATGTCACTAAGGGCAGATCTTGTCATCTGGGAGCCACAGCTGATGATGGAAGAGAAAGCTGAGCTCGACTTCCAAATCCTGAGGGATTTTTCAAGGCTGGCAGTGGGAAGAAACAGATGAGTTGTTCAAGGAGCTCATTTTTCTTGGCAGTCAACAGGACCCCCACAGTGCTATGATTTTTAATGAGTTCCTTTTCAGAATGCGTATTTAAAATGAACACAAATCCTTCAGTCTTGGCCATGCAGTCATCACTGCCATTTGTCACAAGCTAAACCTGCACCCAGCAAATGGCTGCTCCCATATGTAGCTTTGCTTGGTTCCACAGGAGATATCCAGAAGCAACAAAGCAACAGTTTACTGAATCTGGTCCTACATTGACTTTTCAAGCAGTTTACTAAGACTACCTAATAGCATCACATCTGTAACTGATGGAGACACTGCTGAGATGCCACTCTGTGAAAAAAAATAGAGCAAGAAAGAAATCTGTCATAATGTGGTTGAAGCAAAAGAGGTTGGATCTGTCCCTGGTCTGATACTGACCCTGTTTTCTGCCTTAATGAAAGGAGATGGGAGTCAGGAATGCTTGGAAAACACTGGGTAGAAAATGTAATGTAAATGTAGTTTAAGAATTGTGGTTAATAAAAATGATAATGTAGCTGGCATGGTTTCTTATTTTTAATAAGGCTCTTTTCCTCATTTGTGTAAAGATGACTCAACTAAGACTTGCAGGATTGGGTCTAATATTCTTTCTTTATTCCTTTAGCTACTTAAGAGTTTAGAATTTGATATTTGATTTTTTTTTTTTTTTTTTTAAAAAGAGATATAGCTGCAAGGAATTGCCTTTTGACCTGCACTGGAGCAGGACGAATAGCCAAGATTGGTGACTTTGGGATGGCCAGGGACATTTACAGGTAAGTGAAAGGCCATTTCAGTCCTGTGAATAACTCAGTAATCTGTATCATTTTGACCGGTTTGAACTGTCCCGTGGAATCTGAAGCAGTGGAACTGTCCATTATGTGTCTGAATTTGATTACCAGTTAACTAACTGGAGTTAACAGACTGTACATTAACACATGCATGCCTACTAGCCAATACACTTCAACTGTGTTTATTCCAGACTGGGCCCCAGGGAATACTGCAAACACATGTGGACACTAAACCAAGCACAGGCGAATTTATTAGTTAGTTGATCATAAATAATCTTAAATTAAAAAAAAAAAAACCACACAACAAAAAACCAACCATAATTCTCAGTTCATGGTGTCAAGAAGACTTGCTGCATCAGCACCCTGTGCAAAGCATCACCAAGTTTGACGTCTTCAGCTGTGCACCTACAACATCCTCAGGTTCCATCCCAGTTGCAAAGAGGGTATAAAATACTGCTTCAATGCACTATTTGTGTTGATGACTTTTCCTTTTTCTCACTTGGCCCCCACTGCCACGTGCAATCCCCCGCTGCTGTTGCTGTGGTGATAAGATCTTTTATATATCTGAGCCCTTTCAGACTGTGTGACACTCTCCACGCATTTTATCTTTCCCAGAGCAAGTTACTACCGCAAGGGAGGAAGAGCCATGCTTCCTGTCAAGTGGATGCCACCAGAAGCTTTTCTAGAGGGCATTTTCACCTCCAAGACTGATACCTGGTAACAACTGTCTTTTAATCGCTTCTGCTACTCAGTGATAAGGGTCAAGAAATGTACTGCTCAAGAAAAAAATGTCTGGAAGACAGCAGGAACCTTAAAAAATGACAGAATTTCTCAGAAAAATATTATAAGTCTTCCCTCTGCATTCAGTAGAAGCACGGCTGAAGAATTCTGAATAAGAATTTAAAAAAATCTAATGTAAATGGAGGTAATAAAAATGTGCTATACATAAATGTAGAATATCATATAAAGGCAATCAAGAAGTGAAAAGAGAAAGCAGTTTAGATTCCCAAGAAGTCTCAGTTAAAAATCCAGAGAAATACCATCAGACACTTCCCTCAGCCCTCAGTATCTGCCACTCAGTTTCTATCAGTGGTGAGGCCTGCTTGTACATCTTGTAAATGACTCTCTCTGTACTGCCCAGGATTACTCTTTTGTATAATTTATTTCTGTTGTATATAAAATGACAGCAGATTTAATCACAAGTTCTCACTGGTTGCTGAGGAAACAATATTTATATATTGATTCCTCATGTAATTGGATCTTTCTTTAAAATAAGCACCCCCTCCACAGCAGCACATTCATGCCCAGGTGCTGGGGAATGGAAGCTTTCGAGTTGCTTAAGAACGCCGCTCTCCCTATACAGTAGATTCTTCAATATACTGTGCTGAGACATTCCCTTAAATGCCACACTGACCCAGTTTCCTGAAGTTGTTAGTGATGCCGGAAGACAAGGGATTGCTTATCAGCGCCTAACTGTGAGCAGCCAGTACTAAATATTTTGAAGGAAAGTGCTACAGTTCCTGTAATAGGCTATTATAAATAACACGCATGTACTGGAAATTTCTTCCACCTTTCCGGCAAATAGTGACTCTTAAAACTCGGACCCTGCTGAAGTCCTGGCAGAAGCCTCTTGACTCCCCTGGGTCGAAGTCATACATTATTTTCAGTGGCACTGCCTAACTGACCCCTGGATGTACAAAAAGGAGAGCAACCATATAATGACAAAAAATAAATGCTGCTGCTTTTCAGTTTCACTAGCTGTCTCTTGATTTTATTCTTGAGCATCCTGTTCCCAAACACTGATTCAAACATCTCGAGTCTTCCCAAGTAAGGCAGGACTCTCCATGCCAGATCTAACAGTTCTTTTAAGTTAGACCCTATATAGCAAAGGGTGCTGTGGCATTTCCTGCTCTAGAAATAACAAATGCAGCAGAAAGAACAACTTCAGAGTTATTAAAATATTTTGAAACCTCTGCAAAGCTACTTTTGGAGCTTGAGCAAAAGTTTTGATTGATTGGGTTTTTTAATATGACTCATAATCACGCTAATTGCACATTACCGTGGTTGGCCTACAGCTTCGAAAGGTTGTTGCTGTGGTGTTACCTACACAGCTTGGTGCCAGGTTTGTGGAGCACAAATGAAACCTAATTGGTATTGTTGGCTGGTTTCTGACACAGGTCCTTTGGTGTGCTGCTTTGGGAGATTTTCTCTCTAGGCTACATGCCCTACCCTTGCAAAACCAATCAGGAAGTGCTGGAATTTGTTACCAGTGGAGGAAGAATGGATCCACCAAAAAACTGTCCAGGGCCAGTGTAAGTATTTCCTTGCTCCCGCGAGCCAAGGGATAGTGGGTATCAAACAGGCTAGGAAAAGGCAACTAGACACCTTTAGTCAGGGAACGGTGATTGCCCTCGGGGTTAGATGGGTATTATTGAATGTCTCTTGAGCCACTGCCTCTTGTATACAGCTTAGAGCACTCTAGGATTTGCTTTAAGTAGTGGTCCCCTAATGGCTCAGGATCCAAGGATGCAGAAATAACATGTCCACTTTTGCTCTCCTCCTTTGGGCCAGGTGCCAAGCACAGTTCCTCTGGACCTATGATCACTTCATACTGAAACACGTTTTGCATAATTATCCTTCTTGATTGATACTTTTTTTTTTTTTTTAAAAACTTATTTTAAGGTACCGGATCATGACACAGTGCTGGCAGCACAGCCCAGAGTATCGGCCAAACTTCTCCACCATCCTGGAAAGAATCAAGTATTGCACACAGGTATTGATCTTTGGTATCCAGGTGGATGATAATCCATGGGATGCCAACTATCCAAAGGCACTGGCTTTCGTGCCCAAAACAAGTGAAGAGTCCTGACGGACTGATCTAATTACTTTCCCAATTGTGGTGGTGCTGTTGGCTCAACTGCTCTTTTCATTTGGGTATGCTGGTATCCATCTTCAGCCCAACCAAAATGAGATTATACTGTTCTTGTGCAAGTGGATGCTTTCAGCTCTCAGCTTGTTCAGTAGCAAAATGTCCTTCATTTTGTGATGGAAAGGTCTTTAGAATCTCTTTCAAGGTCCGTATTCTGACCTTGCCTAATGTTGCTTGAAAGCCACAGCTGAACTGATATGGAGGGGAGGGGGGGGAATGAGATGGCACGGTGAGTTCACCATCTGGTAGCATTTTACAGCTACAGGCCTGGATCCAACCTCCCGAGGGAGAAATTATATACTGCTGACCCCCAGCTTAGGCACTGATTTCAGTAAAGCACAGCCTCTGCTCAAAGGAAGCAAGTACATGAGAGAGCATTTTTGCAAGTCCTAACAGCATGCGATATCCAGATGGCACACAGCACCTTGTACGACGCACAGGAATATTGCCCAAACCTGATGTCAGCCTCTGCCAAAAGCTTTTTCACTCTCATAGTTATTTCTCTTAAAACGCAGGGGTGACGGTCACCCTGGAGGTGCTCAGGGGGTAACAGGTTCTTGTCTCTCTCTTGCAGGACCCTGATGTGATCAACACTGAGCTGCCCATGGAGTGTGGCCCCACACCAGAGGATGAAGGGAGTACAGTCATGCGCCCAAACGTTTCCAGTGGGATAGTGCCCCTGTTGGTAAGCCCTTCTCTCACACCACAGACAACGCCTAAAGCACTGGACTCCCACCATGCTGGGCACAGACTTGTACAATGTCCACAAGAGCTACTGGTGGACAACCTGAGCAACTGGACTGCTCAAGGGCCCAGCCTGCCATGCCTCAGAGATTTCAACAGCGGGTCCTGGTTCCAGCAGACCTCGAACCAGAAGTTGGAGCTCAGCAATCCACCAACCCACAGACTTAAAAACAAAACGAAAAATCTTTGGAACCCAACCTATGGATCATGGGTGCTAGAGAACATCTGTCACTTCAGCCCCAGCTCCAAGCTCAAAGCAACTCCGGAGCGGGAAGATTCGGGCTTTGATGGGAATTGCAGTTCTTCTAGCTCTCGGGCATCTCCAGCATCTCCAAGTCGAAGCAACTGCCCTCACCTGGATATCGGTGGGATTGAACTGGTGAAACTCCAGACTTTCCCCTGCGGCAATGTAAATTATGCTTATGATGACCTGTGCTATAGCACTGACCAGCAGCCACCAGCTTTGGCAGAGGTCAGAGCAGCTGTGCTAAGGAGCTCCAGTCTGCATCGAGATGAAAAGCCTTTTTATACAACGGAGAAAACAGCAAGAGAGAGGGACTCTGGTCTGTCTTTGTCAGATGACCTGAGTGTTACTCCAGTATAACAGAAACGGTTCTTCCAAAGATCAGGGAATGTGTGTGTCTGGAAGGACTGTTTCCTATTTCACTTACTTCCTCCATCTGAGTTCCTTCAGATGGGTGATGTTTCAACATCAGCAGTGTTCTGCTTCCTCCTTCTGTCTGCCAGATCCCCAGATGGCTAACGACAGTAGCATTTCTATCTCTGTCCATCAAACGTGTTCCACTGAACCAGGTTAGCAGTGGAGAACAGTGGCATTGCTGCTCTGATTCAGAATACAATACTTAATGAAAGGACTCCTTCTCAATCTGCTCAGGTGAAAAGAAATGGACCTACCATCCAACTGCAGCATTTGGATGGAAATAATGACCAACACAGGTTGTGCTTCTTTCTGACCGAAGAAACCAAAAACGCATGCTGTGCCAGCAGCAACCAGCTTGCAAAGGCTGCTATATTCCCGAGAGCTTTTTACAGTCCTGATGACTTACGAATGATGCTCATGCACTGTAAGGGAAGTAAACAAATAGCAGCCACATTTGTATCTGTTTTATTAGCAGATCCTGCGGAAAACTATGAAAACGAAGCTACTGCTCAAACTGGAAGCAGTAGGAAGGATGAAAAAAAAATCCAGGTTCCTCTGAGCATGTGCTTTGAAAACAAGCAATGAAGAGGAAAACAAATTTACTCTTAAAAAAAATAGTTGGTGGAGCTGATGATAGTATCCCTTTGAATAGTGAAAGAAATATGCTGCTTGCCTCATGGTGTCCGTTTCCGCACAGCTCCTGGCATGGAAGGGGCATGTGGTTTTTCAAGCAAGGGTGAGCTGCAGCGGGAGATGAGAAATGGACTGTCTTTATCTTTTAATGGACTTTACTTGGGATGAACTTCATTTTTGTAAGTACTTTGATATTCAGAAGTAATTTCCTGTGTTATGTTGTGGTAAGCATTAAGCTGAGGTTCTCGGGAAACTGTCTAGCATTTGGCACACTGGAGTTCTTCTTGGTTTTAATACCCACTCCTCAGAGGTAGAAACGAAGTAATGCAAGGGAGGGGCAGAGTGAGGGGGAACCTAATACAAACACAGCCTTACAGTGCCCTTTACACAGGGAGGTAGAATAGCTCAACCGTTTGAGAAAGCTAAAATCATGACTTGGCTTCACGCACCTGAGCAGGTCGTCATTTCTTCTCGCCTTCCAAGCATATAGACTTGCTGGTACGAGTAGCTGTTTGTTTTGAAGACAGCGCAGTTCTAAGGCTTTCTTCTGTTGCTTGAGGTCTAAATGGACGTTTACTGGTTAAAGCCTACAAAATAAGGAGACTGAAAAAGTAAATAATTTGGATTAAGGTTGAACAGTCTCAGAAGTATTTTGTCCTTGTACCACTCCTGAATGTTGCCCTGCCAACCTACGGTGGCAAATTCCATGCTGCCTTCACGTCTATGGTGAGATGTCAGCCGTAGACTTTGTCTGGTTCCTTTCTGAGGGAAGAGGTGCTCTGGTACAAGCGTCACAGTTAGCCATCAATCAGCTGCACGTACAGTCTGAAGATGTGGGCTGGCAGGAGGGGGTTTGCTTTGACCACACAGGCTTCCTGTCCACTGAGTTATTCAGGGATTGACCCTACTGAGATGTGGTACAGAAAAGCACGGAGTGAAGAGTCTGAATCCATCTTGAGTGAAATCCGTCTTCAGCTCAGGTTTATGCTTTGTTGGTCTGACTTTGTATCTGTTCCAAGCTTCCTATAGTTTTCGGCCCTTGGCTTTAGAATGAGTAGTTTTATATACTGTCATTTCCAGACCCGAGTGGCCAACATCACCTTTCAGCCATGACCCATGTGGTATGGAAATAATTCCAAATCCATGTTGGGAAATGACAGGTGGTCAGCAAAGAGGGGTCCCTCTGTGCGTGGGCAAGTTCCAGGAGTGGTGAGGGGACTGATGGGCTTAGTGACCGAGGGAGACGGTTGCCCTTGCACTCATACCCTTCTTTCCATCTCACCTCTCTCTGGCTTCTCTCCCCTTTAGCTCATTGCATCCGGGAGCTGCTACAGCCCAGGTGGATGAGGCAGGGAAGCCCAGTTAGCAGGAAATTTTCTCATTCCTCTTGCAGAGGCTAACATTTTTTGGTCATGTTTCAGGCTGGCCACCTCTGGAACATGCTAGTCAAGAATAAATACATCTACTCTTAGCCAGCTGGAATAATACCAGCTCATCTTCAACATCCTTACCGTTCAGATTATGTTACTTCTATGGTTTATGCATTTTTTTTCCCCAAAGGTGAGCTATCAAACTCTCCAACAGTTGTGACTGGGTGTCAGCAACTCAGCCCCTTCCTCCCTGCATATGTGCTAAGGCCACAGCAGCGTGCAGAGAACCTAGTCCAGCTGCAGTGGACGTGACTCCAGATGGCTTTCCAACGCTTTTTTGTAACAGGCTCTATCCTGAGTGGAGCACCGGTCGTCATGACCGTGGTTTTGCAGGGCTGTCAGGACTCTGCTTTCAATTCTCCCCAGCCATCGGCATGGGTGGGAGGCTGGTGGTGAGGACTGAAACACTGCCTTGTTCAGAAGCCACGGGAAGTTAACTATACCACCTTTTCTTCCTGCAGACTTTTTATAAAGTAGCAGGCACAAGACAGTTCTCCATTTTTTCACATGGAAATGACTATAAAGCACCCGAAGATTCCAGTGAGAAGCAGGTAGGATCCCTGCCCTCCCTATGGTTACCCAGCTTGAGCGACCACTGTTTTCCCCATACACAGCACTTGCCTCAACTTAATTGAGGCATTTAGAAGGGCCAGTAGTGATAAAACTAGATAAGCCATTGAAAAGTGAAGTGAGAGACCAGCGCAGTTCTACTACCAATGCCACAGGCAGTCTTGGCTGCAGCTGTGCCTTCATTTGATGAATAAAATGCAAGTTCTTCAGTCCAGCACTTCGGGCAAATACCTGTTTTTGCTGAATAGCTGTGTCAAGGTACTTATTTACAGGAAGAGCACAGACAAAGCCGCACGGAGCCAGAATAAAACTCCATCCTGCCCAGTATCTCATCTCTAAGAGTGACCAACAGTGGGGTGTTGAAGGTCAGCTGTAAGAGTAGAGTGAGATGTAGTGATTGTTTATTTCCTAGACACACTTTGCTGGTTTACAACAGCAGGTGGCTCAGGGATGTACTGGGCCAGATGCAGCGTCTTGTAACGAGACAGCACATGGAGATGCACGTACCCGATGGGCGCTAAAAGAAAGAGCCAGGAATTTTAAAAGAATCTGCATTAACAACCTAAATTTTATATAAACTCTTAACTCCCTCAAATAGAACCAAAGGTAAACGACCTTCTGTCAGCACAGCTGCCGTGACTCTTTGACCTGTAACAAGTTTTTCTGTGTATATCTGATCTCTTAGCTGCTTTTAAAAACCCTCACAGATAATGAATTTTTAATTAATATCCTGGAGGAAATCATGCTAATGTTGCTCCTGTTGTGATGCTGAAATGCTACATGCTGTCCAAACCATATTATCTAAAAAGAGAAATAACAATCGTAATGACGTATAGTACAACTTTCAGTCCTAAGCTGCTGAGACTGAAACTTACTGTTCATACAATCACAGATTTCATAGTGCTCAATTGCTACCATTTCAAAATAGAACTTGCTTGAAACTGTTTTTTAAGGAGACGCTTTTAGTGCATAATCAATAAGTCGAACCCATAGTGTCAAAATTAGATTACTTTGGCAATTGAAATCCAAAACGCAATTTTGTTTCCTAGAGGAATGACATGAGCTGGAGATCTGGGATTAATTCAGCCCTGTAATCCATGTGAAAAGTCTTCCAACACTTCCCCACTGGAGAATCAGCCATTTATAAAATTATTATAAATTGCTCTTCCTGATGGGTGTTTGTCTTTTAACGTGTTACCAACTTAGTTTTAGATTTGCGTGCATATAGTTGTTGGGTTTTTTTTCTTCTGGGCTCAGCATTAAATTTACGTTGCTTCATACAACCTCATTCCTACATTTTAAAGAGGGGACTGAATAACAAAAGATGAAATAATAATGCAAATTTCAATTTGTCTTTCTCTGTTTTCTTTTCACATTTGTTGATATTCCTCCTTCTGATTTCTTTATCTTTTCCCTCCTCAACTTAAGCATTGCGTATCTTCATTTTCCCTTTAAAGAAATAGGATTTTTAGCTGCAGACATGTAAGGTGTCCCCTTTATCAGCCCTTTTCCTGAGGTAAGGTCTCCACTGATCTGCCGCCGGGCAGGTGTGCACTAAGAAACCTTCGCGAGTCTAATGAGTTATGGGCTTTTGCAAGTGTAACTTATTCCACCTCCACTACCTCCCCCTACTTACCTGAAAGAGAAGAAACCGCTGCTGCCGGGCGTACGGTTTTCCCCACTGTATTTGCATCTCCACAGCCGTGTCAGCCTCAGACCCCCGAGCAGCAGAGCTCTGCGAGACAGTTTCTCCTGTAGACATGGCCGTGCTCTCTCCTCCAGGCTGCCCACCCTTTTCAATCTGACGCAGAGACCTTAGGCATGACATCACTGGCATCTTCCCGTCTTGTCACATGACTTTGTCATTTAGTTGAATAGGTTTTGATTTGTCATTACCTCTGACCACGGCAGCACTTCTTGCCAACTTACCTTTCTGGGCGACCACTGTACCCGAGCAGATGACGTGCCTGCTTCTATGCAATTTAAAGCTGGACAAGTGTATATTTCTATATCTGCAACACAAAATAAAGAGACACTAATGGTGGCTATTTGTTTCCCTCTCTGCTAAGTACTCTTTGCACACAGGTGAAAAGACAATTCTCTCTTGCTGGGAAGCGCTGCCAGTCCTGGCGGACTGGCTGCTTGTTCCATGCTGCCGCACAAGCCTGCCCCGTGGAACAGTTAACCGCCCTGCCTCTGCCAAGTGCCTTTTGATGCACAGGGTTTTGATACACTGCAGGCTATGAACTGAGATTTTTGAGACGGAGCTTACTTCAGAGGAAGCTTTGTGTGGATCAGGTTGTAAAGCAATGTACCTCATGAGCTTTAGAACCAAGCTCCAACGTTAGCTTCCAGATGTCTTAGAACTGGTTTTGGTTTAGGAAATATTAGATGCTGAAGACTAAAAGCACAAGAAACACTGAAATAAATAGTTTTTGTCCCTTCCCTAAGGAAATCCTTGAAGAAAAGATTTCACAGTGGCTGTCTTTTTTCCTCCAGTCTCATTTATTTAGTAGCGTACACACTTCAGAGTAACAAACACTCAACCAATACAGTCAATGTCAAAAGTGACCATAGTCAGCATTGCATTGTAGTGTTCAGAATGGATGCACTGTGGATGATACAGGCCATTTGATCTCAGTACCTTAAGAATAACAAATCATAACAACAGCAACACAAAAAAAAAAAAATAGCAAGAGCCCTCTGAGATACTTAAGGGTTTGGTCCAACTCCTATTGAAATCTTTCCCTATAATAAGAGCTGGATCAGATGTTAAGTGAATTTCCCCCTGTGTAAAATTAAGAGAGATTTAATTTTTACCACTTTGGTTAAATTTCATCCAAATTTATATTCTTGTGGGGCCCCAATGCCCATCATTTTTAAACTTAGCTGATGTATCTCTTTGTGCATTTCTTTCTATATTGCACCTTCCTCCAAAGAATCTCACAGCATCTTGCAAGCAATAACGAAGGACAGCCTCACACCGTTCCTGTGAGGTAAGTAGGTACTATTCCCATCTGTAAAATGGGAAAAAAACTGAAGCCTAGTTGTCCAAGGCCAAAAAACCAAGTCACTGACAAAGCTGAGGGAGAGAAGTCCTACTGCTAGATTCACACAGGAATGCAGCAGCCACAGCAGTAAGCGTCGCTGCATCGAACAAGTGAGTTTAAAGACCTTGGTGCCTAAGTCAGAGGTTCGCTGTTCAGCACCAAAGTGCCTCTGGCCCAGCATATCTCACCATGCTGTGGAAACACACGTGCTCTCAGTGTCTCCGGAGCGAGGCAACATCTCCGCAGAGGCACTGAAGAACCACATTCTGGACTTGTATGTGAACAAGTCCCTTGGTTATCACGCAGCAGCTCTTCTATGTTACATGCCTGTGCAAAGGCAGCATGGTGACCCTCTGGCAACTATAAGCTTATTCAAGGCAACTTACTCCATAGCGAAAGAAGGCTACGCTGCTTCCTCACGCTAGCAAGGGGGTGTATGCAGACAGGCACTCCGGGCCATGCGCTGGGAATCAAGGTATCTACCTTACCCTGGGGGAGGTTGCTCATGAGCTCACAGCCTCCAGCCCCGCAGAGCTCCAGTGCTCGGCTGCAGTCCTACACTCGCAGTTTGCTAATGAAAAGCTGCCTCCTTTTCTCCTTTCCCCTAACAGCAGCAGATGACTGTGACTTCCTCCCTTCTCACCCCTTGGCAAGCCAAAGAGCCATGTCAAAACTAACTTGCTAGAACTATTTATCATCTAGAATGAGTTTCCAGACCAGGGTCTGCTATAGCAGATGTTTTCTTTTTTCCTGACCTTTTCAACTACTGCAGAGGAATGGATCATTCTCCATGTTTTCCCCCAAGACCACGTACTGCAAACCATCCAGGTGCTAGCAGCAGTTGGGTTTTGGTTTTTTTTTTTAAGCTACTGGTACTACATTGCTTCTAGTTCTCCTTTAGAACTGGACAGTCATTCTAAAAGCTTGTCTCAAATTCTCCACTGACATTTGAGCATCAATGTTTACCCTCTAAATTCCCCTCTAGAAAATAAGTTACACTGGTGCAAAAGATTCACATATGTGTTAACAGAAAAAAGAAATTTAACTCTGAAGATTAATTAGGCAAACTACTAATGAATTCTATCACCTTAACAGTCTCATTTCTAACTCTTCCAATTTTTTTTTTTTTATTATGGTAGGACTGCATGCAATTGCAGTCTCATAGAAAAGGTGTTGTTATCAAAGTCCTCCCTGTGAGACCCATTTACTTCCTATTCTCCTGAAGCACTGCGAACCGATGGCTTACCTGTTGGCTGCAGGAAAGGAGGAAGACTTTTTTTTTTTTTTTAAATCGTATGAAATTCACCACAGATGATTAAGTTGTCATCTCATAGCAGTTCAAAAGTTAGGAGGCATCTGGAATGATAATATCTGTGCTCTCTATTGAAGGCTCGCTGTCACTTAAAAAAAGTGTAAACCCTCTGAAACAGATTCTAAGTGGAAAATTCATTAACATACTATCACGAAAATAAAACTGAGAGGGACTTTGGGAGGCCACAGAAGTAGTCTGAATTTGCAGTGAACTGCAAAAATAATTACCAGTTTCAAACAGCTTCTGTTTTAGGATGAAATGTTTCCATGTGTCATTACTGCCTAGAGAATACCCACTCTGTGTCATCTAACTTTTAGGTCACAACTGAGCTGGAATTTTTAATACTGTCATTTTGTTTAGAGGTGATGAAAAAGTTATTAAATCTGACTGATCTCTTAGTACAGTAGTGTGTTATCTAAAGTAACTCCTTTTAGGAATTATTTTAGGCTGTTCAATTCTAGTTACAAATGTTATAGATATTTTGTTCCAGATCTGGACTCTACAGTCTTTTTTTGCTCATGATCACAATTATTATTGAAATAATAGCAGTTTCCCAAAGCATGGAGTCACCTTCATATATCCTAAAGTTCTCGGAATCTCTTCTGAACACGGGACACTGGCAAAAGACAGCAATTTATGACCAATGTGCATTACCAGCGTTAGATGTTGAAAGGGGACTAACAATCGAAGAGCAATGTAAGTCTTGTCCTCATTTTGAAATCTGCATCATCACGTTATTAATGTTAAAACCTGGAACGTGAGTGAACATGTGAATACTGATAGTAGTTATACTGCTAGTATTTAAAGAACTGTTTCAAGTGACTAGAAGTAACCAACAGAGAAGGAATGTGAAGCCATTACAAGAAATCACTTCAGTCTTTCTTGATTTTAACCTAAACACTGTGAATTTTCTGTGGCTGTGCCTGGGCCACAGCAAAAGAAGAATGAATCACAGCTGGGCCTGCGATTCCAGATAGGACATGGTACATTGACATTCCTTCCCCCAGACTGCCCTGAGTTAACAGCTGATACCTCGGAGGAAGGATGCCTGGGAATTCTCTCATCATTAGTGTAATCCTGTGAATGCAGAAGCGTTACCTTCCTGATCGCTGCCCCAGTCTATACACTGAAGTGGCAGCATCGTGTCTGGGAACAGGAACATGGCCAAGAAGTCACGTGCGTTAGGAGACAGTCAAACCAAGATCACACTGGTTGCTGGCTACTAGTGCGGGCGTGTGTGTGCACATGTATAGGGGGGTTATCTCTCAAAATAAACACGCCTTGAAAAAAACCCTTAGTTCCCTGGTCTGTGTGCGAAAGAGTCATAACTGATTTCAGAACTGCAGTTCAGCTGCAAGATGCCAAACTTGCCAAGCCAGGCACTTTTCCAACAGCCCACCCAGTCTGAAAGTCAAATGTTTTTGGAGACAATAGGCTGCTATTCTCTCCCTAGAGTATTTGTAATCTCCTGAGAGGCACGTAAAAGCAAAGGCTGTTCTTAGATAGAAGTGAATCGAGGCTAGGGTAGGGAAGAGGAGGAATGGTCAACAGCAGTTACCACATCCAGCCACTACCAACTGCTGTCTCCCTTTGCTCCAGGTTTCTTGTGATTATCACCCATTTCCACCTTGTGCACACTGTAACACAATGGAGCAGAAGTTGTTGGTCCGACCTATAGTGTACACAAGAGCAAGGCGACTTGGGATTGAGGGGGGGAAAAAAACCACCACTCTTGCTGGTTTCAAAACTATGCAGTTCCCTGAAAAATTGTTATTCCTACCCTGAATCCCCACGCACTTGCTCTGGTTCACCAAGAGGTAATCTGGAGTCCCATCTGTTTGCCAGAAATCAGAATCATTCTGGTTTACCACACAGATCTTGACTCATGCTGGTGTGACTCCTGAGTATGGAGATCTTCATTCTCTGAGGACCAGGCTGAAGTCAGGCTGGTGCAATACAGACCAATCTGGAGTTATTTAGGTTCACAGAGGGCCGATGCAAAGTCATTTTGATGACTAACCGCTGGGTTCTGGATGCAGCTCCCTCTGCGCTGATGACCTCAGGAGTTCGGAGGGAGTTAAAGGTTTCCTTCTAACTGAGCGATCCCAGTAGAGCAGAAAGTTACAGAGCAGCCCTGCAAGTTTTGTGCCATTCTCAACTCATCTTTCGGTGATGCTTTCCAAGATGCCAATCAAATTGTCCAATCCCAACAAGTACCCATCCTCCCTGTTGCCTTCTTGCCATGGGATCCTGTGATCCAGTGTCTGCCCATCAGGGAGAAGGGTGGTCTTTCCAAAATCGATCAGCCACACATTGGCATTCCCACTGCCATCATGTACAAAAAGTAGTGAACTTCCAACGACCTGGAAGACAGGTTGAGATGATGTGGTTAAAAACACATCTTTAGCTCTCCCCATCACTTAACGCTTCCCATTAAGAAGATGACCTCCTCAGATGACCTTCTCACTTGCGACCCAGCAGACTTCTGGGCTACCTTGACAATTTACATGCCCATTTGCATAATCGTATCAATCAGCAATGTATAAATGGGCCTGTAGATGGGAAAAGGGACCCAGCAGACAAAGGGAAGAAAAGCAATTCTCCAGCTCACTTGGCAGCAGGTCTCAATTCCAGCAATTCAGCAAAAGCCAGTGACTACTTTCAAAGAAAGACCGTGGCCCGTGATTAACAAAAATGCCTCTACTGACAAGAGGTCACAACAAGGTAAAATAAAATGTCTTCTCGCAAAATCTTGAGCTGTAACAAGCAGAACTTACAATGCTAATGATGCCTTCTCCACAGCAAAGCATACAAGAAGAACATATAGAGTGGAATTACACAGTGTTTCAACATAAATCCAGTATAACTAATAAAGTCTTCATTGTCAAACTATCACTGAATGCTACTGTACCAAATGCAAGCTTCCACATTACCATTCCCCCATAAAGATTCCCACTGGAACACACCAAGATTAGAGAAACCACAGGAAACTGGTACTAATAAACCATTCCCTGCAGTGTCCAAAGCTGTAAGCGCTAGGATGTTATAAAGATGGGAGGATTTATCATTCCTCAACTGGTTTAATCTTCTGTATCGTTGTAATGGAGGCTTTGAGGTATCTGCGTTGTTAACATCTATTAGTTTTCTTCTACTACGAACTCCTTTCTACTCATACAGCAGGTTATGCTGAAGTACATCTGAACGATCAAATGAAGCCGCAATGCACTTCCACAGCATTACACTCACTGCTCACCTCGTGTCGCTTGAAGAAGTCTGAGGATTCAAGAATGATATGAATTTCCTGCAGACGCTTGAGGTATTTCTTCTGAAGGAAGAGGATAAAAAAAACAAGCCATAAACAGTTCAGTAAAGAATGAATGAAGACACTCTGTTTACAAGAGTCACTATAATGAAGAGATCATGTTAATTTTAGGCTAGAGGTCCTTCAGAACAATGGGTTCATCATTTGAAAGTCAATCTGAAAATACACTTCAATAGGCAACAGGCTTTCATAGTGAACGAACAGACGGGAGTTCCTCTGCTGCATGTGTTACACCAAGCATACTTACCTGTCACTGCATTGGATGCAGTGAGATAGCATCTGGCTGCACACTTTCTGCATACCTTTTTTTTTTTTCTTTTTAATAAAGAGGAAAAAAAAAGTTTCAAGTAATTAAAAATCTTTCCGTTCTCCACAGTGAAAAGAGAATGAAATCTTGTCAGAGAGACAAGGAGCTCCAACCATGGCGGGGAGGGGGGCGGGGGTGGATTAAAAAAAAAAAAAATCAAGGCCTAATGCATAAAGCTCTCATATACATTGTTAATGCTGCCCTGTGTTACCAAGCATGCTCCTCCTGGAGGGCTAATCTGCCTTCACAGTGGCTTCTACACTGCACCAAAACACTATGGCATCCTTTGAAGTTCCAAAGCCAAGAGATGCGTTATGCCACCTACCACGTGAAGTAGCATGCAGGAATTGCTCTTTGAGGCGAGTCTCACACATACGCAGCCAGCCACCCATCTCACTTCCTGCCCCCATGCTCTGGTTTTATCCTCTCCAGACTGAATTCCTAAATCACAAGTTTTCCTGCCAACACAATCCTTGCTTAGACACCGTCATCCCTCTGATGCATCTAACACTCATGGTTGAAGCTGATGGCAAGCCCTAAGTTAGCTTCACCGACGTTTTGCTAGCGTGAGGAACTTGAGGGGAACTCATGGCAAGAGCTGCCAGAAGTGGTCTCAGCCAACTCCTTCTCGCAGCCCACCAAGTCCCCATGTCCACTCCGTCTGCTGAGAGGGGCTGGAAGCCCAAACCATTTTCTTCCTTGATAGTTTAATTCATCTTTCTTGTACCAGAGGACACATGGCCCTGAAGCAAGTTCATTGGGTCAAAGATCAGTGAACCTGAAGAGTTCAGACTCACCAAAATAGTTGTGTTGCCCTCAATAAATTCCACAAAAACCTGTAGAACTTGCTCCTGTGTCTTCGTAGTTTTGAAGTTTGTGTTACATGTTCCATCTGCCTTCTGCACAAAAACACAAAAAGACAGAGACGATTTATACTACGCACATATCGTTCCCCTCATCAGTCAATCCTCTTGAACCATCAGCAGCCCGGCTCTTGCTCACCAGATGAAAGTGAGTGGTTGAACAGGAAGAGAGCAGATAAACCAAGCAAGAAGTGGAGAAAAGATACAAAAGCTGATTGGATAACTTTAAATGGCACTTCATTTCCTGTTGAGTGCAGTTAAAAAAAAAACAACTCATGATATTACCAGCTTGCAGGAGGGTTTTCTCACATGTCAGTACTAGCAGTGCAAAGTTCAATGGGGCAAACCACAGTGACCTCTTTGGTTGTCCTCTCATCTGGCTTGGTGTACTCAAACCCTGGCTGGGGGTGTAAGGGGGCATTTTCAAACCCAATCGTACTAGTCCTTTTTGTTTGGGTTTTTTTTTGGTTTTGTTTTTCAATGGGGAAATCAAAGAATTGCAGGTAAGACTCAGTTCCCAATATACCCTTGCCATTAATGTGACCCAGAAGTCACAGAATGGAAAGCTAGTTGCAGCCAACAACCACTCTGGATTCGCAATGCTAGCAGCGGCACAAACGCTAGCAGCGGCACAAACGCTAGCAGCGGCACAAACGCTAGCAGCGGCACAAACGCTAGCAGCGGCACAGCATGTGTGTGAATTTTGGCAAAGGACAGTGCCTGTGTGCTTGTATCCAACTGGGTCCTGGAGAAATTCAGAGTATTTTTGTGCTAGCGGTACGACTCGGTACAGAAGCATCCTGCTGCTGAAAAAACAAGTCTTTTTATGTGCTGGTAGTGACCAGTTTGTGCTTGTGGGGCTACAAGTAAGTAAGAGCAGTGCATGAATCGGAGATATCTGTCAACATAGACTATATGAATATGCACTTCTCCAAGAACATCCTTGCTGCTTCAAGAGACACAAATATGAGCTTATATGACATGCATGTAAAATACAGCAACTACTGCAGTTGGTAGCTTGTATCCACTAAAAGCCTGCAAGATTATCAAACTGTATGCCTTTCCATCGTATCAGTGCAATGAAATCGTTCATTTCCATTATAAGAGTAAATCAAAATGTGTTCCCTCCCACATGTTAGAAATCACTGCACCAAAACTAGGTAAATTCAGCTCCAGTCTCAGCAGGTGAAACACTATTTACTCCACAGCAGAACTCGGCCCCTAGTATATACACCAAAAAAAATCCGATAATGCCGAATTTCCAGATTTATCATGCAAGAGAATGAACTGACTGAATGGCAAAGCCATGCAGTACAGCCTCCCACCTACCAGACTTTCTAGGAGCAGAATAAACAGAATTTTATTCCAAGGCTGTGGGCCAGATACAAGTGTGGCATGTCAGCCTGACGAGATGTGTAAGTTATGCAAGAGAAGTTCAGCAGGTAGGCAGTGAAAGTTAGGAGCCATCTGATCTGATGTATGATAATACTCAACAGCACATAGAAATTTGGAACTTAGTCTGATGCCTCGTACCTCTTCACTGGAGTAATGTTGGTTGAAAAATAATTTCTCCCTGTGCCCTAAATCCCAGAGCAAAGTCTGGAATAGCTGCCGTGTGTTCCCTTTTCATCCTTTTTTGTCTGGACAGACTAATTGCTTGCTTCCCTGTTGTTTAGAAACACTGTTATGATTTTGTTCCTTTGCAGTGGTTGGCAGGAAGCGTAACCCCTGCCTGACTTTACTTGCTGTAACAACATCCAGATTTTGAATGGCACCATCCCTCGGGTTCTATGCCAGGTCCTTGCAACAACTCTGGATGTACCCGATGCCCAGGAGGCGCTTGCCTGACTTGCTCCTTGAAGTCGTACCTTTGTCAGGGCCTCCACATACATTCCTGCACAGCAGAGCAGTCTGTTGCACAGTGTAGCTAGTGGGCCACCTGCAGCACTTCTGATTAGATGTGACAGTGACATGGCTAGCAGGAGCGCAGGTTTGGCTGCTCCATAAAATAGTGCTACCTGTCTTAACCTGTGTGCTCTTGCTCAGATTCCTCCGCGGACTTTCCTTAAAGAGCTCTGGGTTAAGGTTGTGACCTAAACGGATTCACAAAGATTTATAAATCAAACCTGATGTCCTCCTGGAAAAATGGCTATCCCTGACCTACAGCTAAAGGAACGGTACCAAAGGAAGAAGTAACTTCCCAAACCACACAGAGATTCAGTGACAGCACGGGAAGCCAGAACTCCCGATTCTCAGCCCCATGCCTCTCTGCTCTGCAGAACTATTAGTGTTGTAGAGGCAACGTCTGTGATGCCTCGCCTTCAGGCAGCTCCTTCCAGGGGGGAAAGCTGCATTCCGAATCTGGCAAGCACAAGCGACTGAATGTCAGGTGCCAGCTCTAAGGAAACCCAATGGTTCCAACTATTTTTGATAAGAGGAAGAGGGAACAAATCCCATAAGTGAACCTGGCCTGATTTCAGAGATATGGAAGCGAGGCAAGGAAAAGAGGTGGATCAACCTGAAGAGAAAAGGCACCCCACTGATGAAGGAGGAGGGGACATGGTGAATCAGATCTCATTTATTGGAAGCCACGTCACAGAAAGGCTTCTGTGATTTCAGTTTCTTTGCTTCTGCTTCTAACTCCAGCAGCCACAGGGCAGGAATATTTCTGAATGACCAAACCCAACATATCCATTCAGCTAACTCCAGGAGGTATCAGTGCCCTGAGGGAGAACAACCCCTTTTTCCCATCAACCACTATCTGGCACCACTGATCCTTACAGCCCCTCCTCTCAAAATGAGGATCTCTGCAGCATGGCTTTGCTTTCCTGCAAATATACAGAACTGGATGTACAGTTCAGCTACAGTGAAACAGCATAGGGAGTACTGACTAGCTGTATTGCTTGAACAACTCACTGTCTGTCACCATTTCTTCATGTAAAAAAATAAGAGAATAATACCTACATCCCTCATAACAGCACAGGGAGAGAGAGGAAAAGGTAATGTACTGCAGTACTCCAAAGCATTTCTATGCTTAATAGAAGATTAAGTATTTGTGTCCTGTTTTGCACAGTTACAGCATTGTCTCAACAGAGGAAAATATCATGCAGTCTGTGTGTCATACAGCTCCTACCCACCTCTGATAACCAGCCAAACCACAAAGAACAAGGCAGGAGGTTTTACTGGAGCTCCTCTGTGCTCCCTTAGCTCAGTCACTCTCCAGGACTCAACATAAATTTGTAAGTCTTCTACACTGACCAACTATCTTTCCAAGAATATATGTAAAAGGTCTCAAGATCATCTGGGTTTCTGATTCCGCTACACAGGGCATCCCAAGACCTAAGTGGTATAGGAATAAAACAGGTATCTTGATAACATCATTAGATGGCTAAAGAGTAAGACAGGAAGTGTCTTGGCTGGACTGGAGCCAGATCATCTACCACCCAGACAGTTCCTGCATGAGAATGCCCGTGTCTAACAGCCAGGAGTGGGTGGCACAGCGTACAGGGGGCCAGCACAGCATGAGCTGGAAGCCCTACTTCCTGCATCACAGCAGGAGAATCTGTGAATGAGGAAGGGAGAAGACAACACAGGGAAGCAGAGAAGAAGGGTGTTTAAAGAGCCTCTGCTTGTCAGCATCACCCTCTTTTACCCCCTTTCTTCTTCCTATGTGCTTGAACTACGAAACAGAAGCAAAACTCATCCAGATTATAATTTACAATGTCCTAACATACCTAAATAAAATGTGTATGCTCTGAGAACATCCTGAAATCACACAGGGTAACCCTTGCTAACTTCCTCATAGCTGTTCCGTCATGGGCTTCAGGTAACAAGTACTCATCCAGGGTGCGGGTGGGTTTGGGCAGCCCTCACCATGCTCTCTGCTGCTACAGGTACACCACTGTCTACACCCAAGCAAACTAGAGCTAGCTGTGACAGGCCTAGACAAGCAGAAAGCACACTTCTGGATTCCAGCAAGTGTTAACATTCAAGTAACTGAGTCAGGTGGCTGATATTCTGAGAGAAGGTCCTAATGGGTGTCTGGGTAGGTATCTGACATTGCCACGGGGCACAACAAATATAAAGAATTAATGGGTAGGAAAGAAAATTGCCAGGGCTCTTCTGTGGCTGTAAGGTAGTATCCTAGGAATGGTATAGGGGCACAAACTTATCCATCAAGAACAGCAGAAGGACTTTGTTGATGGAGAAATTTTATTTTTGGTGGTTTTGGCTTTACTCCAGCACCATCTATACCAGATATTGTCATGTACTTTAAAGGAAAAGGGGTTTCCTCAATCCCAAGAATATCTAAGCTAATGCTTTTAACATGCCTTGCAAATAAACATAACTGGAACAAAAACACTTTACTGTGATTAACTGGGAATAAATATGTATAGATCCTGGATAAAAAAAAGAGTAATTGCATGGCAAGAGGAGGTTATTTCTTTAGTTCTGAATTCTTCCTTATAACAGTCTCATTTTCATTGTATCTACACTGTGTACCTGCCTGGGTCCTTCCTGCAATGTCTCTGTGGTTGAACCAAGTATGGCTGACGTGCATTTGATGCTTAATTTCATGGACACTACTCTGTTATAGTTACTGTGGATGCTTCAAAACCACAATACACTGAACTCTGCGGTTTTAATTACTGCATTTTCACATAATCCTTTGGAAAACCTGGCTACTGATGCGCACTAGCTTTTTGGTTAATCAACAAATCAAACAAAGTTCAGTCTCCAAGAGCAGGCAGAAGTGAAACTATTACCTTAATCCCTTCAATTCTGAAGCCCAGGTTGGCACTAGAGCTGATGGTTTCCCTCCACTGCATGTACCGGGGTTTGGTGACAGCATGCTGGGCATTCTCTTCAGCTGTGGGAGCAAGAGGATCCACTTCAATCATTTTCTTGTACATGTCCTTACGCAGCTTTGGTTTCTCACGGGCCTTAGTCAACTCTTCCTCCAAGTATGTCCTGCAAAAACATCACATCCCAACAAAACTGTAAGGACCCCCCCGACATTTCTTTTTACAACTTATAACCTGGCCTCAAGAAATGTCAACCAGGAAAGTGTTATCACTACCCCAGTTTTGCATATGGGGAAACTAAAAAACACGGACTAATGACTGCACAGGCATATTTAGTGAAACAGTTGCAAGAATCAGGAATTGTGTCATTCAATTCTTGTTCTAACTATACCTTTACTTACTGTTGCATGTTACTGTTATGTCCTGCTTACAGAATGGGAGAAAGCTGAATTCCTACTGTGCCATGAAATAGAACTGTATTTTCAGAGGACAGTTAGGAGAATTCACTTACAATGAAATCAAAACCAAATAGGGCTGCTGAAGTCTTACTGTCTTCTCTCTCCTCAAAAAAACCTAACATCAGTCATCTGTGATTTTTTTAGGCCTCAGAAAGCAAGGAAGGTTTTACTTAATACATCAGACAGTGGAAGACAGAATCACTCTTCATATAGTAAAAATGAAAAAGTAAAGCAGATTATCCGAGCAGCTCCAAACCAGAAGGGGTAACTAAGAACAGGAAGGTGAAGAGTGGCAAACCTTGCACATTTTGCTGTCATCACTCAACCCGTTAATCTGGTAACCGTTAGAAAGCTACTATCCACGTTCTCTACATTCCACTGGACTCCTAGAGCTTGTCCCTTTCCACAAAGCTTGCGCTTTGTCAGGGGCCTGGGGTGTACTTTCTTCATCACAGTGTAATAAACCAGGCTGGTGTTTAGGAGATGCTGTCACTCATTACCAGAATGTTACCTACTTTGAATAAAATATGTACTGCTGGAAATCCTTCTCCTCTTTCTTCTGGGCATACCAGTGCTACACATTTCTACTCTGATTTAGCTGACAATTCATTTAAGATTCTGCATCTATTTGAAAAGGCCCGTCTGCACTCCTGTAAGTTGAATAACTCGTTTATGACAATAATTCTTGAGCACCTGCGCTGGCTCCCAAAAGATTACTATGACAGTTTATACCTCTCTCTACTGTTACTCCAGGCTCTGAACAGATTCCTTATCTATTTGTTATGCTTAGATAACATTTTTGAGGTTTTCCTCTTAATCACAGACGAGAAAAAGAAAAGAAAGTGAGAATCTGGAGAATGAGATGATAGCATCATGGAGGTGTCAGAGCAGGGAAAAACACAGGTCAGTCCTGAGCAGATGGTCAACTGTTTTCTTTACAGAAAAGATCAATACCAGTGAAGACTCATTCAAGCGCTGGAAATGGGCTTTCACGCTGCTATTCGGTCATTCAGATTTGGAGGTGGGAATTTTACTCTTTGTGGGGTTTTTTGAATCACTGTATACACAAAGATTAAATGAACTGGCAGTGAACAAATCATGTAATTTTTCCCCATGTATTATCAGGACACCACAGAGAAACTTTGTCTTAAATCACCCCTGAAAATAACTTGATGTGGATAATTTTTGTGGCTATAGATCAGGCAGTTTACAGAATCCCCGTACAATCAGGCAACAATGGGACATACTCTCCCCAGGTTGCCCAAGGCGATTGCCAAACCAACAACAGGTTGTCTGGACTGAATCCCAAGGCTCCAAAAATGTTACCATGCTCCTCCAGACAGAGCATGACGACATCCTCCCCTTCCTTCAAATGCATTTGGGTTAGAAAGCACTTTCTTTTTCATGTACCCCACCTTATCCCCATCTTGCAGTCCATCACACAAGGCCCTTCAAAATCAGTAAGCAAGTCATCCAGCTGAATGTAGCTCTCGCCATCTCTCTCCACCACACCATGGAAGCAAGGGACACAGGAGCGTAGCGGGTCTTTCATCAATCGCTCAAAACACTCCTTTTCATTCTCTGAGAAGCGTTTGAGAATCTTCCCACTATCAGCTGCCTTGAAACTCCCTAAAAAAGAAAAACAAACACATGCTGACAAGACTGACCCACAAAAAAGAAAAACACCTTCCCCCACCACTCCAGCTTTATGACACCAATTAAAGATTTCCTCTGAACAGAAAAGATAACATGCTTTTCATAAAAAAATAAAACATCCATGACAAACACAGCCGTTGGCAGTGAAAGTCCATTTGGATACATTCCCATGTCAGAATTTATAGCTTTAAGGAGTGCAGCTGCTCCAGGCCATCCATTTTTTTTTCCATGCTAAACTCTTTGTTAGGATATTAAACACTACTCTACTTAGTAAAATGCACAGGAAGAAGCCACAAGCCAGAATTCATTAATCCTCTGGCAGGCTGTTTTAAAGCTGCATAACGCTGCCAGTGTTGGCTTTGTCCTTAATCCTCACATAGGGTATACCTGCTGAGTGTGTACGTACCAAGGCAGTACAGTCAATCAGTGATCGTTAAACAGCCACAAACAGGCTAGAAGCCAAGCACTGCCCTTTCTATACACACATGCTGCCAATGCGCATGTGTGTACCTCCACGTACTGCCTCTTCTCCGGAGCACTGCTAATCTGCAGGTACAGCCTGTAGTGCAATTGGTTTTTTACAGCCCTGCGTCTGAATGGTATCCGGTACAAATGACAGTCTGCATAGGCCAAGATTGGCAGTAATTAGACTCCAGCTGCGGAAGTCGCTCTCCTGTCCCACAACCTGCCAATAACGTCTGAAGAAAGTACACATTTCATTCAGAGGTACCTTTTAATCTACACAACGTAAAACAGGCACCAAAGTAGGAGCCTCATTAATCCTGGGGCTAACGCTCAACTTTTATCACAGCAGGATCCTCAGCAATTGCAAACTGGTTCTTCTCTGACAAATCCTCGAACTGGCACTGCTGCAGCACAAGGGTGAGGGTGGTGATGGCCCAGGTTTTAGTTTAGAAAGAACTTGTCATATCAGAAAAGAACAGCTGCAAAAGGACGGACTAAATGCAGCCACAGAAAACTATCTAAAGCAAAGTGGAACAGTATCTCTCCTCATCAGCCGCTAGTAACCTCTTAACTCTCCTCTTCCACCCTACTACACAAGCCTCCAGAAGGGTTATGCTTACACGACCAGTGCATCACTCCACACAGACCAAGCCAACCCCATACACACTGAGCTAAAAACTGCAATAAGGCTGGGTCATCTTGGCACTCGGCGTGATACAAGTCAGCCCCACCAATGCCACTGTGCAAAATGCAGCTACTCCATTTCTAGGACTAAATAAATTTCTCTGCACAGCTTTGAAGTGCATCATATTAGTGCATTAGCATATAAAGAGGTGGTTCAGGTACTGCATTAAAGCACGATGCAGCGTAGGTGCCTGCCCACATGTGTACTAATAAACCCCGCACTAGCACTTTAGGAACAAGGGCTGCATAGGAATTAAATGAAGCACGAGAGAAGAAAACCTAATGACTTCTCTGTGTTGTTTTTTTTGCCTTACCAGTGAAACAAAGCCTACATCAGGAGCACACTTACCAGCTTCCACAGACACAAAACTAGAACCAGCTGACTGAGCTGCTCCTTGCACTCATCCAATGAACAACGACAGACTCGCAATGCAAACACCCGGTCAGCAAGTCAATTTTCACCAGATTTGTTTTCCACCCAAGGGCTTACATTCAGGTGAGAGGCTGGGGGTTGGTAGAAGAAACACTGTCCTTGCCAGGACTGAGGCATATACAGGCACAGACAGTAATCCTTCCCACTAGGGAACTAACATATTGACTACTCAGTCTGGAAAGATGATCCCGTACCACAACCAACAGCAACAGATGGACTGGGGCTTCAACTTCCCAGTCCCTCTTGTTTCCCTCTAACGTGTATTTTACATATATCACCTTACAAGGATGCATCGGGAGCCTGGCCCTTCCCCAGAGTCTGACCATTGCTTCCTTGCTCATCTCATTTTTCAGGTGTATCACTCCCCATTCCCTATCCCCACCACAACTGAAGGAAAGATGTTCTAGTTCACAGATGCATGTGATATTGCCCACTTCCTTTTACCTAGAGGAAAGAAATGGAGAAACACTGAAACACTGTTTTCCTTGCTGCTGCCATCCTTGCTCCAGAGACAAACACATTGAAGACATCCATCTCACCTGTATGCCCAGCCAACTGCACCCATGAGTAGCGTTTCTTGAAGGGACTGATGACTGGTAAGTTAACCATGGTTTTAATTGTATGCCATGCCTTTTTCTGGAATACAAAGAAAAGAAATATGAAGTTGGGCAAAAGCTGAAATCCTGACATGCCACAAACCTACCACGTAGCTTCACGCACATTGAATTGTTCCTCACTAATTTGTAAGTGCTCAAAGGTAGAACCACAAAACAGACACCATGATCATCATTGGAAAAATATGCACATAAAACCAAGAATGGACAAAGAGTTAAATATAATGTTCTACCATCCACAAGAAAGCTGCCTGCAAGAAATAAAAAAAAAAAAAAGCGTCATACTGCACATCACAGGCCTGTTCTTAGCCACACCTGACCCCCTGTGTGTCTGAGTCATGCAGCATGTGGAAAGCAGATGCTGAACACACACTTATGCACATTTAAGTTTGCATGAGACATGAACATAAGCTGTTTGCCACTGTCAGCAATACTTCCTTTCCCAGAGAACATCAGCATCATCTCATGATTAACGGCTTTCTCCAAGTCATCAGGTGAGTCTTACTGTGACAGATGCATAGAAAATGCACCTCTAGTCGGACATGGAGGTCAACCAGGTCTCTCAGCACCCATTGACATTGTGCTGTAGGATCTACTCCAGGTCACAGATTTTCCTGCTCCCTCCCCTCTTTCCCAATCTTGTTACTTTTTAACAAAGCTGGGCATTGTTCTGGCCACCTTTGGCTGCCACACAGTGCAGCTATCTGGATACCGCTGCAGGCAGACAGGGAAACAGAACAGCTGCTCGCAAACACCAGCTGAGTGCCCTGTTGCAAGGGCAGAAAGGGGAAAAAAAAAAAAAAAAAAAAGTAGAAAGTGAAAAGGTCTCATGCTCTGGAACTGAAACCCAGATGGGAGAGAACCACAGCCCACTGGCATTCATGTTACACTCTGAGGGATCCCAAAGTACTTTACAAACAAGGGCAGCAGGCTCATTTCTTCTCCCTAGGACATGATACCCTGCTGGAGAAAACAAAGGAGCTGGACAATACTTGTGCATGACAATTTAGTGCTGGGAGTTTTTTGCTGAGATCAAGTATGGTTGGGGATTAGGCTGCACCTACAGAAGTGCTTATCAATGGCCTAACTGGGATTCACCAAAATCAATGGGAGGCAATGATTTCACTGAAAACGAGTTTAGGTCATTGCTCAATACCTGAAAAATCCACCTTCAAAAAAAACACGTCCTCTCTAGCAGGGATATGGATCTGATGATTTAGGTGCTTAGGATACCTGATTTTTATTGTCTTCTACACTATACTTCCACAGAAATGAAAAATACAAAAAGTGAAATCACAGGCAATGATACATAGGCAAAATGTAGCTCTCCAGATCACACTCTAACCTGGCCATCCCCAAACTTGTTCACTTATTCCACATTTCCTATAAGATATCCTCTAGCAATGTTGGTCACTGTGTGAGGGTAAAACCCCATGGTTATCTTAGAATGTATCAAGAGGATATGTGAACTCACAGATGCAAGTGATCTTTTAAGGATTTGTCTTCACAAGAAAGTGTTAAGCTACACTGCAAATTAAATTGACATAACAATATAATCACCATACAAGCATACTTATTCTGAAATAAGATTGCTTCTTCCTAGTTAACTTATATTGGTTTTGAACGCAGTTCAAGCTGAAATGAAGTCACTCTCGGTCTGATGTAAGTGCCCTATGCAGCAGTAATACTTTTGAAAACATACTGTGCCAGTGAGAGGAAGCATCCAAAGCAAATCCTGGATGTTTAAGAATCACGGAGACTCGGTTGCAGTTACTTCAACTCCACAGATGTTACCAGCTCTAGCTAAACTCCAGTTTATAAATACCTTCTGCTGGTTTAAATGACCCTTTCATATTCTATATTATTTGGATTTCATATTTTATATTACTTGCTTTAAGTCGTTCCAAACTGCAGCCTTCTACTGCTAAACAGTGATTTGGCTCTATCACCGAGCTAGCTGGTGTTTAGTGAGGATGAAGGAGACTCTTGTACACCACTTATAAACGTCCATAGCCTCCTTCTGGGGGAAAGTGCGATGTAACTATTGTTATTCAAGTAGCAAAGATAAATTACTTTTGTATAGTCTATTTGCCAGATTTAACTGATAGCAAAAGCCCTTCAGTCTGCTCCACTGTTTCTATTCCAGAGGGACACAGCCCTAAGTTATTTAAAGAATAGCTGAAAGTAAACATCATTCTGAATTAAAATGACCCCTTTGAATGCAACTCCTGCCAAAGATTTAGGTTTTGAAGACTCCAGCCCAATTTTCAGGGTAACACTGCTTTTTCCCCTTCCCTTAATCAGAAGTCAGCATTGCTCCATTACTCTCCCATAAAGATCCTATACTCATCCTAATGTCTCACTCCTAACAAACTGTATCCTATCTCCCAATGACTTGTAATACTGCTATATCCAGAAATGATGAGAAGCTCAGGTTTTCAAGGAAGGCACATCAACTGTCAATGCAACACCACGCTCCAGTGTCTTTCCCGCCTCCTCCCTCCCACCTAGCCCTAAGAAGCCGCAGCTTTTATTTGTACTGTGGGTGTGAAGGAGAGACAATGGGCCAAATTCAGCCCCAGCTCGAGCGGACTTTGGCTGCTTAGGTTACAGCTGCCTTGGCTGAGTATGTTCAAGCTACTCATCCAATACGCAGACACCGACAATTTTTTTTTTTTTTTTTTAAATAATCTCTTCACAAACATTTTTCCCCCTCAAGACAGGGAAAGCCTGAGGCTCAAGCTAGGAGGAAAAGGATTGCTTCCAGACCCATCCCATGGCGCATGCTGCCATCGGCAGGGGTTCAGCAGTTGCACTTTCCTCTACTGCAACTTCCAGTCTCCCAACTCACTCAACCCAGGATGCAAATTGCCAGGATGCAAACAGGGCTGCATGCTGTTGGAGCAGTGGTGTGAGTGGGAAGATGAAAACTTTGTGTGCCTGCTGTGGGAGGAATCTTTCTCACTTCTATTTCTAAAGCAAGATCTCTTCCTCTTTGTTAGCGATGGTATTATGTGCTTTTCAAATCACTGCTTTATGCTGCAATGGCAAAGAGGACTGCTACCACTGCCCATCTATATTTGCAGTCCATATCCCCTTCAGTCCCTGTTTCTTCTAGATTTCTGCTAAGTCTTCCTTGATCTTTTGCTCTGCCTGGGTTTCTCCAAGCCCTCATTTCTTTTAGATTCCCAGCCAGTGTATGCTGTTCACATATATTCAGGGAAAACTCTGATATCTCTGTATCAGGATTGCCTGAATCAGGTGCCCTTGACATCACCGATGCTGTTTTATATGCCTCTTGGGATCAATACACTCAAGAGTTTTCCAATAGGAAAAAGGAAACTATTCCAAAAGGGCCAAGAGGTGAACATGAGAAATACTAACATTCTTAGATTCAGCATATAAGTTACTCAATGTGAACTGTAACTGACACACTATGTATATCTCCCTAAGCAATAAAAGGTGTGGGATGCTAAAGGGGGGAAAAGGTAGTTTCCTGCCAACGGGTCAGCCCGTGTGATGGGCTGTGCCACTGGAACTGTGTCCCTGGTAGCAAACGAACAAAAATTCAGGAGAGAATGGGAGAACCAATTCCTGCAATGCAGCCACAACACATGCAAAGGATTGTGGCTTGGTATCTGATGTTGATCTGTGTTATCTGGATTACTCTTCCGAATCACTCTTCCGAATTTGAAGCACGGCACTGAAGACAAGCATACATCCATGCAGCAGATGTGCCAGACTTGCCCTGTGTTCGCACTGGCACATGCAGACAGGATGCTGGCCAGATGAAATATTCCCAGCCTATTCAACCCTGGATACAGGTAGCTGTTGCCATCATGCCGATCCTATTAGGAAACAGCAAAGATGAGCAGCAACCGAGAGCCACTGGGTCCTGTGAGCACAGCTTTCTCCAGGCCTTTTCTCATGATGAGAACACAACTGCATACATAACTAGTATGCAGAAGCACAGCCATGATGATCCTGCCCAAATACACCAGTACAACTTGGCTGACGAAAACCCACTAAACTCACTGGTAGCCATTTCATCCATTTTAAGGGGTTTTGGCTCAGGCCTCACTGGCCCCAAGAATTAATCCACAGGAACCAACCGGCTTTCCTGAAACGCTCCCACCATTTCAGGACAAGGGCTCTAACATCTTAATAGCCAAGCTCACTGAACAGATTAGTGCAGGCTCCCTGAATTGGGAGGGGTTTTTTTGGTTGCTGCTGCTGCTGTTTTACAGGCAGTATGGAGCAACTGAAATCTCTCTCCGAGCATATGCTGAATCCCTCAGGGACAGATGAGCCACTCTGACTCCTAAGGGCAACAGGGGATAGGGACCTGAACCTTCCTCTGCTGTTCCATGCAAAAATAAATAAAATCTCTCCCTTATTTAAGGGTAAAATGAAAACAAAGATCTCAGTTCTGTGAACACCTTAAACACATGTAACTACCCTCAGACAAGCACTGACAAACAGGCAACATACCCAGGAATTTGCAGAATTGAGTCCTAAGTGAAGCAATTACAATAATTAAAAACACCAATCATATCTAAGCTAGTAAGGATCGGGTCGAGGGGGTGGGAGCACAGATAAGAAAAACCTTTTCTTCAGAAAAAAAAACAAATCAGTTTTAATAATCATAGCATGTTACTTGAAACTATAGTGAGTTAAAGAATGAAAGTACATTGAAATGTAACATAAATCAACAGGGTTCCTAAAAAAGTTCATTTTTCCATCAGCAGCAGAGTGGAGGAGTAGTTTCTTGCCTAAGCTGGTAAACTTTCATGGAAATTCTGCTAGACTATAGTAAACAATGACCCTTGAATCCTTTTTCCAGGAAGATTTCAGCAGTTTCTTTATCCAAGATCCTGTTGTCTTTTTTTGTGCACTAGTACAAAGCCTACGCAAGCCTACGGAGAGCTATTATGACAGCAAGAAACAAAAGGATAGTGAGAAATTTCTTTGTAATCTTTTTTTTTTCTAAAAGGCTTTAAGAAAGAGTACTTAATTGTCAGTCATCATAATCTACTGTTCTCTTAAAGTCTTTACATCATTTAGGCTAAATTCTGCCACTCTGGGATACGGGGGCTGAAATCTGATCTGTATTGCTGGTTGCCACTGCGTACTCAGTGTCTCACTAACTCCTAGAAGGAACAAGGTTCCTCCAAAGGGACTTGCAAGGAGTACAGAAAACTATAATTATCAAAAAGTTACTACATGTGTTTCAAAATAATTCTATAAGAGCCATGTGCCCCAAACACAAAAGCACTGAGCAATGCCTTGCCTGACAACCTCAGCCAACACAGCGCAAATGAGCAAGCATGTGAGAAGGTGATGGGTGTTGGCCTTTTTCCGGACACCGTAACCGTAACAATAGTGACTGGAAAAGTAACACCTGGGAACCCATCAGCCCATTAGCTGGAACTGCCTTCTACGAGCAGGCCCTAAGGTAACACTAAGCATTACTAAACTGGGTATCAGTTATGACTTATCCATGCGCAGTATTAGTCATTCTCCAGTGGCTCACCTTTCTGCTGTGATTTTTTTTTTCCCCTTCTTCTCTTCCTTCTTCCTTCCTGGGTCACACACTAGCACCCATATTAGCCTCTAAGTGATACAACAAATCCTTATAAGGTCCATAAGATTATTCACAGAGCTGTCATAAGTATCGGTGTGAGCAGCTGGTAGGGTCTAGTCTGCAAATAGCTCTCAATATTTGTTCCTTCTAAACTCTTGTGTATGTTTTACAGTTTTATTATTGTTTCAGTTTTACATTTTGTAGTATATACATTTACTCAACCAAATGCTTTTAAAACCCTATGAGTTGATTTTATCTACAAAGCCCTTGACTGTTTTATTTACCTTAGTTTATTAAAACTAAAATAAATCAGCTTGAAAGCTGGTTTTTCTTAATTCTTTATGTCATTTTACTAAATTACTTCATTCAATTTGGAAAATGAAATTAACATTCAGATTTGTTCTCCATTTTCAGTATTGTCACTTTATTTGCATTGGCTTTGACCTGACATATTGGACCTGCACATACAAAGAACTTACATTTAAGTCCAAAGCTACTAATCATATTATTTTAATGAACTAAGCCCAGCCTGAACAAAACTTTGCTTTTATCTGTCTCAATGCAGCCACTGCCTGCTGTTACCATAAAAAGCTTCCATACAAAATCATTTTGAGCAGACCACAACCAAGACAATTACTAGCCTAATTTAATTACCCTGTAATTAGATATGTTTCTCTCTGTGTGTGAATATAATCAATAACTGCAGTAGTATAATTACAACCTATTTAAAAAAAAAAAAAAATCACAAACACTTTAACAAGGAAGCTACTGCTTTATCAAAATCACAATATTCTACCAAGACAAGTTGTTACCAGCATAATTTCCCCCAAACCAATGCGTTTTCCACAAGTGCAGCTTCACAGCAGCCAGCTTCAAAGGTTATTAGGGATTTCATATTTTCAAGGGAGTGCAGCTCTGGGACAGCCAACTGTATGGTTTCATCTCATGGAGAGATCTGGGGATTTGAGTGATGTTACATTAAAAAAAAACAACTAAAAGATAGTGAGAGTTGCTGAGCAACATGGTATCTTTCCGCTTACAGTCACAGAATTTGCCTACTGAGGGATTCTGGTTTTGAGTTCTTTCAGTTTGAGACTTAGTGTAGTTGTCTTTGCAGATCGGAAAGAGGCAAGCAGTTGACTTGGTCAGATCCAGATCCTGGAACAGCAGACATTTTTATGCCCAATATAAGCGAATTACAATTATCCTTGGTTTTTCTTCTAATAATATATACATACATATATATATATACACATGCATGCAAACTTTTAAAATATCTAAAGCAGCTAGTAAAAGTTTTTCATTGTCATTGATCAAAATTCCATGACTATTTTTTTTAGTTGTCCAGACTATAACAACTCCTAGGGTTGGGATCATTTGGTATTTGAAGCTCAAACCTAACAAGGCATCATACTGCAGTGGAGAAAGTGAGGCACACATGTCATTTTTGCCTTATTTGTTGGGAGAAATACAACTTCAATATCCACAAAGGCTCTGCGTAGGGAAGCAAGGTCCAAGATTTGCCCATAGCTAAAACAAGAATACCCCAAATAACAAAAAAAAAAAAAAAAAAAAAATCCCTGAATTTGTCATATAAGGCACTTACTTTATACTTTCAGCAGCCTGTTTCTGTGCTTTTGCCCCTTATTAAAGGTTTCTGGAATCCTCAAACTGAGGAGATTCTTTCTGCCAAGTCTACTACCCACTTGGCTGAATCAGACATGAATCACAAATCGAGACAAAGATCTCAATGGGTGGGAGGTGAAAGAGCAAGTCAACAAGAAGAATGCTCCCCAAGCAAGCTCCGAGTATGTGAGCAAACACTCACACAAACCTTTATAACTAAGTTTCTGAGCACAACACTTGATTCAGCTCCCAAGATAGGGTGAGGCTCTTGTAGCAACTGACTTAGCCCCATTACTACCACATTTCATCTTCTCTTGTCACTGGGCAGTAAACAGGTTCCTGATGCGCACAAACACTAGTCCGCACACTAGTGATTGGTGATCGCTAGACAAAAAGGTATTTAGGGCCAGAATCAAAATGTTGCTCTATGATAACTTACATCAATGGATAGCACAGCCCAGAGTCTGGAGATCTGAGCACCTGCTTTAAAAAGTCTGTGCCCTCAGCTGATATGCAACAGCATCATTCTTCAGACTGTCAGAGGTGCTATGCCAGCCAACATCAACTGATAATTCATCCAAATCACTGCAACTGGCCTCCTGCCAGGGCAGTTGTGTTACTTCAAATGCTGTCAGCTGTCACTCAAGGAATACAAACAGCATAACCATGTCCCTGATCAAGGAAATCGATGAGCAATTTCCATGTGCCAGATGCCTTGGGAGCCTTGACCATCCTTGTATCTGCTTCAGTCCCCAAGGGAAATAACACTCGCTGCTTTGACACACAGTTGATGGTATATGGTGTATGAATGCCAGCTGGAGCTGTAAGACTGATGATCAACAGCAAGGGAGAACACATGTTCCTAAAGAAGGACAGCAGTTTGCACGCTACACGAGCAACTTCCTGATCAGCACCTCTCATCAGACTGCCAGGCAAACTGTGACTACACCTTCATCTCTCCCTCCCTCTCTTTCACCATCCAGCCTCCCAGGCTTTGAGAAGAAACGGTGCTCAGCCTGTGCTTAGCCCTTGACGCTTCCGGTTCTGCACTCAACCATGGGTGAGGGCCACAGCTGCTCAGCCCGCGTTTGGCAGGTGTATCCTCTGACTGCAGGGTTTTCATTTCCTGTTTGTACCACACTCGAGATGGGCTGGTCTAAATCTTCAGAGTCATAAGAAACACTTAACGCAATAAGCAGAACAAAGCTGCAAGACAGAAGCCTCAGGCTCCTGTGTTTTCTCCTCTGTCATGCCTCACCATGCAGTGAGATGCATACATTCTTTGGCTCGCTGCTCTTTAGGATACTTGGTAAGGTTGTTGGATGTTCAATATGTCTGGACTAAAGGAAGAAGTTAAGAAAAGAGAAACGGATGGTTGGTATTGGACTAAATTACTACGAGCACAAAATTCCATGTCCCACTCCACAGTTGGATTCTACTTGAAATTCCAGGAGCAGTCCCTCTCCAAATCAGAGGCAAATGAAGTGCAAAGAAGGGAAAGCATTGCTTGCCTTTCTGCAAACATCGTCAAGAGCCACAATCTGCTGACTATTCTGCAGGAATCAACATTGGCATTTTGCTTCTGATCATTATCAAGTGAAATATCTACAACCTTCATGTCATTCCCAGGCCAAAAGCCGAAACAGTCAAGGAATTAGATGGCTTTAAAGCTGCACTGTCACAAGGGTTTCCTTCACTTTTCTCACTGAGCTGTTGTAAAAGCCAATACTGTTGACTGAAAGACAAATTTTATTTTAATAAGAATCAACATTTTCTGTTCTAAGGGATACTAAAATGTCTACTTTTGATAGCAGGCATTAAGCATGGCCATTATCTCTACCTTCGCAGCTTGTGCTCTGTTCTGAAAGGCACCGGTTCTCTAACAGGATGGAGCTCTGCCATCTCACCCTACTGAACTCAGGAAAACTGAACCAGAGAGGTTCTGCCCCTACCAGGGTTCTGCCAGTCTTGCTGGAAACAGAAGTGTTATTATCCAAGAAGCAAATGGAAAGTTCCTCACTATAGGAAAGTTGACTCACTTTCAGAGCCCAGACATTTGAGATTTATCCAGGCTGTCCATCACCCAGAACAATTTTGTGGTAAATCAAACATCACTTTAGCAGATGGTGTGGCAGAAGGAAAGAAAGCTTTCTTAACCTCCAAAACAACTGCAGTTTAAGTCTTCAGAAACTTCCTATGCCACAGTTTGGCAATTAGAGGATTCTCTGCCCATCCTCCATCTATCCTCTGCTTGCCATGGGTCATGACTGACATCAGCAGTCATGAGAAAGGGACATCTAGAAAGACAACACTATTTAGATGAAAAAATGAGCCTAACATCCTATTAGGTAGGACACAGAATTACTAGTTCCAAACAGGATGAATATTTGGGAATACTGAAAACTCAAAACACATCCACACTTGTCTATACATAGACCAATAAATAGATTCAGCCTAGAACATAAGCACAATTTGTTAAGGCACAAACATGTCATTTGTGAACTGTGTATGACCTCAAATCCAAATGTACTACAAGAAGTGCCAATCCATTTAAATCAGGTGTGGTTTCTGCACAACATCAAGCGAGACTGTGTTCTGGCAACAAGCCAGGAAATAACTTCAAGAAGCTAATCTTCCCTGAGTGAACTCCAGGCGCTTCGGAAGGAAGCTGAGCATGCGCTTCATCTTATTTGCTAAGGTGGTGCAGACTGTTACCTAGACACACAGCTCTATCCTGCCTGCCCAGCAGTTCAGGGCTAGGCTCACCACCGGTTTAACACCCCAGCGATCCAGTGGCCACAGGAGAATCTCCAGTCTGAACAGATAAAGAGAAATGAAGGAAATGTTAATGCTTATCCTTTATTACATTTCCCCATTCGCCACAAACCACTACCATCAGACAGAAATTGCAAAATTATCTTCTATTAACTGGTCAAAGACTCCGCCCTTCCTATCCCTAGCAGCTTGGGTTAGCGAACACATGTTGAAAGCTTACCATGCTTTCAACGTATCCTTGTGTAAGGGCCCCAGGAGCCGTATCCCGTATAACTTTGAGATTCTGCCTGAAAGGAACGTTAACAACTGTAACAGTGGAAGACTATTGTGCTGTAATTAATTTTTTCCTGTGGGAAAGGATAGGAAGCACAAGCATAGAATTAAGGTTGCTCTAAGAAGGTACTGGTTATCTGTGATGATTGTGCTCCATTTTGGTCACTATTCCATTAAAGCTTTGACAAAATGGAGGAAAGTTCAGGGATGAATAACAAACATCATATCTCTGAGGCTGAAAGAATTGTGTTTGTTTAGCCTGAGAGGACCAAGCACTGCAACTGTCTTCTAGTACACAACAAGTTTTCATAAGTATAAGAGCCATCGATTGTTCTCCATGTCCACTTGGAAGGGCAAGAACAAATGGCTTTAATTTGCAACAAAACCAAAACATTCAGGTGAGATATCAGAAAAGGGCTTTCCAGGGGTATCAGTGAGTTTTCAAACAGGCTTGACAAATGCCTGTAAAATTGTGGTCTAGCTCAGTCACTGGGGACACCTGCCACCAAGATAGAACTGGGTTGATCCCAGTGTAAATGATCTGCAATACTTTTAAAGGACTTCTAGGCACAGGCACCAAGATGGTTCATCATCAGTGGTCTAAAGATACTTACGTCCTGCAGGACAGCAGGGAAAGTTACATGACCCTTTCTGTGCTTTATTTCCATTTCCCAAAAAGTATTAAAACATTCATTTAAAAAATTAAGTCCCTCACACCAACACTTGTCTGCAAATCATGATTTCCAAAATTATTGTACACATGCATATACACATGCACATACATATAAACAGGTTACTGATAGGTATTTATTTTTAAAATGTACTTACATATAACTTTTTTCTTTCCTACCATGATAATTCAGCTTCTAACATCCTAAAATGCCAGACACTCATTTGCAAAAGATCTGAGCAAACTCCACTGCCTCAGTATGGAATCTAAGCCCAGAAACATGCCCTTTCCCTGCTCCAATTCCCACAACTGCAGGTTGTAATAGCTCCACTTTAGAACACCGTTGAACAATTTAAGTAATTAATGCTTGTAAACTAAATTAGAGGCACTCAAATAAGGCATTCAAGTGCTCAAATAAGCAGCATTAAGTGAAAAGGATTATTAGAGTCTAAAAATACGTCATGTCAAAAACACATCAGACATCCACTGGTAACAATTTGCCATCTGCTCTTCTAATCTATCACAAGACAAAGTCCAGTACTCCATCTCTCCTCTCCTCCTTTGTCTCCTCCAAACTCATACCTCCATTTTCCTCTAAAGAAGCATAAGCAGTTACTGCTTCACCTATCACATACACCACTGTTCAAATACGGCCCACCCTTTGCACTGGAATGCAAGTGTCAACATACGATAGGCACTGTTATTTAGCAGGGTGTGGTATTTACCTAGGGGAAAGCCACATCCTTCAGCAACCACTTTAATAACTCCGAGTTTTAACATAGTGAGATTATTCCAAACCACTGTGTTGAAAGGATTTAAGACAAAAAAACCCACAAACTAACCAAACAAGAAACCCAGAATTAAATGGAAACGGGGACCCTTCAGCTTCCCCCATAGGAGTGAGAGGGCCTTCTGGGTCACGAGGTAGCTGTTTGTTTTTGGAGCAAACCTCAGATTAGAGAAACTCTTCCTGCCTCAAGTCAGCACTAGGAACTATGTAAGGAATCCAGAGAAAAGATGACTTCTCCCTTGGGCAAAACTACAGGATCGAAAGAGAATTTCTGTTAGCAGAACACCACAAGAAAAGCAAGTTGAATTCCTCCTCCGTATCAGAAGCAGGTAGTCCCAGCAGACAAGGGATTATTTAAGATTTTAATTTCCATAATGTAGCCTTAAGAGAGAGAGTCAAATTCAGACCTTACAGAAGCAGGAGTGACTCAACGAAGGACTGAAACTGAAACAAGGCATCTGCCTTCCTGAAGAGTTGTGGGCACTTGAACAATAGTGAATGTGTTGTACAGAGTATGTTTCCTCTGCCCTGAAGGTAAACAAATGTGTTTACAATCAAGATCCTAGAGATCCCACCTTTTTAGAAGCACAAACATTAATTGCCAATTATTAAGGTGCAAACCCAGCAAACAATAAAGAGTGTAGTTTATACATAGACCAGTTATGTACCAAAACTACTCTCTCATAGTAAAAGAGACCAAAAAAACCCCATAAAACTTAAAAGAATTTCATGCTCTTGGTTCCTAGCAACAGAACTGCAAGGCACACTCCCGTATCTTGCACAACCACCTACACCAGCCTCCTGAAATATGGAGCAAGCAGCAGCTTCTATGCCGGATTGGACATAGGTAGCAGAACCCAAGAGTGACCCACATCAATACACCAGGGCTCAGCAGACAAAGAAGAGGCAGACCTTTGAAGTCTCATTTGCAGGTGGTTTTAGGCTTACGCTGCACACAGGGAACAAGTCATGCAGAGAAGTTACTTCACAAGCCAAGACTGATTTTGCTGCCCTGTCTGCTCTTTTTCTTGAAGAACGCAATGTAAAAAGAAAACTGGCGACTTGGCTACATTCATCCTATAGCCATCCCCTGTCCCAGACAGGATTGCTGCCTATACAATCAGAGGACTGAAAAGGCAGACTGGGGCCAAGACACACAGCTATGGCAATGGCAGAGAACACATTTGTAGAGATAACGCAGAAAATCCCAATGGATGAACAGGGATGAAAAAAGATCGTTAGTTTTCACTCCAGTTAATGTTGGAATGGGAAACCATGCTCAGAACATCAGCCAGTCCTACTGCTCCAAAAAGACTTGGAGACTGTTGGTGTAGGGATTAACAAGCACAGGGCTATTAGACAACACAGGACTTCCTCCCTCCCTCCCTCCCTCCCTCCCTCCCTCCCTGGTCTCATTGCTGAAGGCAGTCAGTCCCATATTCTCTTTGGTCTTGCTATAAACTTCGGGAAAACAAGGCATGAAACTGTTACAGGGGCCTGATTAGTGCCCAAATCCATGCAGATCATTAGGCCAGAGAGAAATCCAGAGACTCACTTCATCCTAACGTATTTAAAATACGCCTTCATCATTTTTTCTAATGAATGCCTTTGGTAGCCATGGTGGTGTCATGAGCAAGTGACAGGCAAAAGCACCTGGAAGCCAGGAATCTCCACTTTAAAATCCTCTCATAGGATTTTCAACAGAATGGCAGGATCTGTCCTGAAATGAGTACCTTGGGATTTATTTGCTTAATCCTTCTGGGTTAGTACGAAGAAGGCAAAAAAGTGCCTTATCTAAATTCCACAGAGCAAGACAATACAAACTGTATCCAATTATCAGCCCAAAATTCTGACACTCAGCATTTTGCACTATGAAAAGTGAAAGCTGGAGCGTAGGAAGGTTTCCTAGTTTCTTCAGATTACATTCAGAGGAGAACAAAGCTGACCCTTTGTGGAACCGGCGCCGCTGTTCCTACAGAACGCGCATGGGTGGGAACGGCTGAGGAAGGAGCCCACAGCAAGCAGAGCTTATCGTGATTAGAACATTCAGGTCAAGCACACTTAGCCAACAACCCACTCCAACCCCGCAAAAGATAACAAACAGCCAATCTGCACGCACGAACACTGTTCACACAGATTTTTATCCTTTCTATCACTGCATCACATAAGCATACAGCGATGGCAAAAAATACAGAGGCCACCTTTTAAGACTTGCTCTAGCTCTGCCTCTTTCAGAAGATCAGGGTCTCCAACCCCAGATTTTCTGTAGAGCCACTAAAGCACCAATGCACAAGAAGCCTTTCTGCTTCTGCGTCTCATTCTCCTGAGAACTGCTCTAAGTTACTCACCTCAAAGAAGCACAAAAACTTTTTGCTTCAGAATGAACAATTCCAACAAATCTGCAACTGTGTCCAAAGCTAGAAAAAGATACGTCTTGATCCCATGAGAAATTTTCTGATGAATCTTGTGAAATGCTTCTTAAACTTGGATTTTGAGGAAAGAGCCTGATATTTGGCAAGAGGAGAGTTTTCAAAGCAGAAGCAGGCCACGGGAAGACCAGAAGTCAACCTGACCAAATTTGGCAAATTGTAAGAACCTCAGGCTCATTTGCAGTAGACACTCGTTAGTCTTTAAAAGTTACCTTCTGTGGAGATTGCAGGGCACAACACACACAAGGGATTGATGGAGCTCAGCTGTGAAGGCTGTGGTTGGCCACCCCACTCTTCAGACACAGGCGAGCTTGAGCAGGCTCAGCTGTGCACAACGCAGCTGTGACCTAGGTTTTCCAATAGAAGAGGGCCATCTCCCACAGGGCTTGAAGAACCTCTCCAAGTACAGCGCTCCTTTGACTGCCTTCTTTAGTATGGGCATGTTAAACAGACCAGCCAGCTCTAGCTCACTCAGCAACATGTGCTTTGAAAAGGAAGGGAGGATAAAACACTGTTGTCACATGCTAGCACTTTCCACTACTGGAATGTGTTCAGATGGAGAATTATGTTTGCACTGGAACTTTAATAATGTCTGAGCGCTCAAAAGTTAGAAATTTTCAGAACTGATGTTTTCTGTGCAATCTTAAGTTATCCTCTTTATGTTAACACTTGCCCTCTTCTGTGGAGCTTATGATATAGTCTTTAATTACATAATAACATATTGTAGTTCCTATTCATTCAGTGTAAACAAACAATTCCTGACTCTATAAAAAGCAGCTTTTTTTTATTCTGTCCTCATTGGCTTTACCATTTTTACTTCACTTACTGGAAATCTACTGTAAATGTAGTTACTGAGTTTTGTGTGGTAGTTTCAATACAGCCATCACTACAGTAGTAGAGTGCTTTCCAAGTATTAATGAATTTGTTTTCACAATCTCTGTTATGCAAACTTTGTTATTCATATCTTATAGGGAAAATACCGAAGGAAAGATGGGTTAATATGAAAAGTACCCACTAATTTTGAAAGCTCAAACTAAGGTGTCAATTTTTGCTTTTCCTGATACCTACTGTTATATAGTACTGTAGAACAGCTCCCATTAACTTCCGTTGCAGGTACAAACGTTCAGCATTTCTGCTAATAAGACCCACGCTCTCAAGTCAGTCAACAGGAGAATGAAAAAATACAATTAGCAGCCATGGTGAAAGTCTGCATAAATAGCTTGCCTAGTCTCTCCCAGGGACACTGTGAAAGGCAAGCAGTTCTCCAGATCAGCGTTCAGCAGCATTAAAATTGGGAAGTCAGTCTTTCTCTTCCTGTGATCTGCCTGATTTGTTGCATATCTATCTATGAAGAAACAGAGGTCCTGCAACACACAGCAACATGTGTAACTGTAACTTGTCCTTTGAGTTGATCTGAAATATAAAACAGCTGCTTATTAGTTGAGTTCTACATTAAAGGCTGCAGAATATTAATATGCCCACACTGCAGTCACTTTAGTTCTTTTCATATATTTTCAATGCTTGACTGAATGATGTCTTAATATAATTGCCTCATGTTCTCCTGATGTGTTTTTTGGGTTTTTTTGAGAATGTATTTTCCTTGTTTTTTAAAGCAATAGTCTGCTTGTCCATTAAGTTTTGATCTTCTGTCTAGTCTTTCCCCTTGCATTTCCAGTGGCATTCCCAACCAGTCCCAATCACTCCCCTCCTGCCTGCCTGTATGTATCCTGTACCTACCACTACCATCTTATCTCCCGCGTCTCCAAAGTTTTGCTCTCAACTAGCCTGGATCAGAATCACGCAGCTTCCTGTTGCAGTGCGTCTGCCCATAAGACTGGTCATTTGAAGCACAAGTGAAGAGCATGTGCCACATGCTCAGGAGATCTTTGAAGATTTTCAGCAGAGGTAGTGATTTCAGAGCATCTGAACACGTTTCAGTACTGGAAGGCGCTGACACGTGACAACAGTGTTTTATCCTCCCTTCCTTTCCAAAGCACATGCTGCCAAGTGAGCTAGAGCTGGCTGGTCCATTTAACATGCCTGTGCCAAAGAGGGCAGTCAAAGGAGTGCTGTACTTGGAGAGGTTCTTCAGGCCCTCTTGCATCCAGCAAACCTAGGTCACAGCTGCGTTGTGCACAGCTGAGCCTCCTCAAGCTCGCCTGTGTCTGAAGAGTGAGGTGGCCGACCACAGCCTTCACAGCTGAGCTCCATCAATCCCTTTGTGTGCACTACAGACAGACTTGGAGGAGCACCAGCACCTCCAAGGTGAGAAGTAGAAACCTACATTTGATTCAGCACTCCACCACAGGAAGCAAAGAAAGTAGTGCACAGAAATGACATGCTGTCCACAATGAACATCACTGAGAAGAACCACTGCAGTGTTCTCAACTATATGGAGCTGCTTGAAAAAGCTAAGACACAAAGAAAGCTGCATTCTCTCTAGCAGCTCAGGGTAGTGAAGGCAACTATAGCTAAGACTGGATCATTTCATGCTGGGATGTGGTAGAGACCAGGGGACAGAATCAGTTATACTGACAGTGAACAATGATTTCCTACCATGACTGGAAAACAAAGGCATTCTCTTCCTATGCAGTGTTCAATGTAATTTACCAAGAGATATCACTCTTATCATATGAAAGTTGTATGAAGACTACAGCAGTTTGCATTCTCCTCTGATACATCACAAGTGAACTGTGCCATTGCCACTAGCTTTCTTACTCACACAGTTCTACGACATCGCAGCTTCCTGTCAAACAGGTAATCGCTTGGTGGACTGATGAATCATACACATATCAGTGTCAATTACATGCAAACATAACAGGTATCTATACCTATTCTTTATCACCTGTAACCACACCTCTGTTACCAATGTGGCTCAAGTATGGATGTCAGGAGGCTGATGAAGAACAGCGGATTGAAGCTGAATGTAAGTAAAATAGAGGTGATATCGGTGGGCTGCGGTGAACAGTTTAAAGAGTTTGCATTCACTGTGCCACCTTACTTGGATATTTCATCCTGTAGATAAGGAGTGTTCCTGGATTCTGGGTTAATGCCAAGCTCCCACAAAGCAGCGTCTGTGTCATGCTTGCTATAGTCACCAACTGGCTTGGAGATTCTGTCCCAAAGCTCTAAATCTGGATCGTGCCAGGTCTATGATATTGCTTTGAATAAGCTGCCAACTGGTCTTTGGCTAACTTCTTGTGCTCGCCAAGGAATTGGTAGAGACCTGTTACCAAGGCTTGGTAACAGGGAACAGTAGCCTAACACCTGATGGGTTCAGGGGAGGTTTCTATAGCATCAGTCCCACTCTTCCATATTTTGGAATGGAAAGGAAAATTTCATCCCTTGTGGGAAGCTCAGCGTTTATTGATACAAAAACCCACCCAAATGCTGCTGGCTATGTGTTATCCCAGAAGGCATTCTCCATTACTGACAGGAATGGATCAGTTAAGCACTGGAAACAATATACCAATGCGTTTGCTGGTCTGACACTGGGTGGACAGGTAGCCTCTCCCCCTTCCCTATGCTCTCCCTCAGAATGAGCTGATGGAGACTAACACCTGCTTCCCCCCCCGACCCTTTTTTTTTTTTAAATTCTATTTTTCCCCAGGTATGCTATGGACAGACAATGCCATCTTGCCCAACTTGTGAGCTTTTTAGAGGAAGCTCTGTTGGTAGAGAAAGTTGAAAAGAGCACTTTAAAATGCAATCTAAACCTACGCTATGCAAGATCCAAATTAACATGGACTGACAAGCCAATTCTTTCTGCCTCAGCCCCCTTTCTCTGCAAAATCTACACTGACAGAGAAGGTGGAAGAGAGACAGACAGTGACTCTACTGGTGCTGTACATAAGACAAGATCGCTTTTTCCTTCCAAGATATGCAAGGATAATATTACCTTTTCTGCCATCACATTTCATAGATAATCACCATACTTTTCTTAGTCACTGCTAAACAAAACAGCTATCAACCACATAAATATAATGTGCATTCTCAGCTTCCAGAAATATTAGCCATATTAAATTGCATCACATTGTGAGCATTTAATCAAACTGATTCACTTCAACACATTCCATTTATAATAAACCCTAGATGTGAGTTGAGAGGTTATTTTTGTCTACATTCAATTAAAAAAAAATGTTCACTCTCATCAAACCAGTCTAATAGAGTAACAGTGTCAGAACCCAAAAATATACCTAGATGTGCAAAATTTCCAAACTACTGCTCTGGCCACTACCCTTATTCCTTTTTAGACTGGCATGGGTTTTCACAAATAAATCTTCAACTCTGCTGAGTCAATGATAGCCTGAGAAAAATCTACTTAGGTATGCCCTCTTTAAATATGAACGCATTACCTGATGATGACTCGCCGCTGTTACTTACTTTCTTTCCCTCTTTCCAGATGTAATAAGCATTATAAGGAGGTTTGAACTGTAGAAGTGCACGTATAAAGAAACTTCTGTAACATACCTAATCCAACAGGTCCGTAAGAAAAAAGTTATAATAGAGCTCTTCCAATTTTACACTGTACACCCAAGCAACATGTCCTTTAACATAAGAAAAGTGAAAACTATCAGAAGGAAATTGACTGTAAGTCACCATTTCAGATATATCCAGAATCAGAAGCTCTTAACTGATAAGACTTAATTGCCTCTCTCTCAACTGATTTGGTAAGAGCTAACTCATTTCCTACCAGACAAGAATCTGCATTACTAATAAACAGTCACCGCTAGAACTAACACTGCTGAGGTTTCAATATACTCCACCATTTGAGTGTACAGTGGAGAAGAAACCATCCTCAAACTGACAGAAGGCTCCCAATTCAGAGTTTTGGCCCAATAACTGCGCAACATGGAAATGTGGAACATACTGTACTGCTGTTCACCTCATATTTGTTCAGTATACAATAGAAAGATTTCAGTATACAAGATTGTCATTATAAATCAGCATTTTTTTTTAGAACTATGAAATGTGTTCCATTAAAAGTAGTTGTTCCATGAGCGGCAAACTAATGAGGCCCGGTTTCTACTTGACCGGTATGTACTGTCCTGCACCCTTACCAGAGTAACTACAGCTTGTTACTGTCCCCTATACGCTTGTTCCAAAAAACCTCCAATCCTTCTCACATTTCCACACCTCCCCACAATCTCCTCACCTTCTTCCTCCATCTCTCAACTAGTGCCTTCCACATTCCCTAACCTCGCCAGCCCACAGTACTGTATTCTCCCTCTCATACTTTCTCCTAATTACCCTCAGGACAAGAGGCACTACCTGCTGCGGCTGGCGCAAGCACATAAGCACTGATCAACTAGCCAGTATGCACATGCCAATTTGCTAGTTAACGAGCAAAACAGAGAACAACCCTCGAACTCATCCTGCACCTTCTCCCCCTGAGAAGAAAAGGTATGCACTTATTTTGGTTTCCTCTTCTCCACCCAGAGGCTGATCTTTGCGGAACTTTAAAGAGCTCTTGAAGAAACTTTGAGATGTCTATCCCACTGCCAAATTTGCCTGAAATATCCACTGAAGTTTATTAAAATGGAATTGATAGAGTGATTACACAAGCTTTCTTTCCTTTGGAAAGTAGGCTAAAAACCCATTAACAGTCTTACTTATGTCATCCCTTCGTTCCCATTCTTCATTTAAAAATAACAATTCTATTCTACTGCATTAGCTTATGTAACCCACCAACCCACCCCTGAGCTGAAGTAGTTGAAACTTTCGGTCTGTATTTATTAAGTGTGTGTGCCTCTCTATATGTTTGTCCATTTTAAGGTGCTTGGTATTATGAAAAATAATGGCGAGAAGATCAGTGAAACCAAATAAGCTTCACTAACGGCTATCCCCCAAAGTTTCTGGACTGGCATCATTGCAAGCAAGAACTGAACTGCTTTTTCTCTAGCAAGCTGTCAGCTGTTCTCATGGTTACAGATCTAGGAATTTGGAATGGCAGGTCACAGTTATGAGAACGAGTAGATTTATTTGGCATGTTTCTATCTAGTAAATAACATTCTCCTATAAAGAGGACAAGAGGCTGCTGTACATTATCATGCTGTTTATTCTCTGTGAAAACCACTTTTTTAAAGTCTCTGTCCCAACAAAGAAGGTGCTAACCAGACTTATGTATTTCTTAAAATTGCTCACTCACAGAATGAAGACAAAAATATATAACTCTTGCACTGTCTCCCTTACTATAAATGGACCACTGGCGCTTTCACTGCGAGATTCAACTGTGTATATACACTTCCCAGATGGCATGAAGCAAGGGCAGAAAAGCACGCTTCCCATTTAAATGCAAGGGAAGGCAGGAACGTTAACCGTAGTCATAGAGTAAAATCTATTCTGTCAATTGGCCATTTGAAAAATAACCAATAATTTTTGATTAAGTTAACTGCCAAGATTTGTGAAGCTCCAGCTACGGTGTTATGCAAATTACATTAACACAGCTATGCGCAATTAGTTTTCACAGAACCACAAGTTCAGCTAACAGGACAGCAGCAGAATGGGCTTCTCACACACTGACAACTCCTCATTGCTGGAGGGGTCTTCCTCCAGGAAAGCCAAGGCAGTCCAGTTTCCAAAGCCTCTGTTAATTACTGCTAAATGAAACACGGAACTTGTGCCGAGGAACTGGAACACCTACCCACTGAGCTTCTCTCACAGGTGGGCCTGCCTAGACGCGAATAGCGTTTTGTCCCTGCTGTGCCAGGCTGGAACTATACTGTAACCATCAGTCATCGGTCCCAAGGTATTCACTCCCCCCAACAGAGGCCCTAAGGCTCCAGGGACATGCCCACATACTGCGCTCAATAAGAAACAAAAATTTAACGTTGTCATGATGTGCCAGTTCATCCAATCCAGAATGCTCTGTGAAACACTTAACTGAATCACTCATCCTCTTGGAGAACTCTCTGTTGCCCTAGTGAGCTGCCAGGGAGAACCATCCTCCAAGGGGGATGGTTGGGGACAGCACTCCCAGGCTTACCATCCCAGGATTTACAGCCTGATGACTCCAGGGCAGCAAGCCCTAGTACACAGAGGAAGGGCTCCAGAGCTTCCCGTCTCTCACACAGGCCTGCGCAAGCAGCTTGAGAGCCCACAATATTTCAAAGACCCAATTGAGTCTTGATTTCCAGGTCAACGGTAGAGGCCTCCAGCTGAGAGGCCTGGGAGGGCCTTCTTCAGCTTAGGTCTCAAGCTCCTGGGTCTGCAGATGGAAGCCTTGAAGCCCTGATAACAGGAACGTTATCAGAACTTCTACTCCCACAGTTGAAGACCTGGGCAAGTTTCCAAGGTCCCTGCTAGGCACTGGGGAGTCAGGCACTGGGGAGTCTGGTAGGCTTGACAGTCCAGCAGTCCTCTCAGCGCTGGTCTGAGCTTAGTCATAAGGTGCCAGCCTCCAAATTAATTTCCAACATTTCCAAAGAAAAGTCAAAAGAAATTCCAATACAAGGGAAATTTCAAAATGTCACCATTTCCCACGAATTAGGGAACATCAAGTTTGACTCACCTCTGATTTCTGTTTCCTTCCTTTGTGTTCCACTCTAAGAACGAGCCTTCATCTATTAAAATACATACACTAAAACCAATAAATATGAACAAAATGTGCCAGTTTGCCTCTAAATAGAATCTTCAAAATATAAAACCATTCCTCAGGTTATCCTGAAATTTCTAGTTATTTTCACATGTACATGCCTGCCTTGAACCCAAAGCCTCTAAATTCTAAAACACACTTCTAAAACATTCTAAAACACACTTATTCTTCCTGCCTCAAGATTAATTAGTAGAAAGGACACATCCTGTAAAGTTGAACCCACAGAGGTTCAAAACAGAGACTTCTACTTTGGCATGCTACGTATTCACTGCTTCACTAAAGAAACAGCGTCTGTGAAGACTGAACAGCTGAGCGTAGGGATTGCTAGCATCGCAGCACTGTCCAGTACCGAAAGACAGCAAACACAAGAACAAGGCTGTCCTGGTCACCTCCAGGTATCAGCAAGCACACAGTGCAGCCACCCGATGAAGTGCGCCTGACCGCAGGGAAAAAGCAGATTCCTGGGATTCGAGCGCTGGCTGGGTAATGCAGCAAGGAAAGGAGGGATAAACTACATGAGCATGCATTAAGCAGATAAAAGATTTTGCCCATTTAGCTTATTAGGCACTGTCATAAAGTTGGTGATACTTAGTTCTGCTGTTTTACAGTCCTAGGAACCAGTCCCAGCTCTGGTTTGCCAACTTGCCATAGAAGTGATAACAAGATAAAGAACATCAGTCAGAATGCAGGCTCTTGGTGGGCAGTTTGCCCCATCTCCCCCTACACTGCAGGTGTGGAAAAGTAACTCTGCCATTAAAAACATGAAGTATTTTACCACTTAAGTGAATACTTACTTTACCAATAAGACATTAAAAAATCCTGCAGCCGCACTAAACTCGAGAAACCTGCAAAAACTTTTTCCAAAAACTGAATTCTCATAGTACTATTGAAGTTCTCAATTTCCCACGTACCTAAAGGAATAGGGTATTCTCTCAGAATTTAAAATACTTACAATAAAACTATTTTTAGTTTGTCTATAAATCATTGTTGAAGACCTTCTTCAATTTAAAATTTTCTTCTCTTGTCATTAAAAGGTGACTAAAGCCTTTTCCAATTTTGCAGTGCTTAGAAACTTCATATAATTTAAAAGAAATACTACTCGCATCCATTTACACTGTATGTTTTAGATATGTGCATGTCATAATGCATGTACCTAAAGCATACAGTTCTAATGAATGATTTAAGACTCAATACTGCACACGATACTAATGACTTCAGAGATGCAGAAGCAAACCCTTAAAGGCAGCATGGCTTCTTGCCTGAAGAATAGTTTTTGCTTCAGCCTATATTCACAGACAAGTTAACCAGATGTCATGACGCCATCTCAGCGTTCTCCATATTGCTAAAGTGTTGTCACTAAATTCTTGTTCCCTATTAACCACGAATACAGCCCACTGCAATAGCAGGGATATTGAGTCAAATGATCCAATAGCCCTTTTCCACCTTTAACTTCTATTCTTCTGCTACTTTCACAAAATCCCCACTAGCATAGCACGTATTTTAGAAAAGAAAGCCGAACAGCAATACAGTAGCAATTGTTCCCCCCCCCCCCCGATTCTATCTGAGGATCAAAAGTACGAATTAAGTAGTATTATTATTTCTTGATATGCAATATGACAAAGTACAAACTTCCCCCCCCCCCCCAAACGAGGCCACAAGTTGATGCAAACAAAACCAATATTGCGCACAGCAATTTACCTCCTGTACTATGTGTTCTCTAAAGTAGTAAACCCACAATTACCATGAGAAAAGTCCAGCTGGAGGTATCACCTACAAGTTGCATTACTTATTGCTTATACATTTTTTCAAAACGTACGTTCTGCTTGAAAACAATTCAGTGTCAATGAGCTGGCAGTAGAACAACAATTTAGTTTGTGGTCTCAATAAAGGTAGGAGGGGGAATTCACTAAAGCAATATATTTCAGTTACAAAACCCCAGGAATCCTATTATAAGGAGTCAGGCAAATATATATTAAAGATCATGAAAAAGCTACTAACTATATGCCTTTAAAAGTGCACTTCACGGATGAAAGCTGCCAAATTACAGAGGGGATTTACTGAGAAGAATGTGTTACTGCCAGAATGGACAAAAGCATGCATTCTACCCATTCCAAGCTCCTCCCCATCTCCTGTCATGCTCACAGCAAGAAGCAGCTCAAAAATTGACAGCCACAGACTCCAGGATTGGGAGAGACAAAAAATACCTGCTGGTAAATGCCTGGAAATATTTTATTTTGAAGATCTGGTACAGGAGACTGGAAAAAACAAAACACAAAAAACCAACTCACTTATGATCAAAAAACGCCCCTCCATATCCTTGGGACATGAAGCGCAATTTCACAGCAGAAAGGAAACAGCGCACACCTGGCCGCGTTTTAGAAGAGCCAACGTGCAGCAGCGTTTTTCAAACAGGCGCCGCGACCCGTACGTCGCATCGCGCTGCTGCTGGCCCCAAGACAGGAGTTTCCCGGAGTTTGCGTGGCGCTGGGTGACGGAAGCCTCACTCCAGAGGGGAGCGCTGGGTGACCCCGAGGCAGGCGGGGGGCACTGGCCCGGCCGCCCCCGCGGCAGCGCCGGCCGGCAGCAGGAGGCGCCGGCCCGGGGAGCGGGGCAGCGCGCCCCGGGAAACCCCCCCCCCCCCCCCCCCCCCCCCCCGCGTCCCGCTACCTGGTTGGTGTCCTCGCCGTGCTCCAGGTGCACGATGCCCTGGCTCCGGCCCTCCGTGTCGCTCAGCACGTCGTCCTCCGAGTCCTCCAGGAGGGACGAGGAGCCGGTGGAGGAGAGCGAGGAGGTGGAAAGCCGGCGGGACTGCAGGTGCAGCGAGCTGTCCGTCCTCAGCCAGCCGCTCTCGGGGTGCGGCGGCTGCGCCTGGGGGCTGCCCTGCGCCTCCTCGCTCTCCTCGGCGGTCACGGTGAGCCGGGGGATGACGGGCGGCAGCACCCCGTTGGGGGGCCGGCAGCCCCTCTTCGCCGGGTCGGGCAGCTGCCGGGCGGCGGCGGCGGCGACGGCGGCGCAGCGAGCCTCGAAGAGGGAGCGGAGCTCCCCCACGCTCAGCCGCTTGGCCCGGCTGAGCTCCGGGCTGCTGTGCAGCCCCGCGCGGGGCTCCATGGCGGGGTCGGCGCCGGGCGCCTGCCGGGCAGCGCCCCAGGGCCGACGGCCGGGGGCGTGCATGGGGGAGCGCCGCGCCGCCGCCGGGGAAACTTCTTTGTGGCTCAGCCTCCGGCCGCTGCTCGGAGCCCGGCGGCGAGGCTCATGTCCAGCCCGCCCTCCCTGGGCAGCTCTGACTCACCCGCGGCGACAGCCGGAGCCGGCTACCGTGCCCGCTGACCCGGCGCCAGGGCCATGGGGGCGCGCTGGGCCCGCCCGCCGCCAACGCCCCGCTCCGCCTCGGCGCTGAGGGGAGGAGCGAGCCGCGGGGAGCCCCTGCCCGTCCCTTCCGCGCCGCCGCCGCCCTTTTGGTTTCGCTTTCCCTCAGGCGGCCCCGGGGAGCGGCGGGCGCCTCCCGCCTTACCTCGGCGCGCGCCGGCGCCCGCTCCAGCGGTCGCCGCCTCGCGCCCGCCGCCCCCCGCCGGGTAACGGCTCCCCGGGCACGGCGGCTGCGCAGCGCCGACCCCAGCTGGGGTGGGGGGAGGCGGCTTTTGACGCCCTCCCGGGATTTCGGTCCCCTCAGGCCCGCCCGTGGCGGTCTGCGGTCCGTGTGTCACACACACGCACACACCCCACCCCACCGCCCCCACCGCCCCCACCGCGGTGGGCGCTGCCCGCGGGAGGTACCTCGGCGCCCGCCCCGGCCCCCGTGGCGCCGCCTGGACCCGGTGCGAGGGACCTCGGCATCCCTGGGGGTGTCTCAGCTCTCCGCGCGGGGGCGGGAGGGTGACTGAGGTGTCACCAGCCCGCGGGGAGCGGGTCGTCGTGCGTGAGCGATCCCGCGAGTGAGTCCGCTGCCTCCGGGGCGCGGCAGGCTCCCGCGCGCCGGGTTTCACATCTCGCGCGGAGCGTCCTGGGCGGCTTGCAAACGGGCTCGCCGGCGCGTGGCAGAGGCTGCAGGGCAGAGCCGTCCTGGTGCAAAGCCCGGTTTTTTCCGTCAGCGCTTTACCGACTGAGCTGTGCTTAATCCGGTTGCCTTAAGGCTCAGGTTGCTGAGATACCCCAGCCCCCTTTACTGAATGAATTTCAGCAAATAACACCCCCTACCTCGGTGCTTCTTCCCTGCTTAACTCCCGCTCTTCACCTAAAATGCAACCCATGCTGGGCTGCGGCATGTGTTGTAATTGTAGCTATTAAGACCTTTGGAACAGGAAAGGCGTCCTACCGTAGGGTTACATCAGCTGAGATGATTAGTAAAATTAATAATTTTGGAACCAAATGCTGAAGTCTTCATCTTAGTTTTTGCTCATTTATCTCATTGTTTCCTTGTACTCTCCCATCTGTCTCTCGCCATCTGTTGTCTCTTGCCTGGTACTTGGGCTGCGAGCTCCTTGCAAAAGGGGCTGTGCTCCCTCAACGCGTCATGCAACACAGCCCCGGCCGTGGCTGGGACTCCTGGGTCCTGCAATACTATAAATAATTTGTTAATCTGTCTTGATTCATTCGGATTATTCGGTTGCAGTTGACTATTTAAGAGCCCGATCTTGCAGGTAGTCTTTGGAAAAGTCTGTTTCAACAGGCACCACACGACATGAGGCAGCTGCCGTGCCGCTCGCAAAGCCCACAGCTTGCAAATGCCCGGGAGCAGACAGGATGGCAGCCAGGGAACTTCATAAACAAAAACTTGGGCATCTTCAGATGCTTGTCTAGAATTAGGTGGTGCCTAGCCAGGGATTTGGATAATCTGAATTTCCAGCTTAAATGGCCAAGTCTTGTGGTGGATTTAGTTCTTTGTGTCGAAGCAGCTGGAGTTCTCCCAAGGAGCTGCCAAGGTGTATGGGGGGGGTGAGGCAGGGGTGACAGCTACCGCCAAATCATGTAAAAACACTAGCAGTAAAGTGCAGAAGAAAGTGCTTGGCAGTGCAGCATTTCACCAACAGACAGAGAGAACGCCGAAGCACCTGTAGGAGGGTATTCCTTCGTGGTAGGCCATAACGGGTTTAAGTTCTTTCTGAAAGAAGACACAGAGTCACCGCTTTTATTATTAACTTTGTAATTAGTTTCAAATTTTACAGTGCAGAAAGGCGGTTTCAAAACACGAAGACTGATTGGGCCTAATGCATACCTAAAGTCAGAACAGTTTGATCAAAAGCATGATTTTATAATTGATGGCTTTATAAGAAGACTCACAGTGATAAATTTATAGGTAACAGCAGAAAACGCAGAGGCCAGTTTTAAACAGGTATCCAGGATTACACACGCGGAGGTTGGAACCGCTTAACTAATTTGTGTCGCTGTGACAGCTTCTGCCTGTAGACAAGCAAGATAGAAAGAGTGTTGATTCACAAGTGCGAGCTTTCACAGCCCAAACAGGAACCCTTCAGGGAGCCCGGCTGCACGTGGAAGGACGGTTCGGTTTCCAGCCACTTTTAGCCGTTGCTCTGTCTGCTGATTCTGCAATTACAGGATTGTGTGTGGTCTATGATTAGGAAACCTTATTTAAAAGGTTTCCTTATTTAGGAAACCTTAACCTTAGCAACGGTTCTGAGACCACCAACTCACTCCACATAGGGCTAAGACTAGTTAATAGTTCAGTTATAAAATATAATTTTAACGGTTTTAATTTCAACTAATGAAGATAGAAACAAAATACATGCAATACCTTTAATTTACATAAATTAATACCTGTATAAAAATAGAAAAATGTCATTTTAATAATATCGGTTAGTCGTGATTGGTTGGATAAGATTAGACAGGTTTAGCTGGCTGCTTTTATAGCATATCAGCTTTAAAGAGCTACTGATCTCTGAAGTTTGTGTACGACTTAACTCGAAGTCTTTCAACACTACCAGGAGAATAAAGAGATTCTTCAGTCAGTCCAGTCGGGTATCACCACGTTTGCTTGTAAGTATACAACTGTTTTAACAAAAGGAGTGGCGCTGGCATCCTGGTGAAGTGGTAATGAGTTGTACTTTCCACTTGTGAAATCCTGCATTCCTGACAGTAAAGGGCTGTCAGCATCCATTAATGACGCTTGGCAAGAGCTAGAGCTGATAAGAAACAGATATGTGCGTCCCTGTTTTACAGATGGGTAAACTGATGTATGGGCAGTAAATGAGTTGATTACAGAGACGTAGTGAGTCAGGGGCAGAAACGGGCGCTTCAGATTTGCTCTCCGCTGCTGTAACCACCAGCTCACGTTCCCACCCCCAGGGGTAAGAAATTTTGTTTATTGCAGTCATTCTGATTCATATCGGTACTGCTTCTCACTGCCGGGGTTTCACATTTCACACACTCCTACTACAGAAAGAACTTTCTGCCTTTATTTATATTGGCAAAAAAAAGACTATTTCATTCCCATGAAATCCCTTTCTAAACATTGCTATCATTACATATTGCTTGGTTTTACTTCCTTTCAGTTTGCCTTCCCATAGGGTGTCTAAGCCTTGACAATACAAAGGCAAAGGTGCTAGGGACACTTCTAACAGGTTTGAAAGATTTCACGTAGACAACAGTTTAAATACGATCTGGAGGGGAGCCTTGGGTTTAACTCGGCCTGCTTCGCACGTACAAAATACTTCCTTGCCCACGTGAGGCTTCTCAGAGAGCTTCGAGCGAGACAGCTGGGAACCACCATGTCCTTCAGTCCACCCGGAGCATGACCTAAGAAGACATGAAAAGTTAATTGAGACCTGTGATTCGCGTGCCTCTCTTGGATGCAACAGATACAAGCAAGATAACGTTTATAAGTAGTTATAATATCTCTTTCAGGATATAACTGGGGCAGAAAAAAAGATGGGTCCGTTTCCATATAGGAAGGCCGTTTTTCGGGCCTTGAGGAAAGGCACGTGGGCCTGAAAGCTGGTGGGGCCTGAGGGAAGATCCCACCTGGCCCTCAGGCCTTTCGTGGCTAAGGCGAAGGTTCCCCCCAGTGGCTGAGGAGTTACATGACGTGAAAGCAGTTGCTGCGATAAATGGGAGCTCCTTATTTTTCAGATTAATTTTTCTAGGATATTTGCCAAATTCCTCTATGCAAGGCTTGGAGACTTTTGATATAAACTCTGGACATCTGCTCAACGAATGCCATATGTAAAAGGATTTAGGAATCTGCTTTTACCTAAGAAGCAGCGTAGCTGTAACTCAGGCAGCAATTTTTAAAATCATACTGTGGCTGGATTATTAAGAAGTGAAGTGACACAAACAATGCTTCAGCTGTCCCCTGCCCTGGATCTCTGTCTCAGAATCTGTGGGTCAGCACATGCAGAAATCATGTTTTCTATTCCCCAGCCCTGCTGTCAGCTCAGCGGCTAGTACCCCGTAGTATTACTCCTGAGCAGCCCAGAGTCTGTAGAAAGTTGATGACCTGAAAGGGGAATCCAAAGCTGCTGAGTATACACAGGAAAGATGCTGTTGGGTTTAAGCAGCGGAATAAAGTTGGATGCAGATTCCAAGGATATGAGAGAGGACTTAGCAGGGGATACTGGGATTTGAGCAGATCCTCAGCTAGGAGGGAGATGTAGTATTTTGGTGGAAATGAGCATGGTTGTATAGATCTTGGTATATGGATCAGACGAACCTGCAGGAAAGAGACAATAAACTATGAAGGTCCCCTCATAGCTGGAATTACAATTACATTTCAAAGTCATATTCGTGAACAAAAGCACCTCAAACTACTCAGCTACCTCACATACTCAGATGCAAGAGGAGGAGGTAGTGGGGGAGACAGCATATCTCAAGCACAGCCAGATGCCACTGCCCCCTGGAAAAAGGGGCTGCAAGTGTCTGAGATCATGAGGTGACAGCCATGACAGTGAGAAAGGACACAAGGATAAGGCCAGGGGAAAGAAGGAGTGTACACTGCACCCCTGCGACCAAAATGACTCACTGTGGTCTGCTGGTATATAGAGCATAGGGTTACTCTATAGGGAAGTACTATGAGAAGTAAGAGCTACACTGGAGGTGAAGAGAGGGGTCAAAAGTGATTAGAAAACACTCGGGAAGAAAAAACACTTTTCTCCCACATCTGCCCCATCTCATGCTGCAGACAGTTGCTGATCTTCTTCACGAAAGGGGAAGAGCAAGGTCTTTCCTTCCCACTTACCTCTCAGCCTGTCACCGCCGCCTTTCTCCCTCACACTCTTACTGCTGGTCTGGGGGCCAACACATCCCGGCAAGAGAATAAAATGGGAGAGGAGAAGGGGCCCCGGGTGTGCTATTCCGTGATGGGAAGCGTGTGCTGAAAGGAGCAGCCAGGTGAATAAATGGTAGCAGCACGACTGGCTGCAGGTTGTTAGTTTGACATGTGAATTGTGTGCTCCCTCCTCAAAGTGCCTGCAGCTTAGTAGAAGAGCATCGGAGATGCTCTCATGGGTTTTGCTTGGGTTTTGTCTGTTCTCAGCTTAAATAAAAGATTCAGCTTCCACGACTGTCATTTTAGCAGAAAATGCACACAAAAATGTCATAACAAAACAAGAGGAAGTTTTGCTGTCGTGTGTTCGAGATGATTACAGGTAAGACTTCACCCTAACAACCACGTTCCTCATCGTTGCCTGTGAACTCACTGTGAGAACTTCAGTATGAAGATTTGATTTAATGATAATTACTCCAGTGAAACCACTTATTAGCTTTATGCTTTAAGTAAGCACAGTTGTTATTTTTGGCCTGCCATTTATAATCCCCGCAGAACATTGGGACATATTTGCCTGTGCTTACAGTAATGCTCAACATTAAAGTCTGTGGATTTACTTCTGTTTTATAATCGTGTAAAGAAGAGCAGGGTATGTCTCATTGCGTATACAGGCAGACTGTTTCTAGAAGTTTAATTTCACCTGTTCACCCTGCAACCCAGGGGTGTACTTAAAGAACAAATCATGGTTCTTCCCTATCAGAAGAGATTAAAATACGTCTCAGCAAGAGGCTATTCCACTTTTAAGACATTTAAAAGTATAAATTATGAAAACCCCTCCAGATTATGGAGAAAACTCAAAGTCTGAAATAACTGGTTTAGATTTTAACAAAAATTAAAGCAGAATCTAATGTTTTCCGCAGAAACCATCACTAGTTGTATTTATTACAACAATTAATCTGGCATGGTAGCTGAATTGAAATAGTCTTTTTTAATGAAGGAAGTTATTACACAAATGTGGTCAAAAGTTTGTATCCCACAGTCACAGGCTTTTGTTTTCCTTTTCAAGAGGGAAATTTCTGGAAAACTCTTGAACTTCTTACTGAACACTGGGGTAGGGAGGAAGGCTTGGTACGTTAAAGATTTCTTTGTCCACACAGTTTGCTTTGCCAGTTCATTTGACACTGCTGCACTACAAATCAAATACATCCTGAAAAATCATAGACACACTCTAGTGATATTAGTGATGTCATACGAAAGTATTTTAAGGAAAAGGTAAGCAAGAGTAATTACTAAGCAATGAGCAAGCAGCTTCATTTTAATGTAAGGTTCTAGTTTGCGCTTGTGCAAAATTACTCATAACGGGTTTTAGAGTTTTTTAGGATATATAGGTGCTCTTTGGCATGACCTAATTGCAAATTAGTGCCAATCTGTCTATGACAATGTTCACTTTTTCCTGCATGTTCCCAGCACGCCTGTTGGCACTTACATTTGCCCAGCTCTGTAGACTAGATCACAGTATGATGAAGAACTTGACAGGGATTTTTATTCACAAGACTTAATTATTTGTCCTCTGGAATCAGCTGAAATATAGAATAAAAATAGAAATACAAGATAGAACAAAAATTAAAATAATTTACAAAAATATTCAGGAAATATTTTCTCTGTGGGTTTTTTTGTTGTTGTTGTTCCATTAAATTAAATATTTGCATGCTTTTTATTTATTTGCCTGTGACAAGTACTAACACATGCTTTCTTTACTTGAAGTCATAGGAACAAATTTAGCACTAATATAAGTACATGCTTATTGTCACTGTCTTCAAAGGGTTTTTAACTACCTGTGTCTGGCATATTCTTTAAGTGATCTTAAAGAAACGTATTGCATAATGACTTCCTCCAGTCGATCATAAACATGTCAGGGAAAAAAGTGATCTATGAAAATCACCAAGAAGAACAGCAGAATTGAAATATAGCACGAGAAGAACATTTCCAACCTCACTGCTAGCGTAAGCGTTGTGCCATAGGGTTGTACCTCTTTATGCCAGCACTTCCATGTGGCCTCGCCTCCAGCCTGGCAGGGCGAAGCTGCGGCCGCTGTGGGTGGAGGACGGGCTTGGGGCTGCAGGGCCGTGTTTCAGGGCTGCGGACAGCTCACGAACTCCAGGTGACCACAAAGTCCTTCCATCACGCTGGGGAAACACGCCTCTCCAAAAATGACCCCTTCCTCCTGGAAAGTTTAACTTTTGGGTTTCCGTGCAAGCTATGGATAGCTTGCTTTGGTAGTGCCAGTCATGGTAAGGCTATTGGTACCAAAGCAGGGTTTAAAACCAAAACAAAGCTTAATGTTTGTACTGAGATACATTAGTGGTTCTGTCTTCAAAACAGAGAACCCATATTCTGTCGTCATCTAGAAGTCCCCAAAACTACCGCTACTAGTAATGCCGCTGAAAAGTGTCTGATAAGATTCTTAAGCAGTCAAGCAATGATAACACTGTAACCGTAACGATGCTGCTAATGCAAGTATGACATAACCATTGATGCCGTGTAACCAATCACAATGGACAGCCCATTGCACTAAATGTTCCAAGAGTAAATCAGTATAAAAAGTAGATAAAATAACATGTAAAAAATATGCTTAAGTTCTGGTTCTTCCAAGCTTTTTCTGTGGTAATGTGTATGAAGTTTTAATTACCTTTTTTCGTATTATTTTGAAAGTAAAGCAGGTAGTAGGCTGAATGGAAAATAATCTCTGATTTTTGCATTAAAGAAATATTAATTCTCAGTTTCTGCTGAAGTAAATCAATAATGACAACCATGAGAACGTCTACTTTCCCTAGGGACATGGATCTGTCTTTTTCATTTGTTATTTTTTTTCAAATCAGAATATAAATCGCTCCGTCTTCTCCTTCAGCCTAGTGGATAAATTCTGAGATTTCCTACGCCATTGTTCTGATGGGTTTCTTCAATTCTGTACATAAACAAACTACCCAGGACCCTGCTGCAAAAGTTAATGCTGCCATATCCATGTGCTGTGCTAATATCTGGCACTCATGTTTGCTGTTTCTGCCATTGCTAAGAGCACGAAGAGTTCTCTTCGGTAACTAAACCGGGATTGCAGATCATTAGATTGGGTTTCCATCTCTGTTTCTCTTTCCAAGACAGCAGATCACTGGGAAAAGACACTGAAAGCAAGACAGGATTAAACCATCCATTCTTCCTCATAAGGAACTCCATTACTGTATTATAAGCCAGGGGTGGTCAATCTTTCAGCAAATTCTTCTGATTCCTCCGACAGAATAGGTGGCTCAGCAATCAGGCATTCCCCCAACCTCCAGAACTCATGGTGCTTTCCACTGTTTCATCTTTTCGATGGGACTAGTTGCACAATTTGCCCTAATAAACAGTGATTAAAAAAATAGCCCTGCAAAAGTACTAGGGGAAAAATACTCCATGCTTTTACTGGCATAAAAAACTATTAACATGATCTTTAACATCATGGAAAAAATGCAGCAAAACAAAGAAAAAATGTCAAGGCTATTTTACTCATGCATCCAATACATTATTGCCTTAGGTAAGTATGATTTTGCAAGGCTGCTTGATGACCAGAGAGAAAGCAAAGAAAACCACATCCTCTTTGTAATTCCA